>NC_138891.1:52824975-53138649 GCF_965194825.1 Balaenoptera physalus | reverse complement strand
ATAGCAAATTTTACTGCTTTATTCAATAGATTGAAGAAGACAGGGTGCTCTCTGACCAAAAAAAAAAAAGTTAGGAAGAGTAAGATGCCTCCATTCTGCCGTTATTTTCCAAGTAAACTATCATCCAGAGGAAAAATAAAATCACAGGATTATCACAGTTATTTTATGAATATTTAGCATGTGAAAAAATTATATCTATCCCCTTTTATGGCTATTTACTTTTTCTTTACTTTTTCTCCTTTCTGAAATATTTAGGTGAATTTTACATATTCATTTATTCTGTCACAGTATCAAACACTTCTAGTTTCCAACCCCGAATCAGTTTCCCTTCTCTTTTCACAGATTCTGATTTTCTTCAAGGTAGTGGTATGCCAGAGGAAAAACATGTTTCCCAACCTGTAGGCTACCTAGAAGTAGTGATTTGACACAGTTCTGGTAGGTATAGAAGTCTACGGGGAGAATGTCCACATCACAAAAATGACAAAATGCTCAAGGAGAAGGCTTGTTTGGTCCTTTCGTCTCCCTTTTTTCTCTTTTTAATCTCATAAAGAGCCCTCTACCATTTATTAAACAAAAATCAAACAGATCCTCGCCACCACTGCAATGCAAAAATGGGGAAGTAGGAAACAAGGAATTTCCTTCCTTCAGACTCTAGAGTAATCATTCTCAAGTTCTCAACCCAGGAGGATTTAACCTCTAAGGGACATTTGGCAATGTCTAGAGATAGTCTCGGTTTTCAGAACCAGGGGGGTGAGTGGGTGGAGGGTGCTACCGGCATCTAGTGAGTAGAGGCCGGCAATGCTACTGAACACCTTCCAACATACAAGATACTCCCTCCACAACAAAGACAAAGACTAATGAGTCCCACATGACACTAGCGCCAAAGTTGAGAAATCCTGAGCTAGAAAACCCTTTGTTACCTTCCCTTGCCCCCTCCTTCTTCGGGCCTAGAAAGCAGACATGATGCCAGAGGCACAGCAGCAATCTTACGACCATAAGAAGGAAAGCACCTAGATGATAGATGAAACCTGATTCCTTGTTTAAATGCTTAAGCAACTGTCTTCTCCTGATTTTGTGTTAATAATGTGAGATAAATAAATCCTTATTTGCTTAATCCACGGTTAGCCAGATTTTCTGTTGCCTCATAGCCAAACGTATGTCTAAATAATACATTTATCATTCACTTATGGTCTGCTTTATATTTAGACGTGGAGCTAAGCATTCTGAATGAAACAATAAATTAGGTATGGCTTCTGACCTCTGGGAACTGACTCTCCAGGGAGGGAGCCAATCATCATCAAGTGTGAAAGGTGGGGGACTCCTAGCATGAATAACACGTTGTGGGAGCTCAGAGTAAGGACTGCAGGGTGACAGAGAAAAGACCACTTTAAGGAAACAAAGTGTTTTCCCATCCTACAGTTGGGGTAGATGTGTTGGGGGAGAGGGAGCTGGAAGTAATCCATAAAGAAAGACTAGTATAAGAAAAGCATAGACGCCTAAAATGTCACGTAGTAGTGGGGAAAATGGTAAGGAGGAGTCAGGTGAATGGAATGCAGAGTAAATTGGGGAGGAGTTCCAGGTGGAAGGTGTTTTACTCTAAAAAGGAAGGTTGGGGAGTAAATTGTGAAAAGACTTGAATGCCCTCAGAGGTCTAGATATTACCATCCAAGTTATAAAGAGCCATTGGCCATGGTTGATAAAAGATCTGCAAGACCAGACCTGTGTTTTAGAAAAAAAAAAAAAACATAAATGTTTGGTGAACTGGACTTGGGTGATTCCATTTACAAATAATTAAATATAACTGAGGAATCACATCTTTCTATTTACAATCTAATAAGATAGAAACAGACACCAAACTTCACTTCAAAATACTTGAAGATGTAGCAGAAGTGTATCGTTGAACTGTTGCAGTTTCCAATGTTACTGTTAATTCCAATTGTGTTTTGCTTACAGAAACTACAAATTATATTTGTTCGATAATTCATAAAATAATTCCTTTGGGTAAAAATTTTTAAAAAGAATTCTAGAAATAAAAAATTACTATGCTTTGCTTTTAAAAAAAATGTTAGAAATAGTTTGTTTCAGCACATGGAATTCCAGAGAGGTATTTTTCAACTATGCCTACTACATCAATATTGCCCCTCAAAAAGTTGTCAATAACATTGGAGCTTAGATTTATTTATATCTGTATTCTCTAGTTATAGCTACTTAATTATCCTATAAAAATTGTATCTAACTAATTTAAAGAAATTTGAAGGAAGATATAGACCCTGCCACTGGATAACCATGTGTAAATAATAAGAATAGAATAAAATATGAGAATTTCAGGGTTGGAAGAGACTTTAGAAAGTCAGGGAAGTCAGCCAACCATGCAAAGAGTGATCAAACCTTCAAACACTCTGCCTGCAGCAAATGGAGTTCTCAGCCTACCTTCTGTGAGTATATATTCCACCCTCAATTTGAAAACAGTTCAGACATTTATATTTGAAAATATGTTATACTTAAATATAAAAGGAAAATTTCACACAGTGAACCGCCACTAAGGGAATAAAAGACTGACAGAAAGTACTTTGGAGTGGGAGGGGGAAGACTATGGAAAGGAGAGTTGCTTAAGAGGACTTTTCTGAAGCCCACACTGCAGGAAGTCTAGTACAGTCGGTTGAAAGACTGACTCCCTCAATTTTTGCTTACGTTAATAGGATTGGAAAGAGTAACTGTAGAATAGCAGGCTTACAGAAAACAGTTACTTCTTTTAATCAAACCATGTAATCAGAAGGCCTGAGTAATAATTAACTTCCACTTGCTATGTGAATCACTCCGCAGAGCAGGTAAACTTGAGATTCATTCTCTGCCAAGGGCACGGTAAACTTAATGTTTTTGTACTTAACACTTAATATTTTAAGTACGTGCATGGCCCTTGCTTCTGAGCTCATTTCAAAAAGCTGGTGTTCTGCTAGGTTACAATGGCTGATTGAAATGCCGAGACATTTTATACGTTTTACGCTCAAACACATGCACCCACACCTTTCCTTAGTGATATTTTTATACCTATGGTCTTATTTATCACTAAGCACAATTAATTTTTGAGAAATACATAACTGTAATTTTCATGTAGAGCATGATCATTTATTTAAGCGAAAGTAGTCTACTGTAGTTTCAGTATAAAAAGAAGAAAAATGAGTATATTGAGTACCTATAAAAAGGCAGAGTAATAGATACAGGGTTAGTACTCTGATTCCATGTTTTCTAAGTCCTACATGTATCACTATGGCCCTGGAAATGCAAAAAGAAAGAATACCTTTGTGGACGCCAACTGCTCGTGATTCAGAATAATCACAAATATTAAACACAGAATTTTCCTCATCTTTATAACCCCCTAACAACCTCTTCTGGAATAAATCATTCCTAATTGAAAAATCTCAACCTAAATAATTTTAAATTCACTGCAGGTGGCTTTTCATGTCTACTCCCAAAGCATTGTGCTGGCCGGTCGGGAGCCAAGGGAGAAGGTCGGCAATGTTTGGACTACCTTCTCTGCCCAGGGGACTTGATTGCCCCATAATGCATAATCTATTAGCTGCTCATCGCGGGGATCTACCGAGTGACCTCTTGACTCGAACCAGGCACATCTGAAAACCACTTCGCAGGAAATGTTGTGCGGAAGAGCAACTTTCTTATCCCCGTCAAACTCCGAGGCGGAACCGGTCCCGGAACGAGCCGGAGGGCCTGGGGAGAGAGAGCCCGAGGCTGGAGGCAGCTCCTCCGCGCTCCGCCCCGGCCTCAAGCAAGGGTTTTCTCGTGGAGGCGGCATTGTTCCTCCAGCAGCTCAGCCTTCGTGTTTCGCCAGGAAACCCTCCCCGCTCTCTCGTAATCTTTTCCCTATTGCTTTGGTACCTCTCTGCCGATTTCTCGGCTCCTGGGCTCTGTGGTCCCTGGACACCGCTCTTGGGTGAGACGCTGCAGCGACTGGGGCGCCGCTCTAAGGCGTCGGAGGCGACTGCACTCTTCCGCCCGAGCTCGGGCGGCGTGCGCGCCTCATTCTCGCTTCCTCCCTTCTCTCCGGGGCTCTCCGGGGCTCTCCGGCTCCGACGGGCTCTCCCGGCCTCTTAGCCCGACTCCGGCTCGCCTCCCCCGCGGTCTCTCCTCACACCGGCGCCGCGCGCGCCGCGCGCACCGCGCGCTCAGCGTCGGCCGCCAGGTCGTTGGCGCGCTGACACGACGCCCCCCGGCCCGCAGACCCGGACTCGGGCTGGAAGGGTCAGGGCGCCGCGGGAGGCGGGGAGGAGGGGCGAGGCGAGCCGGGGCAGGTGGGGAGCGCGGGGGGCGGCGCGAGGGGGTGGGGGGAGAGAGAGCCCAAGAAAAGAGAAGATGCATCTGCTCTGAAAGCGCCAAGGAAGAGAGGACGGAGGGGGCAGGAGCGGAGAAGAGCCGAGAACACCCACCAGGAGGGGTGGGCAAAACGGAAAATTTACAAAGTGCCGGGACGAGAGCTGGTGAGCGGAGGAGGAAGGAGGCTGAAAGGCGAAAAGGAAAAATAAGGGCAAGTTCCCACCTATCCCCAAAAGGTCGAGTCTGAAAACGCTTCCCAAGAACAGAGAGAGTTAAACAGGGACTGATGGTGTTGTAAAGGGTGGGTTTAAAAAGCAATTAAGTGTCGTGTAGTTTTTCCTATACTAGACTCAGCTCCATCCCCTTCAACTCTGGTAAATGACCCTCCAAGTAAATGAACTGGCAGTAGGCAGAAACGGAAGCTGAATTTCCTCCACTGTGGAGTCCTCCTGAGGTACTGGCTCTTCTTTAAATGAAAATAACCATTTGGGAGGTTCCATGACCCCCAGTGCTAAAGAAAGCACCCAGTTCATGAAAGTTCATTATTTTTATTGCCTTTATTTTCGTCAGAGGATAGAGGTACGGGGTTGGCACCAAGAAATGTTGAAAACAGCTATCGAGGTAGCATTCTTTTTCAAAACGACAAAATGGGCTTCCTAAAACAGCTAAAAGGGGATTGGGAAACTCAGTTACTCGGCTGGGGGGTGGGGGGAGGGAGGGAGGGAGAGAAAGAGAGGGAAAAGAGAGAGAAGAGAGGGGAAAGGAGCATTTAAACTCTTAACAGACGTCTACACCTCCAGCAACCCTCTCCCCCCGCCCCGGCCCCAACCCAACGTAACTGAGAAAGGGTTAAGTACGGAGGAGAGAGCGGGGCAGGGTGGGTGGAAGGTGGGGAAGAAGAGGGAGAGAGGCAGGGAGTAGGAAGTTCTCGGCAATCCCCGGGATAAAGAAAAACACCGGAGCTCGGCGGACGCAGGAAGCTCCCTTACCTTTCTCTCTAAGCCCCGTTTGCACCTGATCTGCAACCATAAATATTTCGTGATGCTTAGTGTGCAGCCAAACGATGGCCGAATGTTAATTCTTCACTCTCCCTCCCCTCTTTAAAATACAGGCTCAAAAGAATGTTAATACTGTTCTCGTTATCCATCGGCTCCAAAACATTCCGCTTTGTCAGGAAGAGAGACGAAAACCAAGCGCTTGGGCACGCGTATATGTATTTATATATTATGCGGTCTGTATATAAACATATATACGTTTTCTGCGTATAAATCCAAAAAGAAAGCACCACAGATGTCTCTGAAAGAGGGAGGGGACGGGGAAAAGAAAAACTTGGCAAGCCAAATGTATCCAAAGATTTCGTCCCAGGAGCCACCTGCTTCAATATGAAGAATTCCCGAAAAGATTTAGAGGAAAAAAAATTAAAATAAAATAAAATACCCAAAACACACACTTGAAACTGGAAGACGCCTAAGACGCGTGGAAATGGAGGGGATGAGAAGAGCTCCCGAGGGTACAGATCCGTCAGCTAAGTGAGCAATCGCCTCCGAAAATCACAGGAGGGGAGGTGGCTGCAGATGCGTCCCCTGCTCCGGTCCCAGCCGCCGCCGCCGCCGCCGCCGCCGCTGCTACCTGTAGACACGCGCACACACACGCGCGCACACACAGCACAACCTCCTCTCCCTCTCCCCCCTCTCTCGTGGCGTTGCCGGGTGCAGGAGTCTGAATCAAGCTAGATACAGCCTCCCGACCCCGTCCAGCCCCCTCAGAGCCACGATTCCCACCCCTGCCACCCTCTCTTGGCCCGGTTTGTGGCACAGCATTTCCCCGCCCCCCCGCCCCGCAAGCCCCCTCCCCGGGGCCGGAGCCACGATCTCAGTGGGGGTGGGCTTCGGGGGCGCGGGTCCCGCGGTGGCAGACTTGAGGCTGGCGGTGGTCCCTCCCTTTACAAGTTCCGCCCTCCTCCCTCCCTCCTCCCGCAGCGCCCGCAGCGTCCGCGGCGACAGGAGGGGTTAAAGGCCCCGGGCGTCACGTGTGACGTTCACTCTGAGGAGCGTGTGAGTGAAGCCGCAAGGCCGCCGAGCCGCGAGGCCTCGGACGCAACGGGTTTCTCGGTTCTCGGAGTCCTTGTGCTTCCCTCCCAGGCGTTTTCTTCTTGGTGACTGAGAGTGAGGAGTTAGAGGCAACAGCCTTCTACTGTGTTTCTTCAGTTTCTGTTTTTGTTTTTTTCCCTCCCCCCCCCCCACCCCCTTGGTAGATCCCTTGCCACCAAACTCGCCCCTATTTTCTGTTTGCACCAGCTAGAGGCCGAGTAAGCTCCGAATTGACGTGTCGGTTGTAGTCTCCTATGTGGGAGTAGTGTAAATGCAAAGCCACTGCCTTTGGCCTCTTCCCGCGGGCTGCGCCCACATCTTCTGCCGCTGGATAGGTGATTTTTAAAAATTCATCATAGCTAATCAGTGTTGGCTTTTGTGACGGGTGTGACTCACTGTACCACATTGTTTACACCTACCCACCTCCTACCAGCTTCTCTGTGTGAATTTTAAATGCAAGTGAGTTGGGGGACAGGGGCCTACCAACAGAACCACTGAATTAATTGATTGCAACGTGTAATAATAATAATAATAAAATTCACAAGTAGGAAATCCCTGGGAGAAATCCATGATACTTGGTCTTGAAAAGTGTTTTTTCTTGCTTAAGAGCTTGCTTCGTATTTCTCATTTGCATGTATGATTTAATCTGTAAAATTCAGGTCAAAGAAAGGAACTTTAAAATAACCAACACTTAGAATGCAATTGCTCTGAAGTATTACTCATTAATTTACTAATAATAATAAATAAGAAACCTAAGGTTCCAGAATATGTGATCTGATTTCTAAAAACGATCTGAAATATGACATATCATTCCATCTGCTTAAAAGGAATTCAGTACCACATTCTCCCAATATAGTTTTAGAATTCAGTGTATCTTGTCATTTTTTTCCTTTTTTTTAGAAGTAACCTTTAGATGATGTGTTGACAAATATTGTAGTAGATTTTGATATTGCTCCCAGGAAAGTGAAATTTCATTCAACTAAAGCATGTATCTGATTCTTGGTGACAGATCTACCCTGCCCAGTTTGTCGAAATCCTAAATCCTGTGAAAGGTCTCTGGAATCTGGCGAGTTCTCTGGAAATTTCCTAGAAAAGATGAGATGTAAGTATTCCAATGTCAATGAAAGTACCTGATTGAATCCTTTCATCTTTCATGGGACTACACAATTAAGGTAACCTAATAGATGGTATCATTATGACAACTGCAGAACCAAACTTTTAAAAAAGAAATAGGGATTATTTGATAAGTTGTCTATTGTAACTTACAGAATGTAAAGTTTTGTATACTCTCTTGTTTCCCAAGGCTGTGGGTACCATATTCTAAATGCATCTGCTGAGGTTAATATCAGAACCCTAAAGGTAATGACTGAACATTTTTCATTTTTAATATTTGGCATTTATAGTATAGATTAATTCTAAATAAGTTCTACTGTGTTTTTTCATTATTCTTTTCACAGCTACACTTTATCAACTGGGCACTATTATCTCATTTTTATGAGTTAGTCTTACGAAGCCCAAGAATTTTAACACAATAGAATTGTCACACAAACAGCATTTATCACAATCTGTAAATACAGGCAAATGAACCAAATTCTCCCGCCTATTTTTCTCCACTTTCCCAAACAAACCCCCTGAGGGAGATAAACCCATACCATACCATTGAATCCCACAAGCAATTAAAAAGCAAGAAATTTTCCTTTGTATTTATTTTTGCTTCTTTTGTTGGTATGCAGTTAAGAGCTGGGACTCTGGAATTAGATTGCCTGTTTGAATCCTGGATCTACACTTAATATGTTATTGCCTGGTGCATGTTACCTAATCTCTCCGAACCTCAAATTCCACCTCTGCAAAATGCAGATAATAATAGTACCTACTTTGCAGGAATGTTGTGAGGAGTATCTAAAGTAATGCATGTAAAGCACCTGACATATGAGTAAGTAATTTTTCAGGGTTCACTCTATTTTTAGTATCTATGGGATGTGTTTCCTCTACTGATTCAAACATCAATATATGTAGTGACATTTGGGCTTAGTGTTAAAAACTGATCATGAAATTTGGTTGCATACATGGTATCTATAATATGAAAATCATTAGTGGTTTGTGAATCCCTAGGCCCTCCCTGCCTTCTCTTTTCCTTATGGTGTGTATCTGTCTTCTATTAGCTAATTTTAGTGTAAGGGAGCATATTAAATGTGGATGAGACAGAAAAGAAAACATTAAACACATGAATAGATGATGAAGGCAGCAATAAAATGTAAGAAATTGGATTCAATTTACATTGCAGATCATGTAGTCTTCCAGGTTGTGACATTAACCGCGCTGGACTTTATGGCCTTTTACCATGTTACATACTGTTTAGAATGAATACTGGAACTCTCTGTAAAGTCAATTACAAATAAAAACCGTGTGAAATTTGCCCAAACATACGGGCTTATCATAGATTTGGAAGGAAATCTTAAGATAACACAAATGTAAAGTATTAGCATTTTCTGAAAATATTGGTTCAAAAGATTTTTTCCCCAGTAATTATATATATAAAGAATATTTAATGGCATGTTCTCCTGAAGTAAAGAAAAAGCAAGAGTATTACTTATTCTTTGGAAAAGCCCAAAGACTCACAGCAGGAGGTTAGCACATTTTTTTTCTTTTTCAAGGGGCTTCAGAAGAGAAAGTATTAATAAAATGTTATGCTTAGATAAAATTTTACTACAACCTTTCTCACAAATCATATGTATTTTACTTAAAATGGGCTAAATATAAATAATATACTGAGAAAGAGTTTATGGGGGCTATGAGAGTTCACATTTCAGCTGTGAAAGAAATAAAACATAAAGCCTCATAATCTGTCAAGGAGTGGCATTGCAAGGTAGACCACCTGACCAGCTTCCTGGGCAGACTATTATAACCTGGACAAAAGATATAGATGTTATTAATACAGAAAACACAGATACTGACTTTTAGAATTACCAGCGTAGTCTGATAGAGTTTAGTATCCATTTGGCCACAATCCACCTGGTCTCCAAGTCTAGCGTACCCACAAACCCCCTCTCCATCCCATATAGTCTGTATAGCATGGCCAAATTCATCTTTTTACCTATCCCTTACCAAATCAAGCCATTCATGAAAATGCTCAATGAACCTGTATCTCCTATCATGTGAAATACAAAGTCCTTATTCTAAAATCCAAATCTAGCATACTCTCAATCCCACACACCTTTATTCAGCTTCTTCTCCCATTACTTCTCTTCCTAATCTCTACATTTCTCCTGAAAGATAATATTTGCTGGTCTCCAAGGACAATTCTAATGATTTATTCTCGTGGTGATTTCAAATCACCATCCCTACCTTCTAAACACTTCCAAAAATACTACCTCAAAGATCCCCTCAATCAGAAATTATTTTCCCTTATTTACTCTGAATGTAACTAATGCGCACCTTCCATAATGCAATTGCACACTCTCTTGTGTTACCATTATTTCTGGATCTTTTGTCTCTGTTAGCTTGTTTACAGGATACTAAACAATCTCTCACCCTGAGACTTTTCCATTTACTATTCCCTCTTCCCAGGTCTTTCCTCTTCCGAATGGCTCTATGACTCCCTCCCTCATTTACATGAGGTCTTTGCTCAGATGTCACTTTCAAAAGATGTCTTCACTGACTTAACTATCTAAAATAGCATTTTCCTCCTCACTTATTCTCTGTCTTTTTAACTTCTTATATTTGCTTCAGAATGCTTATTATAACCTGATTATATTTATTTGTTTCCCCTTACCAGAAGGTAAGTGCCACAAAATCAGGAATTTAGCCTGTTTTGTTTACTGCTGTATGACAAGCACCTAGAAGTATGCCTGACTTGTTGTGGTCTGTAATTGTTGAACAAACAAATGAATGAATGATTGCAGTCAATTTGATTCACTAATAGCAATTTGGGGGGCATGAGTACAGACCATAATGATTTCATCCAACAATTGAACATAAAGGCATAGAAATTTGCTCAGATATCCTTGACAGTTATATTTTTAAAATATATGTCTTAAAATACATTAAAGCCATAATTACATAGGTCCCACTTTTTTGAGATAATGTTTAGAATGGGCATTATTAGCCCCAAATGTATTCAAAAAGCAGAGATACCCTACTTCCAAAGATACTCTGTTCCTTTAAGAGCCAATGGTAGTTTATTACATATGACTTAGATTTCACATTTGCTCATTTCCCAGAGTTTTACTATTGAAACAGAGTATCTAGGTAATGTTCTTTTACTTATGTTCTAAAATACTTTTATTGTTATTACTTAAAAACTTGACATTTACATGGGACTTCCCTCATGGTCCAGTGGTTAAAAGACTCCGTGCTTCCACGGCAGGGGGCACAGGTTCTGTCCCTGGTTGGAGAACTAAGATCCTGCATGCCCGCGGCCAAAAAAAAATGCCAAAAAAAAAAAAAAAAAAAAAACTTGAAATTTATAGAAGCAGTTATAAAACCCTAAAATCACATTAATAATACACTGTGTAGTTAGTTCTTAAATAAGTCAAGATTATTTTGTATTATTCAGTAACTGAATTCTCACCAATCTTTTGACTGCCCATCTGTACCTATTATTTCATTATTGAAGGATAAGAAGAAATATGAGATGTGGTCCCTTCCCACTTGTACAGTATCTCTGAGTCTGAGGTAGGATAATACCTAGACAATATGATGCCTTCATGCACAATACAAAAAGACTTTCCAGGGAAAGGCATTCCAAGCACAGGAGCAACATATTTAAAGGCATGAGCTCACAAGAGTGCAAAATGTGTTATTAAAGGCAAGCAGTTCAGTTTAGCTGGAGCATAGGAGGCATGTAGAGGAGTAGCAAAAAATGAGGTTTTGTGTAAGCGGGGTCAGATAATGAGAGGACCTGCATGTCTGACAATGAAGTTTGGACTTAACCCTTAGGCAAGGACAGTGGAGGGCTTTCAGCAAAGTAGTGTGATCATGTTTACTTTTTAGAAAAGTCTGTCTGTAGCAGCATGGGGAACGGATTTGGAAGAAATGGTAAAACCAAAGATAAGGCAGCCAGTTATGAAATTATTGAAATGAAGTGAAAAGAGGTGGGGGTGTCTGCATTACATAGTAACAACTGCAACAATAATAACAACAACAACAAAAAAGGAATTAAGAGCAGTGTGTTAATTCAAGAAAAACTTGGAAACATGAGAAAAAGTTTAAAAGACTTTTGATTTTTGAGCAGCAGCAACTAGATGAATGGCACTGTCAATCATATCTTTACGCAGTAGGAATTTTTAGTATACCTATTTCATAGATGGAAAAACTAGATCCAAGGCATAAAAGTTTAAATTTGAAACTATATCCTCTGATTTTAAGTTCAATTAACTTACTACCATCACACACTATCCTCCTGAACAGAAAAGAAACGAACAGGTATGAGATTATGGCTTCCAAATACAAGTTGATCAAGTTTGTATTTAATATGAGTACAGGAAAAAACTACTTCAGCTGGAGATCACTGGCAAATGTGTAAAGTTTAAATATTCTGCATTGTTTATTAAAAGAAGTTAGTATGTTTGACGTCAAGAATTGTCCAAAACTTCAACAAACATAGAGGAGAGAGAGAGAATGAGAGAGATACAGAAAGAAAAAAAAAGAAAAAATGAAGGAAGGAAGAGAGGAAGTGAAAAAGGGAGAAAGGGGGGGAAGGGGAAGAAGGAAGGAAAGAAGGAAGGAAAGAAGGAAGGAAGGGAGGGAGGGAGGGAGGGAGGAAGGAAGAGAGAGAGAAAGATTGAGAGAGAAGCAACACAAGCTGCAGCTAGAAAAATGTCAATTGAGGATTGAGTTTCTAGTGTGTCTTATAGTATCAATTTGACTTAAATACGTGGAGGAAAAGACAAAGAATTAATGGCCTGAATAAATTCATTTTCTAGATTGACACTAGTATTTTTAAGAAATATGAAGAACTGGCTTCAGGTAATGTCTGTGTAGGATCTTATTAGACTAACCTTCCTGAAGATAACTATAAACTCACGGACATAACACAAAAAAAGTAGTTACATAAAGGCACTTTATAATAAACAGAAGCAGGCAGATTCTTGTAGGGAATCCACACACAGAGAAGGAGAGTTCTGCAGAATGAGTTCTCACTTTTGCAGTTGTTAGCCTGGAGCCAGGAGCAGTTAGTGTGGCAGGAAAACCAGTGATTCCTTGGTTTGGGGAATCAGAAGACTGAATCCAGGGGAAACTGGTAAAGAGGGAGAATCTGAGGGAAAACAATATAGACATAAAGGGTATGCTCAAATTCTGTCTGCCTACGTCTTTGGTTGACTCCTGAACCACACACTTGTGCAGTAGGTCCATAACAGTTCAGTTAAAGAAAATAGATCTGAATTAGTTTTGGAACCATTGCCCAGTTTGCAGCCGGAATCTAACCAAGAAAATTTCCTACTAAAATAAAAGAAGTAATACTCTTTGGAGGAAAAACAATAGAATTCAGAGTCTCCACAACTTAACATTCATAATGTTCAAGATAGAATCCAAAATTACCTGATGTATAAAAATTCAGGAAAATATAATGGGTTGCCAAGAAAAAAGAAAACAGTTGACACCAACCTCTAGATTATCTATATGTTGGAATGAGCCAACTGGGATTTTTAAACAGCCGGTATAACAATCCTCAATGAAATAAAAGAATATAAGCTTGCAATACATAAAAAATACAAAATATTTAAACAGAGAAATATAAATAATAAAAAGAACCAAAAGACAGTCTAGAACTGACAAGTACTATATTTGAAATTAAAAATTCACTGGATAAGCATAAAAGTGAAATGATGGTGATGACTGAGGAAAGAGAGGATTCTTGTCTAGTAGAGTCGGGAATCTATTATCCAATGTAAAGAACAGAGAAAATAAAAAGAAAATAAACAGATAATATAATGCAGTCCCAGAAGGAGAAGAACAATAAGGGGGCAAAAAATATTTAAAGACTAAATAGTAGCTGAAACTTTCATATGCTGCTGGTGGTATGCAAAATGCTGCATCTACTTTGGAAAGTAGTTTAGTGCCTTCTTATGACAATAAACATATACATGCCAGGATCTGTATTAGGACCCAGCAAATCTACTTGTAAGTATTTACCACAAGAAATGAACATATAGGTCTACACAAAGATTTGTATGCAAATTTTCATAGTAACAGTTTTTCATAATGGCCCAATCTGGAAACATGTCATTAAATGTTCATTAACTGGTAAATGGATTAACAAACTGTATTACATCCATACTTTGGGGTACTACTCAGAAGCAACAAAAAGAACACAAATCTCAAAAACATTATGCTAAGTGTAAGAAATCCAACACAAAACAGCATTTGCTTCATGATTCCATTGACATGAAATTCTAGAAAATGCAAAACTATAGTAATAGAATGAAGATCAGTGGTTGCCTACCACCAGGGTTGGGTAGTCAGTCAATGGCAAAGGGTCACGAGGGAACTTTTAAGACCAGTGGAAATGTTCTGTATCTTAATCGTAGTCATGGTTCTAAGCCTGTATACAATTGCCAATATTCATCAAACTCTATACTTAAAATGAATGAAATTTATTGTGTGTAAATTATACCCTAATAGAGCTAAATAAAAATAAAGAAATGGTATGTAGTTGAAAAGCTAATGTGAAATCTTATGGAAGGTTTTGCAGTTGAAGCAAGGGAACGTAGTGCAGTTGGCAGTAGGGAAAAAAATGCAAGTTCTTATTTATGAAAAAAAAAAATCCATGCTTTAGAAAGATTAACAGCAAAATACATGATATGCTAAAAGAGAAAGCAATATGGGCTAAGAAATCTGTCCAGGTGATCAGGTCAAACCTTACATGGTAGCAATTGGAATGGAATGGAAAGGATGCATATGAAACATTTCAAAGGAAGAAACTAGTTATTAGGAATATGGTTCATTAATAAAAGAAAAAGTTAAAAATACTGCACATAAATGTAAAACTAAGACATGAAAGCATTCACTCAAAATACTTCATCAGTGTTTACCCATTGGGAGAGAGTGAGAGTTTACAGTTTTTACTTTTTACACCATATAGCTACTCCACATTGAACATTTACTCTATGTCAGTTGCTCCCCATTTATTATCCTTCTTAATCCTCACAATTAAACTATGAGGTAGGTTTACTAACCCCATTTTATAGATGAGGAAACTAAAGTCCCATGTTAAAATGAATCGTTCAAGATCACACAACTGAAACACCATAAAACTGGATTCAAACTAAAATCTGGCACAAATCCCATTCTTTTTAGCCCTAGTCTATATTGAAAGAATAAATTATTAATATCATCACACACTATAATGAAATCAAGGAAACTACAAACTGAGAAAGAACCATTGAATCTAGCAACAATTTTGTGGAAGAGGTTTGAGTAGAAGAAACAGGGGAAGACCACTGGAGTTAAGAAAACTAATTAGAGAATGAATAAATAAAAACCTGATATAACTTTGATTACCTGATACTTTTCTTAATCTCTTCAGTGGTCTTCCATCTTTAGAGTAAAAGCACAAACTACCTTTCAACAGCATCCACTCCTCTTATCATGTAACTGACAGAAACTCAAGTCCAATTAAGTAAAATAAGCAAACTCCTGAAAAGCAAAACCACAGTTTATTGGGTTATGTAACTGAGAAGTTCAGGATGCATTGAGCTCTCACATGACTGTATTCAGAGACTTAACTGAGGTCATTAAGTTTTTCTCTTTCCCTTTTTTTCATTCCTTGGCTTGCCTCAGCTTTATTAGCAGGCAGACTCTTCATATCTGGGGCTGAATGCCTGTCAACAACTCCCAGATAAGCCCTTTCAGCTAAGCATCCCTAGGGAAAATTACCTTGTTAACTTTAAAAAAGAAATCACATGAAGGACTTTAAATAATTTGCTTGAATCACACCCTTTTTTCTGCGAGAAGAGATTATATTAATTTGCTGTACCAAGCCCACTGACACATGGTATACCCCTACACCAGGTAAGGTGCCCCACCAAGACTTACACATACAGTGGAGGCTGATGTAGGAAAGGCCTGGGATGGTTACCAGAAGAAGAGAGGTGAAAAAGCTTTCTGGGCAGACTTCAACTACAGCCATAATAATAGTTTACCACATGCTGCTCCCAATTTTTCTCCCATTAGCTCCTTTCCAGTTCCTTCTATCTAGCAGAAGTGGATTAGATGTTGTGAAACCACATTTCACGCTTTCCCATCTCTGAGTCTTTGTTCAATTTGTTTATTCTACTTTGAGTTCCTTCTCTAAACCTGTCTGATGAAATATAAATTTTAGAAACTAATGCATGGCATATTTCAGGTGCTTAATGAATGTTCATTGAAGGGAATTGTCTAAGTAATTCATTAGACATTCAGAAGACAAGATTATACCCTCAAAGAGCTTTTAATTAGAAGGTTAGAGAAAACACACATACAAATAACCAAAGTATGAAACAAAACAGTGCAAGTGAATTAAAAAGAGTAATGGGAATTCAGAGACGAAAGGATCAAGGACATCTTAGGGCAGGGGAAAATGGACTTCAGAAAAGGCTTTGTTAAGAAGGAAGTATTTGATTCGGCTCTTAAAAGTGATTGAAATTCAGTGCATATTTGTTTTGAATGCATAGATGAACAAATGAATGAACTGATATTAATGAAAAAACAGATAAAGCATATAAAATTTAGATCTTCCATAAAGAAAGAAAGATTAGGTTTTTAGGTCTAAAAGGTAGTGGAGTCAAGAAAAGATGTTTTCTTTTTTTTTAAGTTAGAGAACTGAGTCTATTTGAAGAAGAAAAATACAAAATGGGACATACTAAATTCATTAAGAAAAAATTAGATGTAAGATTTAGGTCCAGACAAGATGAGGAGAATGAGATTCAGAAAATAAATGGAGCGTTAAAGCCAATCTTCTAAGGAAAAAAATCTTAAATAGATTTAGGAAAAAAAAAGAAATACAAAATGCTATAGGAAAATGCCTTTCTTTAAATAATTGGCTTAAATTTAAAATAGCAAAGATTAGAGTGGATTTCTCTGTTTATAATGGATCACTGTGTTTTGTTTTAAATATGCTCAATTATAATTTATGGACTACATTAAAGCAACAAAATACTTCCTCATACAATACAGAGTGCCTATTTCTTAATAATCTACTTCAGCCGAAAGTATAAAGTGTTCTTCCAGTCATTTATATATAAATAGAGGTGTTAAGTGTCCCTTACAGTATTAGGAAATCAATATAAGTATTTAATGCAAAGGAAACAAGAGATGATTTAAGTATCTTAGGATTCAAGTTGGAGATAATTGCCCTCTCACATTTCTTTCTCGTTTTCTCCGTTTTAGAGAAATAAAAGTACTATATTTGATACCTAAAATAATAATTATAATTTTTAAATTCATGAACCAGATTGCAAGCCTAAAGTAGCAGTTTCATATTTATTCTAGGGCTCTCACAATGGAAAATGTATTAGAAGAACTTGATATTTGTTATGTAATTATGAAGAGGAACCTTTTAGGCTTTACCTTAAACCCATACTCTTATACGCTAAGATTTCTGTTTATTTATGTGGCAGTCACTTAGAACTAAAACTAAAACATTTTGGTCACTGGAAAGTGGTAGATGTTTGTTCCTACAAGTACTGGGAAGTAATGTAGCCTCCCATCTTATTAGAAGGATTCCCCCTCAATAGAAAATTTCTCTTGTAAAAATCACATGTGGAGGGAGGAACCAGGCAAAATGTGACTCTAAAGTTGTTAGATGTGATGAGTAATGTGCACTGAAAGGTCATTTCATCATTTTTGCAGAGGCTGGAGGGACCTCCTTCCTCCTTCAATCTGTTAAGAATTTCATACATGGCCTTCTCTATCTCTATATGTTTGTAACAAAATGCAGTGTATCGAGGGGCAGGGAATGTGGAAACAATGCCCTTCATTAATTATGTTAAGTGTTTACTTCTCAGCTCATCTTCTACTAAACATCTTCAAGCACCTTGCCTTGTTGCCAGATTCAATGATATGCATCCTTGCACTCTCCGGGTCTTACTTACTTCACTGTTTTCTCCTTTTTTTCTTCCTTCCTTTCCATGACTCCCTTCCCTTTATCTTTTCCAACCCAATACTCTCAAGACCAAACCAGTAGAGTTCAGCTCAAATATTCCCTCTTCCATGAAACCTCTTCCCTTTTCCCCCAAGGTGGAAGTAGAACTTTTTCTTCTGAACTTGTCTGGCACTTTATCTGTAGTACCCTTGTTGCAGGCATCAACAATTTGACTCACTGAATTTTTATGCATTTCTCACTTACCCTATTTGAAAAATGGTTTATAAAGTTTTTTGTTCTTTTTTCGAATATTTGTCAGAGTGCCTGTCACATGGGTTATCTTGCACATATAAATACTTCAAAAACATTTGTGAGTATATAAATGAGTGAAAAATAAATATGTTAGAAAGAAGAACATTTAAGAGGCTATTCCAATCATTCAGTGGTGTTCTCACCCTTCATACCAGTATGATGTTGATATACCCTAGGCTGCTAGCAGTGGAAATGGAGTAAGCAGAAAATTATGAAAGCTATTCAGGAGATAGAATTAGTAGGGCATGGCAAAGAAAGTGAGAGAGAGGGAGCATTCAAGATTATTTCCAGATTTCCTGCTTGAGGAAATGAGCAGCTGATTGTACCATTTACAAAGATAGAGCATTCTGAAGAAATAGCAGCTTGAGGGAGAAAAATAATTCATTTTATCTGTACATGTTGAATTTTAAGTGCTTGTGAGACCCAAGTAAAAAAACCAACTAGGCAATTGATTATGGATCTGGAGTGAGAGTAGTGTGGATACATATATGGGAATTGTCGGTACATGTGTGGTCATCGAAGCTGTATGAGTGACTGGGAGAGATTATTAGGGACAGTTTGTCAACAGGGAATAGAAAGGTCCTAGAATCAAAGGAACAACAGAATTTTAGGGTTTAGGTAAAAAAGGAATTTGTGGAGACTGAGTAAAAAGTATCCAACACTAGTGAGAAGGATCAGAATGAGAACTTGAAGGTGTCCAGCAGGGACATGGGTGGCCTCAGGGAAAACAGTTCCTGGAGAGCATTCAGAGTGGAAGCCAGACGGAGGTGTGTTTAATAGGGAGAGGAGAGGCAATGAAAACCGCAGTTATGGAAAATTCACTCAAGAGTTTGACTGTAAAGAGAAAGATTGAGATTTGTAGCTGAAGAGAGAAATTGGGTCAGAGGAGGTATTTTTTATTTTTTATTTTTTTTAGTTTTTATTATTGGAGAGATTAATTTTGAAATACTGATGGAAAGAAGTTAGTAGAGATGGTCAAATTAATGATAACAGAGAGAAGGAACATTGATAAGGTTCCTGAGAATGTAAAAGGGCCTACATACTCAAGCTTAGAGAAAAGATACTGCCCTTCTAACAAGGAGATAGGTGCAGATATAGGTTTACTGGTAGAATTGCTGGGAAGTTGAGGAGATTCTGCCTGATAGTTTCTATTTGTTTGGTGACATAAGATCCAAGGACATCTATAAATTGTGTGTGTAAGTGTGTAATCTGAAGGGGTACTGAAGGTTTGAAATGACCAAACAATCAATATTTAAAACAGAAAATACACATACACATATGTAGGTGTGTGTGTATATCTGTATATGACCAGAGCCACGTTCTGTGACATCAGGGATAAGGATTGACAAAAGTGGTGACCCCTACCCAGGTCTGCTCCTATGGGCAGGGTAAGAGGCAGCTGTGCAACTTGGACATGGGCCAGGCCACCCGCTGGCTTGGAGGCGAGATATGCAATGTCGCTGTATGTGCAGCAAGAGCTCCATGTTACAAAAATAAGATCTTGTTCCAGACCTGGGACCCAGGGATAGAGAGACCAATAAAATTTCTAGAGACAGGTGGCAGGACACAGAGAGAGAAATCAACTACTCAAAAAAGTTTGCAAATTAGTATTCCAAAGCACAAGTGAAAAACTATTGCTGAGAAAATCAATTAACAAAAATTAAAATCCAAGAGACAAATTCACTGCCAGTGAATTGAAAATAACAGAGCCATCTAAAAATAACTTTACATAAGTATATTTAATATTGTCAAAGAGATAGAGTAAGAAATGACACTCATAAAAAATAAAAACTAGGAATCAAAAACATATAGATATAATTCAAGAACAGAGAAATATAAAAAAATAGTAGTCCTGGAAGAAAGTTATAATTACTAAAAATAACTAAAAAATAAAAAACTCCAGACTGGATAAATTCAGTGATAGTATTGAGGTTCTTACCCAAAACATAACAGGAAAAG
The DNA here is from genome assembly GCF_965194825.1 of Balaenoptera physalus. Classification (NCBI taxonomy): domain Eukaryota; kingdom Metazoa; phylum Chordata; class Mammalia; order Artiodactyla; family Balaenopteridae; genus Balaenoptera; species Balaenoptera physalus. The sequence continues at coordinate 53,118,897 of NC_138891.1, read as the reverse complement.
AGCAAGGTAGTAAGTATTAAATATTAAGAGAAGTTACAGAGCCTGGTGCTTATGTTTAGGATGTAGAAATGTGGAAGGAGTATTGCTCCTACATTAAGAACAACAACAAAAAAAAAGCCTGATAAACTGCAAAATCATAACTTCTTTTGAATGTACCAGAGAGCTTAGTTTGCAGGGCAACTAAGTAGCCTGAAGTCCAAGAGCAGAGACAAGGACATGAGCACACTTCACCTGTGGTCTCAAGTGAGGAGAGGAAGCGATGGATGCCAGGTGCACACAAGCAGGTAAGAAAAATTCAGCTAAAATGTTCACGAATTGCTAAAGGCAATTTTTAGATAATAGAACTCCTGGGAGCCACAGACACAAGGGGAATCCACACCCACTTACAGTCTCTTCTCTAAGGGCTTCCAGTGGGTGCTAATGATAAAGATTACTGGCAGGATTGGTGACTGGAAAAGACTCTCATCAATGAAGGCCTGGAGGAGGGAAAAGGTCCTTTCTGCAGGAAAAGCAGGAGGCCCCACCCAGGCCCTGGATCCTATAGAACAAAAGCCTTCAGTCGCTGGAGGAAGGGCAGCAAACTATCACCCCCAGAGCACAGCTGAAGAAGGCCCATTGATTGCAGCTGGGAGACGAAAAGAAAAAAAAAAAACAAAACACTCTACATTGCAGATGACGCCAGATATAAGTCTGATAGCATACTGGCTTTTTTTCCCCTCTAATATCATATTTTAGGTCTTTTGCTTTTTTTTTTTTTTTTTAATGAAGATACAACAATGCATAAAGCTGAATGATTTCCTGGGCAGTATAGCTTAAATTTAGCTTACAGATTTTGCCAAGTGATGTTTTCTTATTCTTCAGATAATCATGATCTTCACAGTTGCTGTATAACCCCTTGGGCTTTTACCACCATTATTTTTTAAAAATCATCAATAATTTTTATGTCAATGACACCGTGACCCTATACCTCTTCATCAGCCAACATACTTATCCAAGTTTATGTGCTCTGTGATGATTATAAAATATTCCTCATTGTTCAAGGATTTGTTAGACTCTTTGGAGAAAAGTGTATTCTTGAGCCGTCAAAGGCCTTGATCACTCTGAAGAGTATGTTGAACGACTGCTGACATGACACTAGCCACATTTTTCTCCAGACTTTCCCCAAATCTGACTTTGAGCAGAAATCCAGGCACAAGTGATTACCTCCCTAGTGCCTTCCTCCTGTTGAGAAGAGGTTTAAAATGCTTGCGGTTCTCTCCTGCTGAAACTGTTATTTTAGCTTCATCGTTCAAATGGGTTATAATATAAATTGCTGGATTGTTTAGGGGTTAAATGAAATAATGAGGTAAGAATTCAGGATCGAACTAATACCCTACAACCACCCATAAGGAACTGTAATTAAAGACTATTTTTATCCAAGTTAAGTGTCATCAATAGCTTGTTCAGAGTACTGAGCAAATGGGATTAGATCTGGAGGTTAAAAACCTCAAGAGCCAAATATTTTCCTTCTATTGCCCATGGAGAATTCACCATAAACAACAAACAAACAAAACCAACACCCTCTAAACCCAAACCAAACCACATTAAGCCAAAACAGCAGAAAAATTCAGGAACACACTATATGTATGTTGACTCTAGTAGCCTAATCTGTCTTTCCAAGATGGCAGCCTCAAAGACTATCGGTATAACTATGTTCCTTATCACTTTTATCCTTGGTCACTGGGCAAATGCAAGACCCTCTAGTGAACTACTTTGTCAATCCCGCTATCCACACACGACTCTGTGGTTCTTCTGAGTCTTTTTTATTCAAATTGATTTCTTCTCAATCCACCCTAGTGCTCGCTAGAATCCTAGTTCTGTGGTAAAAATATTTATCTACATCTTTTTCACTCAGTGTTTTTTCAAACCTCCTATACTAACCAAAGCCAAGCCAAGGAATAGCTTCCCCTGAAAAATTTGTCGAGTACCACCTGTTCATATTTCATACATCCTGGTTCTGTTACCTCAGAGAGCAGAAGAAACTTTGGCAATCTCTTAGCTCACCATTGCTGCCTCTAGATATGTTACTTTCTCTCTTGAGTGCAAAATATTTCCTCACTTGACATATAGTATTTGATACCACTTTTCTCTGCTGCTGTCACTTGTTGACCTTCTGATCATTTCCCTCTGTTTGTTGAACATCTGATAAAATGACTCACGATTTTCTTTCCATCACAACTCTTGCCATCATCATAGGAAACTTCAACTTTTGCATGAACAACCTCCAAGATTCTTAAAAATGCTTGCCATAATTGCAAGGTCTAGGACAATGATATTTTCTAACAATTACAATACGCTTATGGAATTTTGAAGCAATTATTACATAAAAAGAGAGTTAATTTCCTTTTTCTTCCTTAAGTATATCCAAAAAGACTGCTTTAGTCAGCATCGTAAAACTGCTCAGCAGTTGGACTGTGCTTGTGTAAAGTGCAGCACATTTAGCAAAGAATAAGCTTTTTTAAAGTAACGATCTATATGGAAATATACAAAGAAACAAAAGGATTAGTATAGGATAATGGAACACATGGACTAAAAAACGAGCCATACCCAGCATTAAAAAAACTGTGAGTGTATATGAATGTATATCAAAAACTACAAATAATGACACTGTGAATATGCACTCCTCTTGAAACCCTATGCCAGGGGATGCCAAGGGAAATATTTCTGTCTCAGGCCATTTGGATTCTCTTCATCACCTAGTGCTGCCATCTGCTGACCTCTTCTGCATCCCACACTTTTCATGTCCTGTATTAGATCAGAACAGAGGTTATTAATTTTAATATGTAGCAGAAAATTCTCAAACTCCCTGCATAGAGCTGCCTTACACTCAGACTCTTTGGAGGCTTTGTCAGTGGTGTTTCTATAACCTGTAGCTACTCCACTGTCCGCACAGTTCTGGGATTTAAGATTTGCTCTTCCTCCAAAAGCTCTGAAAAGTGCCAGCCGCAGCCACTCATTGCCTGGGAATGGCCTTTCTGCTCTGCATGCTCTCTGCTCTGCGCCTGCTGACTCTTTCTGGGCCCCTCTGAACTGTGCTGCAGCTGTAAGAGAACAGCTTATTAAACTTTCTGGCAGGATGACGGCAGTTCGGTCCATTTCTGTTCAACAAAAGCTGATTGGAGCTTCTGGGTTGAGTCCTACCTCACAAAGGCTCCCTCCCTCTCTGCCCTGAAAACATGAAATCCCGATTACTTGTTTGCAGGACCTGACATTGCTTCCAGCATCAGTTACCCAGGTGGTACTGCTTAGCTGTTTGTGCTCACTTTCTGTAGGCTGTAGACAGAAATAAGTTCTGTGGGGAAAAAATGTCTTAAGAGTCATACTCTTCTAGATGATTTGGAAGAGCAAAATCTGACTTTCTGAGTTGGGTCTGTTTGAATCACTAAAGTAAACTTTGAAAAATCACGTGGCTTAGTCGACATGTGTTCATGAAAATATTTTACCCTTCCAGTGAGTTTGGGCCAGATCTTCACACTCGTTCACAGAAAGCCAGTAACATAGAGTGTATTTCAAAATATGGTCTGGTTCCCTCTTCATCATATCATTCCTGGGTCTTACTCCAGATCCACAGATCACAAACGTTGTGGAGTGGAGCCTGGAAATCTGCATTCCAAGCTGCTAAACAGATACTCCTTATGCACAGCGTTGAAAATCACTGTGCACATGAAGGCTGCTCTACCTTGGCTGTGCATCAGCGTCATCTGCAGAGCTTTTAAAACATACAAATGCCTGTTCTCCATCCCAGACCTACACTGACTCAGAATCTTCAGAGCTAGAGCTTTCTGAATTCTTCTGATGGAGGGCTAGCGTGAAGAACATCTGCATTAATCAGATGTATATATTTCATTGATTAATAGTAACAGCTCCCATTTATTAAACGTTTGCTAAGCAAAGTCCATGTTAATGTATCATTTCATCCTCCCAACAACCCTATGAGGTTGGTAGTATTATGAAGCATTTGTTATTGTTGTCATTTTTCAACAGATAGCTTAGAAACCCTAAAGAAGTCACACCCTGAGGAAGTTGTAAGACTGGAACTAGAACCAGTCTGTCTGACTCTAAGCGCTGGCCTGCCCTTCCTCCCTGTCACACATGGCCATTGCCTCCCTGCCATTAGTTTTTTATAGCTACCATTTTAAAAGTGTGTCCAGATTTTTTTTTTACTTGTTTCGCTTTTCTCCTTTTTGGTTTCAAAATTAGCACCATCTTCTGATGTTTCTGTTCTTTATCTTTTCTTCGTAATTGTTGATCTAGAATTAATTCTCTGAGACAGCTAACTTAAATGTTGCATGTGCACAGAGCATTTTATGAGGGAGGGAAGCTTCCTATAATGTCTCATGGCTTTGCGTGTTACCAGAGAGATAGAGTCTTCACCCACAACAGGATTCCTTCCTTGATTATGACTCCTAGTCCAGTGCATTGGGCAGGGTGCCCCACGTGTGTGCTACCTTAACAAGCTTTCTTTAACCGTGTCTTTCCTGTGGTCCCATGTTATGGTAATCATATATATAGTTGGACTGTTCTACCAGACTATAAGCTTCTCAAGGAAGGAGGTGGCATCTCTTATTTCCACATGCCCGAGGCTGGCAGACTGAAGACCTTCAAGACAAAGCCTTGAGAAGCAAATGGCTCTGCGCACCAACTACACCACACCTCCACCTTGAATATGTGCACACGTGACTTAACTTTGCAAAACCTGACTCATTTGTAACACAGGGACAATAATCTGTTGTCCTATCTGTTAGGCTTACTGGGAAGTAATGTACACAAAGCATGTGGTGCTGTTACGAGCACAAAGGAATGACTATTATTGTAATTATGGTAAACGGTAGAATGGTCATTCATTCATTTATTCACTGAGTGCCCACCATATTTGTCAAATACTGTACTAGATTCTAGAACTCATAGGAGCTCATAGGACTTATGGAACATTGATATAAGAAAAACTGTACAATTTTAAAACAAATTATATGTATGAAAAGAGAGGAAGAGGAGAAAAGGTGATCTGAAATCTTGAAGTAAGTCAGACAGAGAAAGACATATCATATGATATTGCTGTATGCAGAATCTAAAAAAATGATACAAATGAACTTATTTACAAAACAGAAACAGGGCTTCCCTGGTGGCGCAGTGGTTGAGAGTCTGCCTGCCAATTCAGGGGACACGGGTTCGAGCCCTGGTCTGGGAGGATCCTGCATGCCGCGGAGCAACTGGGCCCGTGAGCCACAACTACTGAGCCTGCGCGTCTGGAGCCTGTGCTCCGCAACAAGAGAGGCCGCGATAATGAGGCCCGCGCACCGCGATGAAGAGTGGCCCCCACTTGCCGCAACTGGAGAAAGCCCTCGCACAGAAACGAAGACCCAACACAGCCATAAATAAATAAATTAAATAAATAAACCCAAAGTTTAAAAAAAAAAACACAGAAACAGACTCACAGACTTAGAGAATAAACTTATGGTTACCAGTGGGGGGAAGGTTGGGGCAGGGGAAGAATAGACTGGGAGGTTGGGATTGACATATACAAGCTGCTATATTTAAAATAGATAACCAACAAGGATCTACTGTATAACATAGGAAGCTCTGCTCAATATTCTGTAATAACCTAAATGGGAAAAGAACTTGAAAAAACAGATCCATGTATATGTATAACTGAATCACTTTGCTGTACACCTGAAACTAACACAAAATTGTTAATCAACTATACTCCAATATAAAATAAACATTTAAAAAAATGAAAAAACAATAACAGTAGGTAACGTCATCTGAGGCAGGGCAGAGGGAAAGAGAATGCTGCTCAGAGAGTCACAGAAACCTTTCTGAAAAAGCCAGACTTGTTCCTTCTTTTTTTCTTGGTGAATTAGGCAGCAACATCAAGTTGCAGGTAGATCAGAGGGAAGAGGTATTCAGAGAATTGAAATAATTGTTGCAGGGAATGAAAAGTGATCTGACTATAAGACATAATAGAATTCCCAGGCAGTACTGAGGAATCAGTTCATGATGAATACGAATTCAGAGTGAGAAAAAGTCTTAATTGCATGGTTTTCTTCAAAGAGGATTCAAGCAATTAGAAAAGGAGAAGTTGGGTTCATTCAGGTTTGCATATTGGCTGGGTAGGTGGCAAATGGCTTCAGGGTATTGACAAAAGGGTGATTAAGATTATGAGTCATGCACTCTACTCTGGATGCAGATGGAATTGGCAACAAAAGTTGACTAACAGGAAGAATGTGAAGAGAACCATTGTCTGACAATCCTGATGATGCTAGAAAGCTTGTAGTAGATGCAGATGAGCAGATAATTTGAATTGAAGAAGTTGTCATCCAAGAGTGAGATGTTTGAATTACTGATGTCACAAATGGAGCAATGTGGGAAAATAACAAATCAAGATTGTGACCATGGAAGTTGTGTGACTGAGGTGGAGAGATGGAGAATATCCCTGACGATATGGAGGTCATGGAGACCAGAGTATTGAAGTCTTTGTCTAGACTTGCACAGTGAACCTTCAGTGACCACAGTCACTAAATCATGAAGCAGAGTGATCAGAATGTTAACAACAATGCAGGGGAGAGAAGGTGGCATTGCACAGAAGCAGGGAGTTTGCCAGTATGGAGAAGGAACAATGGAATGAAAGCAACTAATGGGAGCAAAGAAGACACCAACACCATCTGAGGTTAGCAGGTTATGAAAGTAGAAACATCTTCCAAGTGAGAGTTCTGCAGAGTGTGTGTTCTCCTCAGGGGATAGCCAATTTTCAGTTAGGAAAAGAAAGTTGAGAGAATATTCTGAAAAGGTTCAGAATATAAAGGAATATTTTGATCACGAAATCCTAGGGGCTCAGGAAAAGGAAGAAATGAAAGAAAAATTAAAAGTCCGAGTAGAAGTACACACCTTTGTGTAGCTTTCTGTATGAAGAAAAGTAGATGAAACATATTCAATACTTAGACTAGACAAAAACAGCAAACTTGGGAACAGTGATTTCATTCTATTAGTGCCTTGTACAATTAAGGATACTTCAACCTAACCAAATTCAACAATAGCCCCAACCAAAGGCCTAAAACGTTGGGGCTTAGGTCCAGGCATTTCCTTTTCACATCGTCTTCCCTTTACTTATTCAACAAATATTTATTCCAATCTAGATGATTAGAATGTGTTGGTGAACTAACTAGGCAAAGCACTCTGCTCTTATGGTGCTTTTGTTCAAGAGGGGTAAGACACACAAAAAAAGTGATAAGTAGCTTTACATAACAAATGAGAGCATAGCTTAGCAGGTTAGAAAGTGATGAGTGCAATGGAAATGATAAATGTAAAGCATATAAGTGGCAGTCACGCATGACAAGAAGGAGTTCAAATGATGTAGGGTGGTCAGGTTAGGACTCAATGAGACAGTGATATTTGAACAAAGCTTGAAGGAGAGGTGGAATTAGCCATGTGGATACCTGAGGAGAAGAGCATTCCAGGCAGACGGAATAGCCAGTGAAAAGACACTAAGGCAGGAGTGTGCCTGGTTATGTTTTAGGAATAGGCAGAAGCCAGAGTGGTTAGAGCAGAGTGAGAGAAAGGTCAGAAGATCAGTGCTTCTCAAACTTTAAAGTGGATATGAATCATCTGGAGATCTTATCAAAATGCAGAATCAGATTCAGGAAGTCAGGTATGAGGCCTGAGATTCTGCATTTCCAACAAGCTCCCAGGTGATGAAGATGTCACGGGCCCATGGTTCATGCTTGAGTAGCGAGGATTTAGATGACTCTTAGTTTGGAAGAGTGAGAAAGTAATTAAATTATGGGAGTCTAATATTATTATGACATGGTATGAAGGACTCACTTGAGGTTGTAGTCATGAATTTAACCCTTTGTGGCTATGTGTTTGCTTCAACCACACTCAGCTGCACAGAGACAGGCATGGAGGTGGCAAAGAGTCAGATTTAACCAGGGTTGTTGTTTTGCGATGATAAGGGGAGAGAATCCAATGGAATTAAGCAGGTATACCAGGAAGTAGTATAATGATTGACCATGGGATTTAATATGGGTAATGACATGGCCTGGGGTCACTGGTGGAAAGTCAGACAGGTCTTGTGGGCCCTTCACAGCTAACAGGGCAGTGGTCTTAAGCCGTAGTTACTGAACATGTGATCTCATCCTTCGCTGGGTTAATGGTACCTGCCATAGATAGGTGATTTCAACACTTTAATGGAGAGAGAACATTTTCAAGGCAACTCACATTGAAGTGTCAGTGATGTCAGGAGGTTTGCAGTGTTGATGCACGGATGCTGTTAATACACACAGCGACCCACACACAAACACACAGTAATATGCTATACTGTTAGGAAATAATGAAAATTTGAGATTTAGGAAGTATTCCATCATATTGCCTTTTGATTGTAGCTCTGCTCACCACTGTTTGAGTATCTGCCAACATCACACTTCATTAATGTATAATCACCACTGTGGCTGCAGGTAAACCCATCACTGACTCTTTACAACTCATTTACCCACCATTGCAAAAACTTCCTGCTGACCTAAAAGAAAACCCCAAATACTGCTGCGTTATAAACTACCCCACAGAATTCCTTTTTTCTTTATCTTATATCTTGGTTTGCTTCTGTTTCACCTTGTTTTCTAGTTCCAATACCTGTATTCATACTGATATTGATCTTGACCTCTGACTTGAAGTTAAAGCATTTTTCCTAATCCTCCACTCATCTGCAGCATCTCAACCTTTCTACTACAGACTCTTTAGGGTTAGCTTGCCCCTCTGGCCTTATTATACTGTTTTTAATTAACATTCCCTGAATCAATTACTGACCCCTCCTCTCCTCACCCTCATTTTCCCCATCATCAGTAAGAGACAAGATGCCCATAATTTCCGTTTCTCTCTTACTTCTTTTCTCCCTTCTTATTTCTTTGTTTTCTTTTGCATGCTACTCTTTTTCACGCACACACAAAATGTCATCTTATCTAGAATTTAGTCTTCCTTTTTTTCCCCTTGAAGAACCAATCAAGTACAACATGGGGCTTAACCTTGGGTCTTTATTTCATCCAGGCTTGTTCATTTGTTTATTTCAAATGTCTATAGGAAATAGGTCTCCATGATAAAAAAAGAAATGGGCCAAAGTGATATCATGTGTGCATGTTTTCTCCAGTTGTCTTCAGATTTGGACCAAAGCCTGAGGTTTTAGGATGCCTGGTCTCCAGAGAGCCAAGCTTTACTGTAATAAGCAAATTGTACATAGAGATTGACGCTAATAGCTACAACGGGAAATAACATTAACTCTGCAATTAGGACAAAAACTTTATATACACAAGGAAATGGAAGGGTTCTTTATAGAATCATAACCATCTTTAGAGCTGGATGGCACTGAGATATATTTCAGACACCATGAGATGAGAAAAATTAAATATGTTCTTATCAATATATGCCATCGCTTCCATCACTTGGAGGCATTTCACTGCAAGCTATATTGGAATGAGAGAAATGAGGTATTCATTAACTTGCATGTGTCTACTGACACGGCTTTAAAACCATACTTATATTCCTCTGTTTTGTTTCCACAACACTTGGTTCACAGCTTTATTATTCTGCTTCTTATTCAATGCATACTTAGGGGTACAAGAAATAAGACCCAGGGAAATAAGGTTTCCCTCTGAAAGTTAACACTATTTAGATAACACATAATTTGGGGAGACATGTCTTCCTGAAATAGTTAGTTGCAGTTTAATCAATAATAATAACCTATTCTAAGAAAGCACTTTTTAATCAGTTTCTTGCAAAGACTCTTTAAGCAATATAGCATAGAAGTTACAAGCATCAACTTTAGAACCAAACTGGGTTCAAATCCTGGTTCTTCCATTTCCTAGCCATAAACTAAGCAAATTACTTAACCTCTCTGTCTCATTTTCCCTACCTGTAAAATGAGAATAATATTTTCTGCCTCAAAAGTTTGTGTTGACAGTTAAATGAGTAAATATGTAACCCATAGTAAGCTCTATATAAGTCTTTGGAATTGTTCTTTTTTTGTAAATTTTAATTTTATTGGAGCATAGTTGATTTACAATGTTGTGTTAGTTTCAGGTGTACGGGAAAGTGATTCAGTTATACGTATGCATATATTCATTCTTTTTTAGATTCTTTTCTCTTATAGGTTATCACAGACTATTGAGCAGAGTTCCCTGTGCTATACAGTATGTCCTTGTTGGTTATCTATTTAATGTATAGTAGAGTGTGTATATTCATCCCAAGCTCCTAATTTATCCTTACCCCACCCACGTTTCCCCTTTGGTAACCATAAGTTTGTTTTCAATATGTGTAAGTCTATTTCTGTTTTGTAAATAAGTTCATTTTATCATTTTAAATTAGATTCCACATATGAATGATATTATATGATATTTGTCTTTCTCTGTCTGACTTATTTCATTTAGTATGGTAATCTCTAGGTCCATCCATGCTGCTGCAAATGGCATTATTTCATTCTTTTTATGGCTGAGTAATAGTCTATTGTATATATGTACCACATCTTTATCCATTCCTCTGTTGATGGACATTTAGGTTGCTTCCATGTCTTGGCTATTGTAAATAGTGCTGTGATGAACATTGGGGTGCATGTATCTTTTCAGATTATGGTTTTCTCTGAATATATGCCCAGGAGTGGAATTGCTGGATCCTATGGTAACTGTATTTTCAGTTTTTTAAGGAACTCCATACTGTTTTCCATGGTGGTTGTACCAATTTACATTCCCACCAACAGTGTAGTAGGGGTCCCTTTTCTCCACACCCTCTCCAGCATATATTGTTTCTGGATTGGAATTGCTCTTGATAACAGGACAGGGGAGTAACTTAGAAAGGTACTATGAACATTCTGACCATGGCAAAGAACATCTTCAGTGATTTATTCATTAGTGTCCAGAATTTAGTTATTATTTCCATGTTTGAGAGGCTAATCGTCTTCCCTGAGTGCATTAATATTGTTTAGTTTGTGGACCTACAAGGGTGATAAACACATTCTGGACTATAGTAAGTTGGCCCATGCCATCCAATCCCATGAGGCCACTTGCCTGCTGAGCCTGTCCACGCTAAAGCTTTTCCATTTAACACACATACACTCACTCTGTGCTGTATTTTTCATTCACTTGTCTATCCTCCACATTAGCTTCAGAGCTTCCCAGGAGAGGAACCAAACTTATTTAACTTGGTGTCACCATTGGGCAGGAGTGCTGTTCTTATAGTTGAATAGAATTTGCATTCTGTGTTGGAATATAAACATCTTGCAGGTAGGGTCTATATCTTATTTGTATTTGCAGTGCTAGTTTGTAGTGGAATGCCTAGTTCACAGCAGGCACTAAGTGGTTGTTGGTTGGATGTAATTTAAAAATGTTGTGGTTCTTTTATGGTAAGTCTAGACAAACTCCAAGGTGTAAGTACCAGGGTTCCACAGGACTCAGTTGATAAGGGTTCACTGGCACAACAGCTCACAGAAAGAATCTAGGTTAATCTCTTTATAAATAAAATGAAAAACATTATTCATAGATGTCCATTATTTCATTTTAAAAACCAAACAGTTGGAAATAAAATATGCTTTTGTAATCTTTTTTAAGAATAAAAAGTTTCTCACTATTTCCCTTGTTTCCATAATAATAAAATGGCTTTTGCATGTCAATGATTCCCTACCAAAATGAAAATAGGGATTAATGAAGTGACACTGTAAAAACTTTAAGTGAAACAAATGTTGGAACACCAAGGAACCCAAAGCAAGCTCTCCTTGTTTCATAGTTTCTGCACAGAGATGTATTTTTAAAGAGGCAGGAAGCATAGAGAGAGGGGACAGGTCATTTCTTAAGTTGTACACTGTTCTACACCATAGATTTTATTACTCTGATAACTCCTACCCTCGAAATCTTCCAGCTCAAGTTCTGTTTCATAATGCAGAATTCATCAAGGGTATGGAAACCCTTAATCTTCTTTTATGCACCATCTGGTGAAGGACTGAAGTTACCTCTGGTCAGGAACTGAACAGTTCCCAGAATTTCAGTAAACACCAGTTTCAATACAAACCTCTGAGATGGACATTTGGAAGGGCCAAAATGACCATTCAAAGGTCATGCTCAAGAAGAGATGGATTTCTTCCTAAAGATTTCACTACGTTTTAAAAGATATGGAGAAAGCAAGATCAAACTTCAGTCCTGTGCTTGCTGAGTGCCATTCACCGGACTGTGATGTCAGAGTAATTCCTGAGACACATGTAACTAGGACATGTAATTTGGATCCATGTCATGGTACATCCTCCTTTAGATTATGATGGCTGTGAAGCAGTATTCATTGATGAATAACAAAAAAACCACTAACGACAGAAAAAAACAAACTAATTTGCTATGTAAAGTTACTTGTATGCTCATATTCAGTTACTTTATTCCAAACATTTGAAACAAGGAAGGAAGAAAAAGTCAGACAGAACTAGAGTGATTATTTGGAGCAAATTATAACTGAAAAGGATGTTGCTCATAATTTGCAGATTACAAGCATAACTTTTCTTACAAACTTTGCCACATAGTTTCTAGGGACACGTGGTCCCAAATAAAGGATACTGTGATAGACAGCATATCATCCCTCCAAGGATGTCCATATCTCCATCCTCAGAATCTATTACCTTAAATGGAAGATGAGACTATGCAGATGCGACTAAGTTAAGGATCTTGAAATGGAGAGATTATCCTGGATTATCCAGGTGGGTCCAATGTAATTACATGTGTCCTTATACAGGAAAGAAGCAAGCAGGAGTCAGAGAAGCAAATGTGACAATGAAAGCAGAGGTCAGAGTGATGTAGCATAAGCCAAGGAATGCAGGCAGCCTCTAGAAGCTGGAAAAGGCAATAACAGCTTCTCCCCTAGCACCTACAGAAGGAATGCAGCTCTTCTGACATCTTGATTTTGGCCACATTAAGACCCATTTCAGATTTCTGATCTCCAGACGTGCAAGATAAAAAATTTGTGGTTTTTAAGGCACCAAGTGTGTGGTAATTTGTTATTATCAGCAATAGGAAGCTAACACAGATACTAAAATTAAATTTTGGTTTGGAAAAAATGTAAAGCTAGGTTTCTGGGTCCTGAGAGGCCCTAGGCAGTCCAGGAAAAATGGGAATACTGAAGTGATCACACTGATATGATGCACCGCACAGGGCAATCCTAAAATCAACGTTCACAGGGAACTCAGCAAGGTGCTAAGGACACATGGTCCCATAAAAGTAGTTCAAGGGGCATGTGTGAAAAGAAAAAGGAAATGTTAAACTTCAAAATTCACCCAAGTCTGTGACTCTTGGCAACAAGATATATAAAATTTTTTCTAAGAAGCAGGGATAAAATGACTATTCATCAGCTAGCCTCTTTGATTTTATATCATATAATCTAATCCACAAACAAATGTTTTATATTTACCATTTGATTATTATTCATCCTTCTCTATTCTTGATTTGTCTTAAACAATGCATTCTCACTCCATCCTAAAATTTCGACTTCCTTATTCCACACAAGTTCAAAATAAGTATGTAAATAGAGCAGGCTTATACAATTGGGATTCAGCCTGTCAAAAATCTCAGGGAAAACAACAAAAAAGATCTTAAACTTTATTTTAAAATAAACATATATGAGTGACTCTGCCCAAATTAGAGTATATTAACCTGAACCTATGTCTTTTGTTACTGACTTTTCAGATGTAAGCATGTTGAGCTTTATTTTGCCTTTACTTATGTAAAATACAGTGGGTAAAAGCACATCTTTGAGTCTGTCGACCTTGGGTTAACATCTCAGCTCTTCCACCCACCAATACTTTGCTTGTCTGCCCTTGAAGTTACTTAACATCTCAATGCTTTAGTTTCATCATCTATAAAATATTGAGAATAATAGTATACAGCTTATCATGTTGTTGAAAGGATTTATTGAAAAAAAGATATAAAACACTCAGCAGAAAGCTTGACATAAAGTTCAATTAAAAGTAGATAATATTAGCATTATTATTAGTTATTTCATTCACATAAAGAGAGCTAAATCATTAACAACTATTCACTATATTCTAATAATAAATTACTAAATAAACATGTCCATAATACATTTTATCAGAGGAACTTGTTATAAATTGAATTTTATGATACCAACATCTGCCAGATCTTCCTTGCCCTTAATTCAATTACCTGGCTAGGTGCAAAACAATACAACAAAAAGGAATATTTAGAACATTTCAATGTTCTTCTCTTTAGAAAATCATGGGTTTTTTTGTTGTTGTTAAGTTCAAACATGTTTCTTTCCTATCCTTTTATCACAGTTATTTGGTGATTTGCCAATATGAACCTAATAAGGAGTCCACTAGATAGACTTATTCCCTGCCTCGTCTGCATTTTCACAGACCATTTGTCATACTTTATTTTAACATTGTTTGCAATGATAATATTGACAGGTTTCTCTCCCCAGTTAAACTTTTGCTCCTTGAGAGAAGACACAGGTCTTATTTATCTTGAAATATCCTGCATGTATTAGGTAATTTAAAATGCAATATGATTTAGTAAATGAATAAGAATTATAAAAAAGTCAGTTAAAATATTCCAAGCCCTATCTGCACCTAATTCCTGAATGATGAGTCTATGATTTGTGCTCTCTGCGCTAAACCAGTAATAGATTCCACATTTTCTGAGACTTTCCCAGTAAAGGATCTCTAAGGGGAACTGACCATGGCTTGGGGTTAGACTAACACACCACTTATTGTAAGTAATATACAGAAATTAAATGAGAATTTAAACAAGTAAACAAACTTAGGAATTCTGATTTTATTTCTCTTATTAGCTGACTATATATGTTAAGACTATAGACAGTCAGTATTTTAATTATCTGCACTATGCAAAGTAGTAATTAAAATAAGTAAATAAATAACGTAAAATAAGTAGTAAGTAAAAATAGAGTTTTCAGCACAGAATCTATTTCATTGTTGTTTTCAAATTCCTCACCCCACCGCTCATCCTGAGAGCCTGGGTCTGACTAGGTTTCTGTCCTTCAGTTTGAATGGTTATACTCTTGCTTGGCAGAGAATAAATCATGCCCTAAAGTTTGTAGACTTTCTATAAGCAACCCAGTGAACAAAAAGATGCATTTTCAGTAATTGCGCTATAAAATTGTCAAGCTATAGTTTTCCAATGACATTACTCAAGTTAGTAAATTTATAAATACTGTAAAGAAAATTTTTAAACTTTCATAATTTATTGTCCAATGCCTATTAAAACACTTTGTTAGGAAGTGGCTATGTACACTAATTTATCTTCTCATGATTTTACAAAAAGCACTAGGGCCAATATGTTTTCAAAATAGAGTTATCAATTACCAATAAGAGTCTATTTTATTTAGTCACCCTATCTGTAAATTGATGTGTTCAAGAATCAGCAATCATGCAGCAAACTTGCTAAGTAAATAGAAATATTGGAAGGTGAAAACCTTTCGGTAAATATCTTCATTTTGATGCAGACAAGAAAGAAACTATGGTTGCTAAGGACAAAATACATAAAACTGCATGTGGTTGAATGCATAATAGACCTTAACGATGCCAACTATTGAAAGAACAACTTTGAAAACATATTAAAAAACAGCAGAAATTTAAAAAAAAAAAACAACATTGTTTTCCTCCTTTGAAAACTACCTAGACCACACTTTTCTTGTAAAAGCAGTTGAGGCTGTGCCACCAACTAAAATGAAAGCTTTGTTTCTTCTCTGTCGCATATGGGCCCTCAATTGACATATAAAGTATTTTGGGAAACAAAGTATAAGAGAGTCAGAATTACCGGGTTGATTTTGCTCTCGAAAACAGTTTTCTTCTACTTCTTGTGTAGCCTGCCAAGCTCATCATACTTTTGGCAGATATAAGCCACCTCTTTTGAATCAATCTCATGAAGCTGATTAATGCCACAAGCAGCCACTGTTACCTGGCAATACACATTAGAGGTTTTTATTATTGCTATTAATCAACGAGGTGAACTGATGTTTAGAATGTGCATATAACAGGCACGGCGACTTTCTCCCTATAATCAAAAGATTTTAAAGATATTTGGAAGATATTTGAGGAGGACCCTGGTTTGTTGAAAGGTCAAGGCTTTGAAATTAAAAATCATTGTTTCATTTATTAATTCAGAGTTTGACAAACTTTTTCTGTAAAGAGATACATAAATTTTTTTAGCTTCAAGGCCCATATATATGTTCCTCCTCTTCCTTCTCCACCCCCAACCCCCCACCCCAACCTTTAAGATTTAAAAACTTCTTAGTTTGTGGACTGGATATGGCCCACAGGTATCATTTACTGACACCTGATTTAATTCATTCAAGTGTTTTTAAGCAATATGGCCAAAGTCCTCATAAAACTTAGTGTACTAGCAGAAACAGATGAATAAAAAAGCAGCTGTACTACAGTGTGTCTGGTGCCATGATGTAGTATAGTTTGCTAGACCTAACCCAGCTTCAAAGGTGAGGTAATATGTGACAAAATTATTAGTAGAAGGAGATAGAAGATTAGAGGTGAACACTTGCTAGGAAGAGAGAAGAACCTGTAAAAAGGCCCTTAAGGGAGAGTTTGGTATAATTGAGAAATCACAAAAATTTTACATGGCCTATGACGTGGAGAAAAGAAGATGAAGAGCAGATCAGAGACAGAGCACGCAAGGCCTGATAAGCCATATTAAACAGTTTAACCTTACAGGCAATGAGAAGGCAGTAAAACAATTCAATAAAGAATACGAAGTAAACAGGCACCTCAATGTCCATTGCAGCACTATTTACAATAGCCAAGACATGGAAGCAACCTAAATGTCCATTGACAGATGAATGGATAAAGAAGATGTGGTACATACACACAATGGAACATTACTCAGCCATAAAAAAGAATGAAATAATGCCATTTGCAGAAAGATAGATGGACCTAGATATTATCATATAAGGGAAGTAAGACAGAGAAAGATAAATATCATATACACACTACTATATGTAAAATACATAACAACAAAGACCTACTGTATAGCACAGGGAACTATACTCAATGTTTTGTAATAACCTATATGGGAAAAGAATCTGAAAATATACATATACATATGTATAACTGAATCACTTTGCTGTACACCTGAAACTCATACAACATTGTAAATCAACCATATTTCAATTTAAAAAAATAATTAATTAAAAAAAGAATATGAAGTGAGCAAATCTGGATTTTTAAAATATCTCTCTGGTTGCAAAGGAGATTGAATTGGAGAAATTCAGGACAGGAGGTAGGTCAGCATTTAGGAAGCAGTGGCCTAGATACAGAAAAGTAGCTAAATTTGAGTAGGTAAATATGAAAGGACTAAAGTTGAAATCCCATTTATGTATAAAAATCACTTACTCTCTTGGTATCTATAAAACTTAACTAATGACATTTCCTCAACTATTTGTCCTAGAAGGTTTTTGTGAAGCGCAAGCGAAATGACGTATATAAAATAACATAGCAACTATAAAAAATATACACTTTTCTTATAAGAGTAACACTTTTCATTATTACGGTCAGGTAAGTTAAAATTACTAAGTACACTAGCCTTGATAAAATTATATTTTGAATAACATTCAAAGAGGCAAATGAACATTTGCAAACCCTACTTTATCTCTTCTCTCCTAGATCTGGAGGCTCATGATTTGCTCCAGGAGAGCCTCCTGGTAGTTTGGGGGTCTTGCATCAGCTGATTCTAGATTACTAGCCCCCTTGTAGCCTCCCTATACTTACTTTGGAACTGGAAAAGTGACAGGCAAATGATTATCTTAAAACATACTCCAGAATTGCTAGGGAGAAAACTGCCTTTGTGTAGGTTAGAGAAAAAAAAAATACTTAACTGCCTGGTGTAGAAGATCTCAAGGGTGTTCCAAAGACTTCAGATCAAAGGATGGAATGTCTTTTTTGGGACAAGGAAGGATTATTTTTCCCCTTCAGAGAGATAAGGGAAAAGGAGAATGAGGAGGAAATGGGGACAGTGGAAAAAGGAACCTGGGAAGAACAAAAGTGCCACATGGGGAGGGAGCCAGGACCCATAGAGCCAGGAGCCTTCAGGGAGGGAGTCCTGAGACCACAGGACTACAGAAAAGAGATGTCTAATTTCAATCTTAAAAGTGTTTACTGCCTGATAGGCAGAGACCACTTCAGCCTTCCCCATTACTCAAGTCTTCAGCACTTCAGGAAACTACTGTATCATATCAATTTCATGAATGATTTGTAAGAAGTGGGTGTTGTAGATAATTGTTTTAGTTGCAGGTGGAAATTGGCAAGAGAGTTGCATTTTGTGAGAAATTAGCATGTGGACGCAGAAGGTTGGGTAATAGAGGAGATCATGAAACTATGAACTCTCTGCAAATCTGAAGAAAGCTTGGGAGATCCCTGGATTTATGTTGGCCATGGAGTTGAGTTGAGGTCTTTTGGGTAATATACAGAACTCCAAGCAACAGAGGGCCTCTCAGCTGACTGTCAGTTGCAGGATCATCATGAATTATCAGGAAGCCTTGTTTCTGGCAACCAAGTCTACAGCTAAGAAGGTTTGAAACCACCTATTGATGCCAAGTGTTTAGAGATAACCAGCTAGTAATGTTACTAAATTATGCATGTATATTCTTCATACCTTATTAGTAGTAGAACAACCTATTAAATGTCCAGATAAACTTAAAGTTTCCTGTAAACCCATGCTCTGCTTTTGAAAATTATCCATTTAATCTCTTTCTTGATATATATAAGCATAAAATAGAAATATACAGAGTACCTTTCATATGATCATTTCAAAATTACAAATATGAAGCAACGTTCATATGACTTCTGGGAAGAAGATATTAGTTTATTCGTTATATTGATGGAGCAGTGAAATGTATACACTATTAATAGCTAATGTGATGTTCTAAGAAGTAGTAAACTTCATAATCCTTTCTTGCACACTGTCTATGACTAGATAGCTCTGGGACCTTTAATAAGCTAATTCACTTCTCTGAGTCTGTGTTTTCTCATCTGTAAGATGAATTGTTGAATGTAATAATTTTTAAATATCACAATTCTAAAATATTGTTTATTTTATGAATTGCAATGGAAAGGCCAGAAATATGCTATGTACATACACTGTTGCCTTAGTGACAGAAATTTCTATCAGCATCACAAATGCATAGTAATGTATTTAGATGGAATTATTTATTAATCCATATAACTCTAAAGATCATAAAATAAGAGAGTTGTAAGGGATTTCTGAGTATTCCACCAAACCTCTATTTTGGTACAATATGATCAATATATCCCCAAAATGGTCTCACCTCTAGAACATCTCCCATGAGAGAGAAGTTTTTAATATATGACATCTATGTGCCAATTTGCTGGCATCAGGTTCTATGACTTGTCTGAGACATTTATTTTGGTGTCAGTTGCAGATGATGATAACTCTTAGGGACTTTACTTGAAAGACAATGAAAGGCCTCTCTCCTTCTCCTTGCCCTGTGAACAAAGATCCCAAAAAAGGCTGTTTTCTCTTTTTTCTACAATTCATCATCTACCCAGTTATTTCTCTTTTCAGATTTACACAAACACACACACACACACACTACAGATTCTTTCCAGCAGATAGAAAATATTGTGCACCTGTAAGTAGGTTGGTAAGGCCATATAATCTAATGTGGAAGGAGCTGGCTTCTATCCATTTGTGCATAACAATGCATGCGCAGTCAGAGCTGGATTCATGCTTTTTATTTTTGTTACTTTGAATGCAGCAGTAGATAGAAAACAGATATAAGCATTGCAGTTTTAAGATGAAAAGAATCCTTGAAACATCATATGCATTTGTCTTAAGGAAGATTTGTAAATAGCATGCTCTTATCTTTACATAAATGGTACTATTTTGAAATGCCAAGCAACCCTTTTTGGAGTACCGTTTTGCAGCCTTTATTTCGGAAAATATTTCAATAACTGTAATAAATAAAAGGCTTGAAGCTCAATACTCTCTTTTTCCTTCTGTCTTTCACTAACAGAAAAATGTTGAAAGCAGACTCACCGTTCAATATGAGAGAGATGCCAAATGAGTGAAAGAAGCAGTTATGGAGAAGAAACAGTAGAGTCTGGGCAACTTGCCTAAAGGGACACTTGGGTTAACCTTCATATTGGAATTGAAAATGTGAATAATTTTCTCTTCATTCTTCCCCTGGATTCTAACAACAAAGACAGTCTTTGAACTTGTTACTTGTTTCTTGTTCTCTTATCAAAGCAGAAAGAGGCAACAAGAGAATAGGTTTTGAGTCAGAAAGCCCAGAGCTTGAATCTAATCACCACTACTTACTTATATGATTCTTGTGAATATTCTTAATCAGTTTAATTTCAGTTTTCTCATCTAGAAATTTGTATGAAAATAATAATTACCTTATGATGGTATTATGAGAATTAAAAAGAAAATTACCTGTAAATAGTATACTATTTACTTTGTACAAAGGCATCCCTTATTAAGTTATATCCATTATTGTTATTTGGGTATATTGAATACATATACTGAATTTGAGTGTATATCCTGAGAAACCACTAAATAAAAAGAGACTGGCTTTTTAACTTTTAAATTTATAAAACTTCCCCTCTGTTTTAAAAAAATAGCCAAAATGACTATATATTCAAAATTACGTATTGGAATAAAATGTGTAATTCGAGACACTTATGTATTTTCAGAACTATGAAGTTGTAGAATGATTGAGTTTATCATATGTTACAGTCTTTGGATGCTTAGAGAAGAAAATGAGGCCAAAAAATTTAGTTCAGTTTATTTCTGAGAATAACTTTTCTTAAGTGGCTAAAATGAAAATCACATTAGTAACTTATGCTGGATAGCCTCTATTTGCCCTTCTGATCCTCTCTCTGACCTTCTCCACCCTGCTCTAATTGCATAAGACCAACCTTGACTGTCTATATTAACAGGCTCGTTTGCCCACTGACTTTGGCTTGAGTTCAGCCAGTGGAAAGCACAAGCAGGAGATCAAAAAGAAGCAGGAGAAATTATACTTCTGGCCAAGATGAAGTAAAAGAAATCATATTTAACTCCCTCTTGAAAAAACTAATGAATTATACAAATACATTAAAAATGCAATATCAATTATTGGATATCAGGTGGTATAGGACAGTGATCCCTGAGAGAGAAAAAACAAGCTGAAATCTGAAATTTCCCAGTTTACTGCCAAGAGAGTTTCCAGCTTGCAGTGCAGGAAGTGGAGATCTTTCTCTGTTGAGGGGATGGAAGTGGGAAACAAGGAAGGCCAAGGCAGCTAGAGAAGACAGCTGCACAGAGAGAGTTTGTTCTAGGTATCTACAGAGGGTTCCTGTGGAGTCTTTAGCTTAGTATTGATCAGCATGTGTGTTGTGAGAAAATTGTCTAAGGCTTGGGGTGAAAACCAACAGAAAGAAACAGGCAGAACAACCTTTAGTGTTAACAAAGATCAGAGGTAGTTTATGTTCCCATCAATCCGTAAAAAGCCTCAGAATTCATGGGATACTAGGTAAAGTACTCAAAATGGTATCTGTTCAGTAGTGGGACAAAATGAACTCTAAACAAAGGCTCTTCTGGTCCCATCTAACAAAACTTAAAATCAAGGATCAAACCATATCCTAATAATTTAACTGTTTCCCAGGGAAAAACAAAACAAAACTCAAGAATATTTATAGAAATACAACAGCATCAGGCACTCTAAAAGGTAAAATCCACAATGTCTGCCAAGAGGAAAATACAGTCCGCAATGTGTAAAGAGTGGTCAAACAATAGAAACAGACCATGAAAGGATCCTGATGATAAAATTCTTAGAAAAGGATGTTAAAATAGCATCATTATAGTAACCATATTCCATATATCTATATATTGGACAAGGTAGAAAAGACTGAGCATGTTAGGTACAGATATGGTGAAAGGTGAAAGGATTGATGAACTTGAAGAAATAACAATAGAAACTATAAAAAATAAAACACAGGGAAAAAAAGACTGAAAATAAAATGAACAGAGCATCAGTGAGCTGTGGGGAAACTTAAGGTGGCCTACTACATGAATAATTGAAGTCACCAAAGTAGAAGACAAGACAAAATATTTGAAGAAATAAGGGCTGGAATTTTTCCATATTTGATGAAAATAGATAACCCACAAATCCAAAAATCTTAAATCCCAGCCACAAGAAACATGAAGAAAAGTATACCAGGGCACATCATAATTTTTGAAAACCAGTAGTAAAGAGAAAAATCTTAAAGATTCCTACAGGAAAAAGATCCATTATGTATAGAAGAAAAATAATACTTGGTAACAAAGAAGGTTGTATCCCAGAATGAAAGGTTGGTTTAATCATTAAAATTTAATTAGTGTAATTCATCCCATTAAAAGCATAAGAGAAATAACATGATTGTTTAAATAAATGCTCAAGAAGCATTTGACAAAATACAATGTACATTCATGAGAAAAAACACTCAGTAAACTAGAGATAAAAGGAAACTGTCTCAATCTGATAAAGGACATCTCTAAAATCTTCTAGCTAACATCATATTTAATCATATGTAATTTTTTTCTCCTAAATTAGGAACAAAAGAAGGATGTTCTTTCATATTATTTCTATTGAACATTGAGTTATAAGTCCTAGGCATTGCAATAAGACAAAAAAAAATAAGTGGCATAATTATTAAAATTAGCAGTAAAAATATTGTTATTCACAGAAAACAAAGGGGTCTATATTTAGAAAACCTGATTGAATTCCCTCCTAAATAAAACACAAGTCAAGTTAATAAGCAAACTTACCTATGTTGCCAGATATAAAGTCAATATGCAGAAGTAAGTTTTATTTTTATAAACTATAAATTCTTGAGAAATACATTTTAAACGCAATTTATAATATCATAAATAATGTTATATGCCTAAGCATAAATCTATAAAAAGTGTGCAAGACCTATTTCCAAAAACTAAAATACACTTTTGAAAGTAATTCAAGAAAACCTAAATAAAACAAGAGAGGTGTCATTTTCAAGTATTGGAAGACTCTGTGTTATTAAGACAACAATTATCTCCCAATTGATCTATAGATTCAATGCAATCCCAATCAAAATTCCAGCAGGAATTTTTGTATAAATTGACAAGAAACCTCTGAAATTCATACAGAAACCCGAATGATCATGTAAAGAATTAAAATTTCAGAAAATTTACAAATCTTGATATTAAAACATTTTATAGAGCTAGAGTAATCATGACAGTATGAAATTGTTGTAAAGATAGACTAAAGATTAACTAAATAGAGAGTCCAGAAAATATGTGCAAAATTCACACACATATATAGTAAATTGAATTTTGCCAAGGTATAAAGTTCCTTCAGTTATAAAAAGAGAGTTTTGCTTTGTTTTAACAAATGGTGTTTGAACAGTTGGAGATTTCTATGAAAAACAAAATGACTTCACCCCTATTTCATTCTACATGCAAAAATTATTTAGGGTATAATCACAGACCTAATGTAAAAGCTAGAACCATAAAGATTTTAATAGAAACTGTAGGACTATATCCTCAAGAACTTGGTGTAGGTAAAGATTTCTTTTTTCAAGTATGAATGAGTGTATTTATTTTGAATCAAAATCAAAATCAAAATAAATTATAAACTTTAAAATGCCAACAAATACTATAAGCATCACAAAATCCAAGAGAATAACCTTAAATAGACCCATCATTAATTATCTGTTTGGCATATCTCTATAATACTTTTCCCCAAATGTTTTCTAGCTGCAAACACTTTGATTGCCTTCTCAAATGACAATTTTGCAATGTTTTCTACAGAGAAACCTCAAAATAATTTAGTCTTTCCTCTAATATAGTTGATGAAAAAATTTCACTTATTAACCTTTTAGAAAATATTCTTTTTCAGCTTCACAAATTTGCATTAACAGTAACACAAATTTTTAGGATTGCTTTTAAATTTAGAAAAAATCTCACTCCGTTTCTTCTATTTAAGACCTGTAAGACATCAGAACATTTTAAGTTTTCTTGTGCAAGAAGTAATCTTAAATATTCTTTGAAAAGATATTATGTATTACCCATTTTGTTGTCAAAGTTCTTGCTACATGCACATAATATAATTTTATGTTTCTTCACTCATATTTTGTAGAGAAATGTGTGACTTGATTCAATATTTTTGTGGAAATGCATAAAACCTCCAACTTGTCACATGGAAGTACCAGCTGTTTGCAGTAATGCTTATGGTTTGTGCTCATAAACACAAGCAGTCTTATATTCTCTTTTCTCTATATTTGTTGAGGTATAATTGTGAAATAATAACGGTATAAGTTTAAGGTGTACAATGTGATGATTTGACATACATATACATTGTGAAATAATTACCACAATCAAGCTAATTAAGCATCCATCACCTCACATAATTACCCTTTCTTTTTTGTGTGTCGTGAGAATACTTTGGATCTAGCCTTTTAGAGTATTCCAAATATACAATACAGTATTATTAACTATAGTCACCATGCTGTACATTTGATCCCCAGAACTTATTCATTTTATAACTGAAAGTTTGTACCCTTTGACCAATATCTCTCCAATTCCCCCATGCTGCTCCCCAACCCCTGGCAACTACCATTCTACTCCTTGCTTCTATGAGTTTGATTCTTAGATTCCACATATATATGAAATAATAAAGTATTATATGAGATAATACAGTATTTGTATTTCTTACATAAATACTGTAAAAGAAACTTATTTTACTTAACATAATACTTATTTTACTTAACATAATACCTCCCAAGTTCAATCCATGTGATTACAGATGGCAAGATTTCTTTCTTTTATATGGCTGAAAAATATCCCATTGTATATGTATACCACATTTTCTTTATTTATTCTTCCGTAGATGAACACTTAGGTTTTTTCCATACCTTGGCTATTGTGAATAATGCTGCAATTAACATGAGAGTACAGCTATCTCTTTGAAATAGTGATTTTTGTTTCCTTTAGATATATACTCAGAAGTAGGATTGCTGGATCATAAGGTAGTTCTAACTTTAGATTTTTTTGAGGATCTTCTATACTGTTTTCCATATTGTATTTGCCATAACACTATTTTCTATACTGTTTTCCATTTACATTCCCACCAACAGTGTACAAGGTTTCCCTTTTCTCAATGTCCTCACCAACATTTCTTTTCTCTTGTCCTTTTGATAATGGATATCCTAACAGGTGTGAGGTAACATCATATTGAGATTTGATTTGCATTTCCCTGATCATTAGGGATGTTGAGCACCTTTTCATATACCTATCAGCTATTTGTATGTCTTCTTTGGAAAAATGTATATTCAAGTCCTTTGCCCATTTTTAAAATTGAGTTTATTCGTTTTTGCTATTGAGTTACATGAGTTTCTTATACACTTTGGATATTAACCCTTTATCAGATATATGGTTTGCAAATATTTTCCCCTATTCCATTGGTTGCCCTTTCATTTAGCTTGATGTAGTCCCACTTTTCCCCTTTGTTTCTGTTGCTTGTGCATTTGGTGTTGTATCCAAAAAAAGTCATTGCCATGACCAATGTCAAGGAGATTTTTCCCTATGCTTTCTTCTAGGAGTTTTAAGTTTCAGTTTTTATATCTAAATCTTTCATTTATTTCAAATTACTTTTGTATATGATGAAAGATAAGGATCCAATTTCATTTTTTAGCATGTGGATATCTAGTCTTCCAAACACCATTACAGAAGACACTATCCTTTCCCTATTGTGTACTCTTGGTGCCCTTGTCAAAGATTAGTTGACTGTATATGCATGTGTTTACTTCTGGACTCTCTAGCCTGTTCCATTAGTCTATGTGCCTGTTTTTATGCCATTAGCATACTATTTTGACTATTATAACTTTGTAATATAATTTGAAATCAGGAAGTATGATGCCTCCAGCTCTGTTCTTCTTGCTTAAGATTGCTTTAGCTATTCAAGGTCTTGTGTGGGTTTACATAAATTTTAGGATTGCTTTTCTACTTCCGTGAAATTTAGAATTTTGATAGGGATTACAATGAATCCGTAGATCACTTTGGGTATTATGGATATTTTAACAATATCAGTTCTCCCAATCCATGGACACAGGATATCTTTCCATATATTTGTGTCATCATCGGTTGCTCTCATCAGTGTCTTATAAGTTTCAGTGTAGATATCTTTCACCTCCTTGGTTAAATTTACTTCTGAGTGTTTTATTCTTTCTGATGTGATTATACGTGGAACTATTTTCCTACTTTCTTTTTTGGATAGTTTGTTGTTAATGTGTAGAAATGCCACTAACTTTTGTATATTGATTTTGTATCCTCCAACATTACTGAATTTATTAGTTTTAAAAGTTTCTTGGTGAGATTTTTAGCATTTTCTACACATAAAATCATTTCATCTCCAAATGATGACAGTTTAACTTCTTCCTTTCCAATTTTGATGCCTTTTATTTCTTTTTCTTGCCTAATTCCTCTGGCCAGGACTTCCAGAATTATGTTGAATAGAAGTAGTGAGAGTGACACTGTGTGTTGTTCCTAAACTTAGGGGGGAAATTTTTAGCCTTTCACCATTGAGTATGAAGTTAGCAGTGGATTTATCATATATGGCCTTTATTATGTTGAAGAACTTTCCTTGTATACCTAATTTGTTTAGAGTTCTTATCACAAATGGATGTTAAATTTTGTTAAATTCTTTTTTTCTGCATCTTTTGAGATGATCATGTGATTTTTGTACTTTATTCTGTTAATGTTTTGTGCATCACATTTACTGATTTGCATATGTTAAAACATCCTTGCTTCTCAGTGATAAATTCCACTTGATCATGGTATGATCCTTGTAATGTACTGTTGAATTTGGTTTTTCTAATATTTTGTTGAGGATTTTTGCATCTATATTCATCAGAGATATTGGCCTGTAGTTTATTTTTGGTTTTTTTTCTTTTCTTTTTTTTTTTTCTTGCAGTGTCCTTATCTGACTTTGGTATTTGGCCTATGCTGAGTGGGACTGGAGCTGGATCATGGGCCATGTCAGGGTCCACAGCCAGGAACAAGGTTAGCAGACCCAGTACCCAAGGCATGAGCAGATGTGGCTCCTACCTTGTCCTTTGGCAGATGGTGCTGGTGGCAGGACCCAGGTCAAACAGTGCTGTAGCTGAGTCCATAGGGAACAGCACTGTTTCCAGATGGGCACAGACCTGCCTTCTCAAAATGGCTCTTTTTGTTCTTGGGCTCCACCAGAGTTTTGCAACCTCCTACTTGGATCCTAAAGCTCCCATAAGACACTTTTGTCTGTGAATGACTGCCAAAATATTATTTTTCTGGGGGGATATCAGCTGGGGATTTCATATTCTGCCAGCTTTCTGACATCACTCTCTAGGCAAAGATTTTTAAACAAAACATAAATTTGATAAGCTATAAAAAAAATTGATACATTTTAATTTATTAAAAGTAAAAATTTTGAACATCAAAATAGACTACTGAGAATCCTGTCATAATATATATGCATATCAAATCATTCTGCTGTATACTGAAATATCTTACAAATGTATTTGTCAATTACCTCAATAAAGCTGGGGGAAAAAAAGGGTACTGTTAAAAAAAATAGTCAATCTACAGATGAGGAAAATATACTTGTAAAACACATTTCAGAAAAAGAACCAATATACAGAAATTATAAAAAGTAACAAGTCAATAATAAAAAAGAAAATCTATTAAAAATGGTTGAAGGACTTTAACATTCATTTCACAAAGACACAAAATGGTCAATAGGCACATGAAATGGTGTTTACATCATTAATCTTCAAGAAAACACAAGTTAAAATCATAATGAAACATCATTTTACACCCGGTAGGATAGCTAAGATTAAAAAAATATAATATAAATGTTTGCAAATTTGTGGAGCGACTGCATCTCCCATTTTTTAATGGTGTGAGTGTAAAACGGTACAACTACTTTCGAGAACTGTTTGGAAGTTTCTGATGAAGTTAAACATAAATCTACCCTATGATCCAGCAACTCTACTGTTAAATATTTACCCAAGATAAAAAAACATATATGTTTATACTAAGACTTATATAACTTAGTCTGTTTATGTGAAGAATATTGATAGCAGCTTCAATGATAATAGCTAAAACTAGAAACAACCCAAATATCCATCAAGAGTTAAATGGATAAACAAATTGTGATAGATTCACAATATAGAGTACTCCTCAGAAATAAATATGAACAAAGTACTGATAATTTTAACAATAGAGATAAATCTCAAAAATACTTTACTTAGCGAAAGAATTCAGACACAAAAGAGTATATACTATTTGACTTTATTTATAGGAAAGCTAGAAATAGGCATAACTAATGCACAGCATTAGAAGACTACTTCTTGATTACCTGTTGAAGGTGGTAAACTGGCTAGGAAGGGGCCTGAGGGAAGTTCCTGGGGTGTAATTACCTCTATCTTTCCTGAGGTTGTAGTTGCACAAATTTATGCAATTATCAAAACTCATCAATCGGGCATCTATTTTACATAAATTTCATACCTCCAAAATGACAACTTGCTGATGACTCAGGTAAATTTGAGAAAAGCAAGATGGTGCTAGAAATCAAGTAGATGGAAGAGACTTGAGAGCAGGGAACTACAGACAAGGTCAACATTTGTGTTAGAGGGAAGGAAGACACATGGAGAAAGAAAGAACAGTGAGCATGAGATAACCCATTATTATGAATAAAACTGCCCACCAGATTAGAAAGAAAAACTAGAAAGACAAAAAAAATTTTGTCATTATTTACAATAAGTAAGAATTAGAAGAAATAAAGTAAAAGGTAGATCATGAATAGGATCGAACTTGGAGATTTAGAAATATGAAATGGATATTATGAGAAAGTTTACAGTATACAGAGGCATAATGAAGTTTCCAGTAGCTACTTCCCT
Organism: Balaenoptera physalus; assembly: GCF_965194825.1. Taxonomy (NCBI): domain Eukaryota; kingdom Metazoa; phylum Chordata; class Mammalia; order Artiodactyla; family Balaenopteridae; genus Balaenoptera; species Balaenoptera physalus. The sequence goes on along the minus strand of NC_138891.1, from coordinate 53,089,907 downwards.
GACCAAGTTTAGCTCCAATGTTAACATTTCTCTAGCCTTTAGGTTCTGTGCTGCTTGGGAGAAGAATCTCAATTCTGGTAGAAGGAAAGAGAGAAAGAACCATTTTTCTTACTCTTACCTTTTTCATGTTATAAATCCTCAAATATATTTTTTAGTGTTCATAATCATTGTAAAAAATATTTTTTCTTTTTTTGTCAGTTCCTTACTATGATAAATCACTGTATGGTTATTTATGCTAGAATGGATATGTTAATTTACTCATTTGCATCAGTTATGATACTCTTCCCAGAAAGAGAAAAACACCTTTATGTTTGATTAAACACACCTTTTGTGATTTAAGCACAATTTTAAAGCTTATTCCTTGTCTTGGTATTATTTTTTAGCAGGTCTGCTGATTCTAATCTCTTGTGCGTACAAAAAAAGCAAAAAAGTTCTTCAGCAGCTAGTAAGGAGGACAGCTTTATGTTATTGTCATAAAGTATGCTCGGGTCAATTGACAGGTATTAAAAAATCCATCTGAAATAAAATATTTTTCTGCTCTAAAACTGTATCATTGCTTTAGCTTGGTTTTTCTTTTAACTATTTAGATTTCACCTTACCTGTCACATCACTGTAATGACTCAAAAGTAGTCAAAACAATTTATGACATTTACACATATATACTCTTTGAGCTACCATACTATTTACATTAGCAATTATTTTTGCACTGCCTGTAACATTTCTTGTATTGCCCATGAAAATATTCTTTGATTGCTGTATTTATTTTTCTTGCTTAAAAAAATAGTACTTTTATCTGATATTTTCTTCAATAAATTCAGTATTTATGAATGTGTATCTTCTGATACCTTGACCCTACAGATCCTTAATCTCCTCAAAATTAATGACTTCCTTGCTTGTAACTTTTGTGTTTACTTAGTCCTGACTCCCTTAGGAAGATTAAAGACGTTTCTTTTCTGTTCCCATTGCATCTTGTATAATACAATGGCAGTCATCACACTATGTTAGTTTCCACTGTTAAACTGTCATCAGTTGGAACTACTTAATTTACAAAATGTGTATTCTTAAAACCATATAGACTTACTGTCCTTTTTTCCCATTTCTCACCCCTTCTAAGTTTGCTTTTTGTACTCAGGATTACAGTCCTTCTCATCTCCCTATTCTTCTCAGTCATATCCTATTTTCTTACTACTACCAAACCTAGACACAATTATGGTTAAAGGGAGAGAGAAAATAAGATATGGAAAATACCACCTAGAGAATAGGTTCCCAAATGGTGATGTAGTTTTGGTTAATTCCCTATAGTTTAGGCCCTGGTCCATGGTGTTTTAATTTCAGAAATTTATCTGTTTGAGTTTCATAAGCCAAATGTATTCAAATTAATATCTATATCTATGTCAAAGCTAGGTTTACATCAATGAATATAATTGTTCTTATATCCAGAACTGTAAGGCCCAATACTGTGAACTGGATAGATATCCTGACATCTTACTAGTGGATCTGCTTATACTGAAAAGGCTGTAAAGCTAGACTCCCTTGGTGCTGCTACTAACAACAACAATAAAACAATTCCTAACCCTTATCTAACATTTTTCTGTGTGTGTTCCAGAAATGGTTCTAGGCATTTAACATTTAGTTCTCACAACAGTGTGATGTGATAGGCACTAATATTTTTCTCCATTTTACAGATAATGAGACTGAGGCACAGATAGGTACAATGTAGTGAAGGTGGAATTTCAAACCAGATAGTTTGGCTTTAAGTTGCATGTTCTTAATCACTATGTCAGAATACCTCTCAATTAAATATACTACTTCATGAATTGGATTCATAAATGAGCGAGGAAAGAGACAGAGGACATGAGGAAACCATTTTGCTGATGCAGATCACGCCAAAGGAAATTTGGTAGTTAGCACTTCCAGATTTGATATTTCTCTGCAGAAGTAAAAGTTGCTTTTCTATTCATGTAGAAATGATGTAACTCTATGGACTAAGAGTTGTTGCTAGAAGCTCACTGGAGTCTACTCTTCTAGCTCTCTCAATTATATTGATAAACAACAGGTAATAAAACAATTTTGCTTTACACAAACTAAAGTAGTGTCTGTTGCAGCTCCTGGTCTCTAACCAATATAATAATTGGTACCAGAAGTGGGAACAGCAATTGAAAGGGGCAGCAATAGTGAAAGACAAGATAGGTGTCTTGCTACAGAAAATTCGATGGTACTGTTAGCAAAAATGGGATTAAAGGTGCTAATTTCCTACCCAAATTTTTGTACCTCAGAGTAGCCACCTTTAAATTAAAAGAGAAGTTAGAGGACAAAAAAAGTGGAACCACTATATGAAACAATAATTTTCAAGACAATGGATTATCCGATAATAAAGGACAATAATCCTTGAGAAGGTGAAAAAAATTATGGGCTCTATAATTGCTCCTACTGACTGTTCTGAAGCAATATCCAGGCTGTTGCCTTGGGAAAGGGAACTAAATCAGAGCCTGTTGGGCTCCCTGAGTTGAGGAGATAGAGTTGAGAGTCTAGGGAGACCTTAGACAGCTAGTGTTACCAGGAAAAACTACCAGAGAGGAAACAGCTGCACAAATAGAGAGCCCCAGAGATCGTCAGAGGACCCCCATCAAGTATTTAGCTAAGTATTAATCACTGCATGAATGAGGAAATTACCAGAGACTAAGAAAGAAATACTCAAAAGGTTGAAAAGTAAATAGTGCCCAACAGTCATACAGGGCTGGAGACAGTGTTTGTTCCAATAACCAGATTGAAATCATGATTCACAGGACATTGTATGGAGTACTCAAAACAGTCTTGCCTCAACAATAGAAAATAATTAGCTGTAGCCTGAACCCAGTCTCAGTCCTGCCTAACAAATCTTAAAAGCAAGCTCCAAGAAGACCAAACTATTTCCAAGTAACTGCATCTCAGAAAAAAATCAAGGTATTCAGAAATTGAAGAAGACACAAGTAAATGAGAAGATTTCTCATGTTCATGATCCAAATAATTAATATTGTTAAAATATCTACACTACTCAAAGCCATCTATAGATTCAATGCAATCCTTATCAAAATTCCAATGGCATTTTTTCACAGAAATAGAAAAAATCCTAATATTTGTATGGAACTACAAAAGACCCCAAATAGCCAAAGCAATCTTGAGAAAGAACAAAGCTGGAGGCATCACACTTCCTGATTTCGAACTCTATTTAAAGCTATTTTAATCAAAAGAGTATGGTACTAGCAAAAAAGCAGGCACATAGACAAAAAGAACAAAATCAAGAGCCCAGAAATAAACCCACACATATGTGGTCAATTAATATTTGACAAGGGAGCCAAGAGTCATAATGGGGAAAGAGAGTCTCTTTAATAAACAGTGCTGGGAAAACTGGATATCTACATGCAGAAGAATGAAATTGAACTCCTACCCTTATGCCATTTATAAAAATTAACTTGAAATGGATTAAAGACATAAATGTAAAACCTAAAACTATAAAACTCTTCGAAGAAAACTTAAGGGAAAAGCTCCTTTACATCAGTCTTGGCAATGATATTTTGGATACAGTAACATCAAAAGCACAAGCAACAAAATTAAAAGTCAATGAGTGGGACTACATCAAACGAAAAAACTTTTGCACAGCAAAAGAAACAATCAACAAAATAAAAGGCAGTCTATGGAAAGAGAGAAAATATTTGCAGACATATATCTGATAAGGAGTTAACATCTAAAATATATAAGAAACTCATAGAACTCAATAGCAAGAAAAAAAAATCCAACTTAAAAATGGGCAGAGAACTTGGATAGACATTTTTTTCCCAAAGAAGACATACAAATGACCAACAAGTGTATGAAAAGCTGTTGAACATTCTTGACCATCAGGGAAATGCAAGTCAAAACCATAATGAGATATCACTTCACACTTGTTAGAATGGCTACTTTTAAAAAGACAAAAAATAACAAATACTGACCAGCATATGGAGATAAGAAAATCCTGGTGCACTGTTGATGGGAATATAAATTGGTACAGCGACTGTGGAAATCAGTATGGAGGTTTTTTCAAAAAATTAAAAATAGAACTACCACATGATCTGGTAGTTCTGCTTCTGGGTATATACCTGAAGGAAATGAAATCACTATCCTGAAGAGATATCTGTACTCCTGCATTTATTGCAGCATTATGCACAATAGCCAAGACATGGAAACAACTTAGGTGTCCACTGACAGATGAATGGTTAAAGAAAATGTGATATATATATAACATGAATGGTTAAAGAAAATGTGATATATATATAACATGAATGGAACTGGAGGGCATTATGCTACATGAAATAAGCCAGAGAGAGAAAGACTGCATGGTATCATTTGTATGTAGAAACTTAAAAAAAAAATTCAAATAAGTCAAATACATAGAAACAGAGAGTAGAGTGGAGCTGGGGGGATGTTGGCCAAAGCGTACAAACTTTCGGTTATATGACGAATAAGTTCTGGAGATCTAATATACAGCATGGTGGCTATAGCTAAGAATACTCTATTGTATACTAGAAAGTTGCTATGAGAGTAAAGCTTTAATAGTCTCACGATAACAAAAACAATAAAATGTGAGGTGAAGGTTGTGTTAACTGACAATAATATGATAAACATTTCAAATCATTACATTGTACACAATAAATTTTTTTAACATATTTATTGGAGTATAATTGCTTTACAATGGTGTGTTAGTTTCTGCTTTATAACAAAGTGAATCAGTTATACATACACATATGTCCCCATATCTCTTCCCTCTTGCATCTCCCTCCCTCCCACCCTCCCTAACCCACCCCTCTAGGTGGTCACAAAGCACCAAGATGATCTCCCTGTGCTATGCGACTGCTTCCCACTAGCTATCTATTTTACGTTTGGTAGTGTATATATGTCCATGCCACTCTCTCACTTTGTCCCAGCTTACCCTTCCCCCTCCCCGTATCCTCAAGTCCATTCTCTAGTAGGTCTGCATCTTTACTCCCATCTTGCCTCTAGGTTCTTCTGACCTCTTTTTTTTCTTTTTTTAGATTCCATATATATGTGTTAGCATACAGTATTTGTTTTTCTCTTTCTGACTTACTTCACTGTATGACAGTCTCTAGGTCCATCCACCTCACTACAAATAACTCAATTTCGTTCCTTTTTATGGCTGAGTAATATTCCATTGTATATATGTGCCACATCTTCTTTATCCATTCATCTGTTGATGGACACTTAGGTTGCTTCCATGTCCTGGCTATTGTAAATAGAGCTGCAATGAACATTTTGGTACATGACTCTTTTTGAATTATGGTTTTCTCAGGGTATATGCCCAGTAGTGGGACTGCTGGGTCATATGGTAGTTCTATTTTTAGTTTTTCAAGGAACCTCCATACTGTTCTCCATAGTGGCTGTATCAATTTACATTCCCACCAACAGTGCAAGAGGGTTCCCTTTTCTCTACGCCCTCTCCAGCATTTATTGTTTGTAGATTTTTTGATGATGACCATTCTGACCGGTGTGAGATGATATCTCATTGTAGTTTTGATTTGCATTTCTCTAATGATTAATGATGCTGAGCATTCTTTCATGTGTCTGTTGGCAATCTGTATATCTTCTTTGGAGAAATGTCTATTTAGGTCTTCTGCCCATTTTTGGATTAGGTTGTTTGTTTTTTTGATATTGAGCTGCATGAGTTGCTTGTATGTTTTGGAGATTAATCTTTTGTCAGTTGCTTCATTTGCAAATATTTTCTCCCATTCTGAGGGTTGTCTTTTAGTCTTGTTTATGGTTTCCTTTGCTGTGCAAAAGCTTTTAAGTTTCATTAGGTCCCATTTGTTTATTTTTGTTTTAATTTCCATTTCTCTAGGAGGTGGGTCAAAAAGGATCTTGCTGTGATTTATGTCATAGAGTGTTCTGCCTATGTTTTCCTCTAAGAGTTTGATTGTGTCTGGCCTTACATTTAGGTCTTTAATCCATTTTGAGTTTATTTTTGTGTATTGTACACCATAAATTTATACAATGTTTTATGTCAATTAGATCTCAATAAATGGAGAAAAAAGAATACTTAAAGTAATATAAAATTATCCAGGAACCAACATGGTAAACTTCACTGTGTCTGATATCCAATAAAAAATTATTAGTCATGTAAAAATATAAGGAAAATATAACCCATAATAAGAAGAAAAAATAACCAAAAGCAAACCACATCCAGCACAGTTATAACAAAAAGCAGATCAGGATATTTAAACAGTTATTATCACTGTATCCCATAAATTGGAAAACCTATTGGAAAGATTGAACATGTTAAGTAGAGATATAGAAAAGATAAAAGAGATTTAAATTGATCTTCTAAAAATGAAAACCACAATGTCTAAAGTTAAAAATACACACTATAGGATCAATGGTAGATTAGACATTGCAGAAGAAAAATTAAGTGAACTTGAAGACAAAGTAATAGAACCTATCCAAAATAAAACAAAGAAAGAAAAGAGCATTTAAGAAATTAATGGATCATGACTAATTTGTAGGACAACTTCAAACCACTTACTAAATGTGTAATTGGAGTCCCTGAAGGAAAGTAAAGGGAAAAGTACAAAACAAATATTTTTTTTAATGACCCAACTTTTTCCAAATTTAAATAGGAACAAAAACTCACAGATAACAGGAATCTCAACAAATGTCAATACAAGTAATATGAAGAAAACTACACCAAAGCATATCATAATCAAAAAAAGTGTTAAAAAGAACATTTTTAAAGTAGTCAGAGAAAAATAACACATTATGTATAGAGGAACAATTGGTAAGCTAGCAGATTTCTGGTTGGAATCAATGCAAGCAAGAAAACAAGAGAAGAAAGAAAGAAACTATTAACCTACAATTTTATAACCAATAAAAATATCTTTCAAAAATAAAGAATAATAACTTCTTCAGATCTACAAAAACTGAGGTTTTCATCACCAGCAGACTCATGCTACAAGAAGTATTAAGGGCAGTCTTCAGATAAAAGGAAAATGACACTGGGTGGAAATCTGGATCTACACAAAGGAATGAGAAGCACTGAAAGTGGTAACTACATGGATAAGTATATAAAATATTTGTTATTTTGTGTTAATCTCTTTAAAATTAAATTATTTAAACAAAAATAATAATGTAGTGAATGTTTTGCAACATATGTAAAACTAAAATATATGATAACTGTGTAAAGGTCAGGAGGGAAAAAATGGAAGTATACTATTGTAAGCTTTTAATACTATATATTAAGTGGTATAATACCACTTGAAGGTACACTGTGATAGATTAAAGCTGTATACTGTAAACTTTAAAACGACCACTAACACACAAAAAAACAAAGAATTATAGTTAATAATCCAACAAAGGAGATAAAATAGAATCATAAGAATATACAATTAATCTATAAAAAGACAAAATGGACACAAAGGGGACAAAGAATAGATGTGACAAATAGAAAACAAATAGCAAATTATAAATTTAAACCTAACAGTGTCAATCAAACCTAATGGCATTTAAGGCAAGTGGTCTAAATACTCCAACTAAAAGAGAGATTGTCAGACTGAATATAAAGCAACTCCCCACGATATGTTGACAACAAGAAACACACTTTAAATGAGAAAAATCGGTTAAAAATTTTTAAATGGAAATAAGATACATGCCAATACTAATATTTTAAAAGGCCTGGAGTGGTTACATTAATATCAAAGCATATTTCAAAGCAAAGAACAGCAGGGGGAAATAAGGTCATTTCATAATGAAAAAGGGTTAAATTCTTCAAGAGGACTTAACAAATCTGGTTGCTTACACACCCAATAATAGACCTTAAAAATACACAAGGCAAAAACTGATAAAACTGCAAGGAAAAACAGACAAATCCACAATTATAGTCAGATATTTCAACAATGCTGTCACGGTAACTAATAGAATAATTATACAGAAAATCAGTAAGGATATAGAAGATTTGAGCAATACAATCAACCATCTTCACCTAATTGGTATTTATAGAGAATTTCACACAAATACAGCAGAATACACATTCATTTCAAATGTATATGGAAATTTTACAAAAATATACCATATTCTGAGCAATAAAATAAGTGTAAACATATTTGAAGGTCTCAAGTCATACAAAGCACATCTCTGACCAAGATCAGACTATTTTCATAATAATTTGGCATTATTTGCTTTCTTTTTCACTCTCCTTCTCTCATGGATTTAGAGTGGAGTTTTCCAGAATCTACAAATGTGTGATATCAGAACAGATTGAATGCAGAAGCAGATATGAGACTCCAACTGTCTTCTATTAAGCCATACATTAAAGATATTTTCAAAAAATTAAAATAGTATCACTCTACTCCCTGATATTTTTTGGAATAGTTCTTTTTTTTCATAAAATACATTAAATATGGTGATATATAAGACTTTTAAGTTATTATTTTAAATTACTTAATACTAATTTCTAAAATTTCTCAGTTTTAATTTCTAATATTATAAATATTGATAGATATAACTCATATAAAGAAAGGTCCTCTTTGGAGATTTCAATAATTTTTAAGAATAAAAAGGGATCCTGAGACCAAAAAATGTGATAACCATTGCTTCAAAACACAATTCAAACATTGCCACTCTTTGATTCATAAAAACATAAGTGGTTTTTCAACTGAATATCTCCATTTTGATGTGTCCATTTTGTATGGCTCACATTGGATGTTTAACATGGTCAATGCCAAATTCATCCTCTCCTCCTCTCCTCCTCTCCCATGAAATCAGTTCCTTCTACTAACGTATTTGTTTTTGTTAATACTTAATTCTCTGAGTCACTGACACTTGAAACCTTGGAGTAGACATAATTTCTTCTTCTTATGCCCATATTTTGGTTAGGTGTTTGTATTTCGTTAGTTTATTAGATACATCTGCCCACTAGATTGTAGGTTCCCTGAAGATAGAGTCCATATATTAATCGTCTTCTCTATTTTCCATGATACTCATCCCTTACTCAAAGACAAGATCTATTAGTGGAATGATTCACAACTGACTGTTTGATAAAAATGACAGCAAATAGGAACTGACAATTTATTTAATAGTACAGACACACTATTACTTGCACAACCTGGAACATTTATATTATATGCTGGAATTCATTCTTTAATACAAAATTATGAGTGTGTTCATGAGCCTCTGGTCATAATTAAACACAACAACGTAATTTGAATTATCTTTGAATTAACACCACCATAAAATACCAACATGTTAGGTAATGATAAAACATCAGTATGTTATGGAAACCTCAAGATCAGTTTAGAGCCGTGCAGAGAATTGCACTAAGCAGGAGAAGCTGCAATACGTCCATACGGTTTAGATTTTGCATTAAGCTTATTGTACCTAAATTTGTGATCCTAATTAAAATAGCTGTCAGTGTTGAAAGCTGGGAAAAGCATTAACAAAGCCACCAGTGCCAGGCCCTGGCTTTGTTCAAAGTGTAGACATTTTTAACCATAAGATAACGATATTTGAGGAGGATGAGTTATAAAGGGTCATAACAGGGAACTGTGGGGAAGTTTGACAATATGGCTGCGGACTGACACCTGCTCCTATGGGGTAATGCATGTTGTGAGGTAAGTTTTTTGCCCAGGGGTAGAGGAGCCAACAACTTCAGATATTTTAGAATGAAATGATATTTGAGGGGAAAGGTAAGAGCACTGTGTTGATGGTGAACAAGTGGCAGGACCTTGATTGTAATTACCTGTTGTGGGTGTAGCTGAATGACGTGCAAGATTCCCTCTCTGAGTTGGCTGTATTGGAGGCACTGCCTGGTTTGCTAGTGCCTTGCTTAGGTTTACCTTTAAGAAATACAATTTTATTGACATTTTGAAAAGATTATGCCAACTTGTAACACTGCCCCCAGACCATAGGAAGCTATGTTTACCAGGATAAGTTATCTGGACAGCTAACACAAAGAGGGGATCACTATTCCCTAATTATCTAAACCGATAGGTGAAGCAATAGTCCATGAATTACAGTACTTTTAAAAACATAATTTATGGCCTTTCCATTTTTTTTCCTAAATCATTTGCCAATTTGAGTTTAGACCTTAAACACTGTGGCTATCGGCTATGCCTGCAGTTACAGTCAATGGTGCTATTTTTTTCTACATTTTAATTTTTTTTTAATCGAGCATATCATGTTAACTTAGTCCAGGCATCGACTGGCTTTTGGCTAGTCAGTTCAGTCAAAGTGAATTTTGGAAATAGGTTGAAATTATAAAAATGCAGGAAGAATTTTTTTAGTTTATTTAATTCATGCAAAAGTTAACCAGTTTAAATTTCTGGACAAGAAAACCCCAATCAAGAAGGAAAACACAAGTACTACCTTTATTTAAATTTAGTAATTTGTTGTTGATCCCTTAAGTAACAGTTTTTAATATGTACTATGGAAAAGTTGCAGGTGGCTGAGAATCAATCTTTCATTCTATCAACAAACATTTATTGAGTGTCTTGTATGAACCCAGCACTGATAAAGAAAATCTACATAAAATATCCTAGTTGCTTCTATAGAATGGGGTAGAAGTTATTGTACTTCTAGGAAATATAAATGGTCAATATTCTAGAGCATACAAAAGCACTTGGACCCAACTGTATTTATGCATTTCTATCATAAATAGAAATGTTATTAGCATTGATGTGACAGCATCCTTAAAAACAAATAGTTACTTTAGTATTCTTAAACAAGGCTTAGATAAATGATTTAAGAGTTCCTTGGTTGCTGAAGTATGGATAAATTATAATCAAATAAAGCACTTAAATCAAATGTACTCAACTTCATTATAAGACAATTGTACAATTTTGAGTCCATTTTAACCATTATTCCTTCTACCCTAGAGAGATGGAAACAGTTTTCTGGTCTGGAGACTGCTAGGTCTTTGTCTTAGTCTATTCCTTCACTTCGTGGTCCAACACTCTCGCCTTAAGCCTAACATTGTCACAGATCTTGCCAACTAAACTACACATCTCCTCTTACAGTATTATGTTTGCAGCAAACTTGCAGAGGGAGACTTCTGCAAGTTACTTAGTCTTTAGGTAGATAAGAAGTTCTAGTGAATACTATTTCTTATTAGATTTCTTTCTTTTTCACTTTTCTTCCTTTTTGGTTTCTATGCTGTTGGACTGTTCTGCTCTTGTCTAATTCTCCTGAACTCTCTGTTCATGCTACTGTTGCTTCCTTTAATGCTATTACTTATCCATATTGCTCTTGGCCCTAAAAATTCCATCTGAGCCTTTCTCTCTGTGGTTTGCTTTTGCATTGATTATTTGAAGGACAGAAAGGCTTATTTATCTGCCACTTAGAAAATTTCATCATTCTGATTTGAGGAGACAAGCTCTCAGGCTGTATCATCAGAAAGGTCCTTGGTACAAGGGAGAAAACACACTGTGTCTGCAACATGCCAGTTAGTCTTCGTGATAAAGCACCTGCCACTTATCAAGGCCTCCAGCTGAAATCAGAGACCCTGCAAAATCACCACCTCTATAAATCCACTTTTAATTCTTCATACTTTCCTGGGTAAATAAACATGTGATGTCACAGGAAGATTTTTGAGAAACACTGAATGATTTCTAAAGAAAGATCTCTTTCCTTCTAATTTTAACTCACCATGAATAGATGGGTGTAATCCAAAAAGTTCTGAGCATTTTTTTGAGTGTAAGCTGGGCCAGCATTTCCTGGAATTGAACTTGATTGGAGGCATCTGGTTTATAATCTCAGCATTACAAAGAGGCTCTGAGACTCCAACTTGAGCTGGCAAATGAGTTTCAGTGAGTCGTGTCTGGAAAAGCCTCTCCTTTGGGGACCACAAATTCTATAGGTTCTTTTAAAATTAAGTTGCTTTGTGAAAACTGGCACTGACATACTTCAGGGGTTTTTAGATTTCAAAATTCTAATAACATGAGAGGTGATCTGGTAATAATTTTTGTTTATAGACTCAGGAAATTGATGAGAATCACTGTACAATTGAGAAGTTTTCTATAATAATTAATGGATCTTGGGTCATCATGGTATCCAATCTTATTAAAAAAAATGGTCTCATTAATCATTGTCATAAAATTGACAAGTAATGTTTATTTCAAGAAAAGCTTCTTCTGCTCATTGTACGTATGTTTCTCTTTGTTCAAATGAGTCATCTTCATAGGCTTGATGGGATTCAAATATTTGTAGGACATGTTCCACTTGATTCATTACACTTGTTTTCAACTACTTTTCTAGACATCTACTATATAAAACTGATAAAAATGAAGTTGCACTGTTGAAAAAAGGAGGAATGTATTGGACCGCACTCACTCATCCTCCCTTCATTTCCTGCTCCAACCCCAGAGGCACCTCAGCAGAACCCCTGACATCCAGTAAAGCTCAGATCAAACATCAGATTGCTAATCTGAAGCACAGAATCCTGGACACAACCGCGATTTTCAGCCTCTTGTAAAGATATCATGGTAACCAAAAATTTTGTAACCTTAACATTTAAGGTTTGGTAAAAATGCAGGCACTTTTACGTTTTTAGGGAATATTTTTCCTTGGCTTTATATGCTCCCTCAGCATTTTTCATTTTATAATTTTTATATCACGAAAATTATACATAGTAATGTAGAAAAATCATAAATTAAAGTACAATAAAGACAGAGGGAAAAATAACAACTAATATTTGTAGGATCTCTTGTAGATCTGCCAGGCTCTATTCTATGTCTTTACATGTAATAATTCATTTAAATCACCCAACAATTCTGTGAGATTGTTATTACCATTATACCTATTTTATAGATGAGAAAAACAAGGAAGAGAGAGGTCAAATAATTTGCCTAGTGCTACAGAGCTAAAAGAAAGACTGGCATATGACTTTTTGTATGCACGGATAGCCTCAGACCATATTGTTCTTTTCAATTAACAATGTATGTCCATGTTAATAAATATGCCAGTTATTGATGATTCCATATATACACAGACAAGCTACGTATACATTAGAGTTACTCAAAGAGGAATCAACACACATACTCATTCTCTCTCTCTCTCTCTCTGGATATCGTTTAGAGAGAGGTGAGGAGACTGAAAGGGGAGCAACCATCTCTGTTTCAGCCAGAACAGTTTTAAATTTTACCTCTTTCAAATATTAGGGTTTCACTTACAATTTTGTTCAAAGAAGAGGTGTATTTTTTAGATTTAAAAGAAAGTTGAAATGCTTAGTTTTAGTCAATAGAGAAGACATAAGCAGCTTATCAAATTGCTTCCCAGCATTAACTAATGAACAAAATTTTATAACTATATACAATATCAGATGTCAAAAGAGTATGATCTTAGCAACAAGCAATATGTTTGAATCCCCGTGGTTGACTAAGTCTTGCAGATAAGCCAACAAAGAAGTCTTCTTAGCAAAAAATAGCATTGGTCTGTTAGGTTAGAAGATTCAGTAAAATTGGAGATTATTACTAACTTAAACTAGCACCAAGAGGCATCCCTGCTGAGGTGAAATTTTAATGAAAGAAACCAAAAAGGGAAAACCAAGGGAGCTGAAGTATGTCCTACAGAGAGGATACCATGATAACGATACCATAAAAGTTAAAATGAATGACTAATCAGATTGGTATAGAAACAAGATTCTTATATTGAAACATTCGTGGCTACAAATACTTAAGCAATTAGAGTGGTATAAAAGAATAACATTATCCCATAAAGCAAATAATCAAATTAACGATTGAATTAAAAAAACATAAAATATACAATAAGGTATGGCTAGAAAAAAAAATCAGGCCAAATGAATGTATCAAATTCCATTTCAAGAATTCTAGTAAATATGCCTTATTCACAAAATTTAAGAGTTTTTTTTTTCAGGTACAGGTAGAGAAGGTTAGATTAGGAATGTCTTCTTTTTCAAAATTTAAAATTAATATATTGAATTAATATATGTTTAGAAACCAAATGACCATTAACAAAGGAATAAAGTGACATAGACAAATTTATATTCATTAAAATGCATTAAACACAAAGATAAAATATATCAAATTTCATATATTTACCACAGGGAACTGCTCCTTGAAATTTTCTTCATGTGAAAAATTCTGACCTCAGACTACAGTGATTTTAGACTGTTTGTGATGAAACGTGATGTCTGAGTGATTTTAAAAAGCCACTTTACTTTCAGTTAATGGGTAAATTATAAAGTATTTCTATACCTGTTTCTAATAATATTTCTCCATCAATTCAATTAGAGATTTTTAATCCCATAACTCACTTTTTATAACTTTCAACCACTGAAAGTACTTGTCATTGGAAGTTACCCAAGACTTATCACATAAATTATGAATGTCCTTATTACAGCCTTTGTCCTGACACACCTAGAAGTATAAAGCAAAGAAAGGGTGAAAGATGACATTAATGACATTAATTAATTTTGCTCACTTTTTCCCATGTTTATTGAGATATAACTGACATATAGCATTGTGTAAGTTTAAGATGTACAATGTGTTCATGTGATATACATATACTGCAAAATGATTACCATAATAGGATTAGTTAACACCTCCATCACCTCATTATAATTACCATTTTTTTTGTGGTGAGCACATTTAAGATCTACTCTTTTAGTGACTTTCAAGTATGTAATACAGTGTTAACTATAATCACCATGCTTCACATTTTTTTTTACTTTTGTGGTAAATAACAAATTATAATATCTTGACATCTATGGATATGGAAAATAAAATTTTTAGATGTGCTGTGAATTCAGTAGATGAAATAATCTAGTTGTTTGTCTCGTATACTATGTTAAAATAACGATTAGTGGCAGTGGATGAGAGTGTGTATGTGGTTTATAAAAAGTTTACTCACCAATTTAAAAAACCCCTCAAAATGCAGATCCTTCTCTGTCAGTACAATATAGTTTCATTTTTATACATTGATGCCTAGGGCAGGGGTCCCCAACCCCGTTAGGAACCGGGCCGCACAGCAGGAGGTGAGCGGCTGGCGAGCAAGCAAAGCTTCATCTGCCCTCCCCATCGCTCCCCATTGCTCCCCATCGCTCGCATTACCACCTGAACCATCCCCCCAGTGCACCCTGTGGAAAAACTGTCTTCCACGAAACTGGTCCCTGGTGCCAAAAAGGTTGGGGACCACTGGCCTAGGGCAATATCATTTGGGGGATTTTTTTTGAAAATTTATTTATTTATGGCTGTGTTGGGTCTTCGTTTCTGTGCGAGGGCTTTCTCCAGTTGCGGCAAGCGGGGGCCACTCTTCATCGCCGCGCGGACCTCTCGCTATAGCGGCCTCTCTTGTTGCGGAGCACAGGCTCCAGACGCGCAGGCTCAGTAATTGTGGCTCTCGGGCCCAGCTGCTCCGCGGCATGTGGGATCTTCCCAAAACAGGGCTCGAACCCGTGTCCCCTGCATTGGCAGGCAGAGTCTCAACCACTGCGTCACCAGGCAAGCCCATTTGGGGGATTTTTATTCAGAGTGAATAGAGGAACTCAAAGTATATTTATGCCTTGTTTTTTTCTTTTTAGAAAAAGTTACTATGCAATGGCATGTGGTGACTTGGTATACATAAACAGAGTGCTGTACAATGAGGAGATTTTAAATGGAATTTTTAAGGAATACTGGACAATTTTTCTTTTAAAGATTTGAAAAGTAAATCTGTGTACTGATGGAGTAGGATCTAATCCCAAAATAGGATCAATATACCAAAACAGATGTAAAAATAGTCTTTTTAGCAAGAGGCCATTTCTCTATAGATTGCTGAATACCTATTTACTGTCTATATTTCCAATTTCTAAATATTATAGTAATATTTATAGCATGCCCTATATATTGGCAAATTTAATGTCACAAAAACTACAGCAGATTAAAGTATCTGGTATATAAATTATGGCATAAAAAGAGGTAAGGGAAAAAAGAGGAAATCTAGCATTGTAGCCCTTGTCCATTCATATTTTTATAAACTTCTGTGAGTCTTAAAAACATAGAAAAATTACAAGGCAAGGCAAGGATGTCCCCTCTCACCACTCTTTTTAAACATCACACTGGAAGTTTTAGCTACTGCAATAAGACAAGTAAAGGAAATAAAAGATATACAGATTGAGAAGGGAGAAATAAAACTGTTCGCAGAAGACATGATTGTCTATGAAGAAAATTCAAAAGAATAAACAACAACAAAAAAACCTTCTGAAACTAATAAACGATTATAGTAAGGTTTCAGGATACAAAGGTCATATATAAAAGTCAGTCATTTTCCTACATGCCAGCAATGAATAAGTGGAATTTGAAATTAAAAACACAATACCATTTATACTAGCACCTCCCCAAATTGAAATAATTAGTTATAAATCTAACAAAATATGTGTAAGATCTATGTGAGAAAAACTACAAAACTCTGATGAAACATAACAAATAAGAACTAAGTCAGTGGAGAGATATTTTATGTTTATAAATCAGGGAACTCAATGTTGTCAAATGTCAGTTCTCCCCAACTTGATCCAAGGACTCATTCAATAAAATTCTCAGCAAGTTACATTGTAGATATCAATAAACTGATTCTAAAGTTTATTTGGAGAGGGAAAAGAGTCAGAATAGTCAACACAATATTGAAGCAGAGAGACAGAGTTGGAGGACTGATACTACCCAACTTCAAAACTTACTATAAAGCTACAGTAATCAAGACAGTGTAGTATTGGCAAAATAATAGACAAAGAGATCAATGAAACAGAAAAAAGGCCACAGAAATTGATCCACATAAATATAGTCAATTGATCTTTGACAAAGGAGCAAAGGCAATACAGTGAAGCAAAGACAGTCTTTTCAACAAATGTTGATAGAACTATTGGATGTCCACGTGTGAAAAAAAAAAAGAATCTAAATGCTGACCTTACACCCTTCACAAAACTTAACTGAAAATGGATCATAGGCCTAAATGTAAAATTAAAAACTGTAAAACTCCTAGAAGATGACATAGGAGAAAATCTAGATGACCTTGGGTATGGTGATGACTTTTTAGATACAACACCAAAGTCATGACCCATGAAATAAAGAGTTGATAAGCTGGATTTTTGGGACTTCCCTGGTGGTCTAGTGGTTAAGACTCCACACTTCCAATGCAGGGGGCATGGGTTCGATCCCTGGTCAGGGAGCTAAGATCCCACATGCCCTGCAGCATGGCCATAAAAAAGAAGAATTGATAAGCTGGATTTTTTTGCAGTTAAAAACTTCTGCTCTGCTAATGACAATGTCAAGAGAATGAAAAGGCTAGCCACACACACACACACACACACACACACACACGCACACACGCACACACAAAAGGCTAGTCACAAACTGGGAAATAATACAGGTTTCTCCCCACTATCCAAAAGTAAAGCATTCTTATGAAACCTTTTATAAGCTGAAATGACATAAAGCAAAGAAGCAAATATCTCAGGGCACATCTTGCTAATGGATGTACAAAATAAATCAAATAAAGCACAGAAGCTCAGGATACAGTTCACAGCCATGGCAGTTTGATGCTGAGTGAAATTCCTGGGAAAGGAGCCTGGCAGTGTCACTACCACTCCTCAGGTGTTAGCTGCTTCTACAATTGCTTGCTGCAAAACAAATGCTGAATGCTATCATTTCTTCTTTAGGTTAGTGGAAACAGCTGCTAATGTAGACCTTTCATAAAAGTGAAGTGGTGCAAAGCAAATTTTTGAAAAGCAGAGAATACCCATACTTGCAAAAGACATATCTGATAAAGGACTGTTATCCAAAATATATAAACAACTCTTAGAACTCAAAAATAAGAAAACAAACAACTCAATTTCAAAAAGTGGGCCAAAGACCTTAACAGACACCTCACGAAAGTATATATAGATGGTAAATAAGCAAAGATGCTCTACATCATATGTCATCCAGGAAATGCAAATGAGAACAACAGTGAGATATCACTACACATCTATTAAAATGGCCTAAATCTGGATTACTAATACCAAACTTGTCATTATATATTTGTCCAAGCTCATAAAATGTGTGACGCCAAGAATGAACCCTATTGTAAACTATGAACTTTGGGAGATAATGATTTGTAAATGTAGGTTTATTAGTTGTAACTAATGGACCACTCTGGTGGGGGATGTTGATCATGGAGGAGGTTATGCATGTGTCGGGCCAGGAGTATATAGGAAATCTCTCAGTTCCACCCAATTTTGCTGTGAAACTAAAACTGCAGTAAAAAGAAAATAAAAGTCAACTTTTAAAAATATAACAAGACTTCTGCTTTCAACCATGATGAAGTTGAAGAATCTGTACTTAATTTCCTAGAGACAACTAGAAAACTGGAAAAAATACATCAAACACCTGTTTTCAGATATTGGGAACTACACAGTATAAAACTGTGATCCCTGATAAAAAGGGAAATGATAGAAACAAGCCCTACAAGCCCTGTGGCTCTCCTTCTGGAGGCACAGTCAGGACTACGGTAGATTCAGGATAATCATAAGCAGGACATGGTGATCTCACTGACTGAAGAAAAAAGATTTCAGTTCAGGGTGTAAAAGCAAAGTTCCAGATGAAAAGAATTTTTCATAAAAAGACCTTCAGGAATCTCCACAGTAGTCCCCTTGAATCTGATGTTAAAATTAAACTGTACATACATACAACAGAACTCCATGAGGCCAGGGAAAAAACTCCCTGAGGCCAAGGTGCTGTAAACTCAGAAGTCCTCCCAAGGCTCACACAGGAAAGGGAATCATTCAGCTCGACCAACTGGATTGGACAGTTCTTGATGATCACCAGATCAGTCAGTGGAGACTCCAGAGAGCCATACTTAAGTGGTAGAACTGCATTATTCCTAAAGACTGGTCAATACCTACCCTGTCAAGTGTTAAAACAAGTCTCAAAAAGATCAGACTGATCCAATAATAACTAAACTGTCTTCTGGAAAAAAAGTGCAACAATCTTTAAAGGAAGATAACAAAATCCAAGCACTCAACAACATAAAATCACACTATACACCAGCCAATCAAAACTAACTAGAAAGACCAAGAAGCAAGAAATTGTGACATATAAGCAAAACAATCAGTCCCATATATTCTCAGAAACTAAGATTAGAAAGTCATTTCATCAACCTGATAATGAACATCTATAAAATCCTACAACTAACATCTACTTCAGGTTGGAAAACTGAATGCTTCCCTCAAGCTCAGGAACAAGAAAAGGATTTCAGCTCTCACCACTTTATTCAACAATGAATGAAAGGCATGCATTTTGGGAAGTAAGAGATGAATTTGTCTTTATTTACATGTGACAGGACCATGCATGTAGTAAATCCTAAGGAATCTTTTTGAAAACTACTCAAAATTATAAATGAGTTTAGCAAGTTTCAGGATAAAAAGTCAATATACAAATATCAATTGTTTTATACTCTAACACAACAATTGGAACTTGAAATTTAAAACATGTCAGTTATAATATAATGCAAACCTATGAAATATTTAGTATTATATTTAATAAGATATGTGCAACAATTCCTGAGAGAAATTAAAGAAGACCTAAATAAATGGTGAAATACAGTGCTTTCCATGAATTAAAAGTCTCAATAATGTTAATATGTTGAGTCTCTCCAAAGTGATCTATGCAATTCCAATGAAATCTCACTAATTTTTTTTTCCTGAAAATCAACAAGTTAATCCTAATGTTTAAAAAATACATGACATAGAATAACCCAAACAATTTTGAATAAGAAAAGCAAAGAAAAACTTTTAAGCGGCAAAGGATTTGCATAGATATTTCTCCAAAGAAGATGCATGAATGGCCAGTAAGCACATAAAAAGATGCTCAACATCACTAATCATTAGGGACATGCAAACCAAAGCTACAATTAGATACCACCTTACACCCATTAGGATGGCTACTATGAAAACAAGAATGACAAGTATTGGTGAGGATGTAGAGAAATTGGAACCCTTGTGCACTACTGGTGGGGATGTAAAATGATACAGCCATTGTGAAAAATAATATGGAGTTGTTTCAAAAATAGAATTGCCATATGATCCCACAATTCCACTTTGGGGTATATACTCAAAAGATCTGAAAGCAGGGTATCAAAGAGATATTTGTACACCCATATTCACAGCAGCATTACTCACAATAGCTAAAATGTGGAAGCAACCCAAGTATTCATGGATGAATAGATAAGCAAAACGTGGCATATATATACAATGGAATCTTATTTAGCCTTAAAAAAAATTCTTCAGTATGCTACAACATGGATGAACCTTAAGGATATTAGACTAAGGGAAATAAGCCAGTCACAAAAAGACAAGTATTGTAGGATTTCATTTTTATGGGGTACTTAGAGAAGTCAAAATCATAGCAATAGAAAATAGAATAGCGATTGCCATGGGTTGGGAATAAGGGAGAATGGAGTTATTGTTGGATGTATATAGAGCCTTAGCCTTAGAAGATTAAAATAGTTCTGGAGATGGATGGTGGTGACAGTTTCACAACGATATGAATGTAATTAATGCCACTGAAGTGTACACTTAAAAATGGTTAAGATAGTAAATTTTATGTTATGTGTATTTTACCACAATAAAAAATGGGGGAAAAAATCAGTCAGTGCAATTCACCATATCAACAGTTAAAAGAAGAAAATCATGTGATCATCTCAATAAATGTGGAAAAAGCAATGTGTTAAAAACTCTCAGCAAACTAGGAATAGAAATAGCTTCTTCGATTTTGGTTAAAGGGCATATACTAAAAACCCTACCGCTAACATCACTTGTAATGGTGAAAAATTGAATGCTTTCTCCCTGAGATTGTGAAAAAGCAAGGATGTCTGCCCTCACCAATTGTATTCAATTTATAGTAGAGGATACAGGCAGTGAAAGTTCCTTGGATAACAATTAAAAGAATAATGCATTACTATAAGTTAATAGAAGAAAATAATTATTATTAAAAATATTTGGTTAATCTCAAAGAAAGGCAGAACTGAGAGAAGCTTATCTCTAGTTGGGAGCAGAGACAGCAGTTAGCAACAGGGGGAAGATAATGAATGAATGTTCTGTTGTTTGTTCTTTGTTTTAAAACTAGAAGACACTAAAGCTTGTTTTCATACTGGTGGTAAAAATCCAGTATTTTTAAAAGTGGTTAATATAATGAGAAGAGGAAACTAAAATAGAAAGTTCTTTGAGCAGGTGGCAGGAGATGCAATCCAGTGCATTAAGAAGAATTAGTATTTGATAGTGAGAAAGGCTCTTCCTCAGAGCCCACTTACTCATTAGCACAGTAGGAACAGTTTTGGGGGCTTACAAATGATTTTAGGGGTCTGCAAAAATGTTTTCATTAATTTTAAAATCATAAAGCCATAATGTCCTGCTCTTCCTTCATCGAATCACAACAAAACTAGTATGGAAGCAGATCCAGGATTGTTGGCAGATTTGGTGGTGGAATTAGAGAAATCACCCATCTGATCACTTTTACATTCTCTATAAAATATGAGATTATCTGGCAGTAATGACTTGGTACCTTAACAGAGATTGAACGAATTAGAAAAGTAAAAAATGTATACAATAGACATTTCTGAGAATAGTGAGCATAATAGAGAAATACAGAATGCTGAATAGGGGTGGGTGCTCATTTGAAATCAGAGATCATGCATACAAACAGCAATGCCGTCTTGCTAGGCTGTGTGATTTACTCACCCCCCCCCAAAAAAGCGGCTCAATTCATGTAGTCTCTGAGGTGTGTTAGTCAGTTGCCACTCAGGGAAAGAGGAGAAAGGACAAAAGGAAATTCTTGCTCTATCCCCTTGGCTTGATATCTCTTTCTCACTTAAATATACATATATCTCCTTAAGTGAAAGGGATTTACTTTAAACTTTAGGATAATTTGAAACTTTTATAATTCTCAAAGACATAAAATGGAGAAAATGTGGATCCATATTTGGTTTACAGAATCATAAATGGCATGGGTTTGGGAAGATAGGGCAAAATCCTGGCTACTCACAGCTGTGCAACCTTGGACAAGACGCTTAACCTCTCTGAGCCTTTATTGTCTTCAACTGCAGAAGGAAGAAACAATATGTAAATTATAATGGTTTTGATGAAGATTTATTGACATTATGTACAAGGAACAATTTAGTACAGTGCTTGTATATGACTGTTACATTATTAATTAAAGGAAGAACTCCTATCAATGAAAGTTATTAACAAAAATTGAAACATAATCAAATCTTCATATATTGTCAAAGTTTTAATATGATCCCAAAAGTGATCAGGAAGATACACACATAGCTCTTTAAAAAAAAATTATGTCCTTGGAAAATCATTCTTTCATGCTATTATTCATTTATTTATTGCATAAATATTTATCTAACATATGCTCCATGCCCAGCACTTCCTGAGTGCTGGAATACAGTGGTGAATCAGGCTTCTGAAGAGCCCTTTAATCCTGGCATTTTTTGACTTGGCACTGAGTTTAATTCCACATAACTCAAAGTTTCACATGCAGAGAACAAGTAATCAAACCAGCTTCAACTCTGCTCTTTCTTTAGGGAACTATCTTGGTTATTTTGAGGACAGATAACTGCTAACTCACATTGACTTTTCTGCATGACTTGTTTTCCTCTCTAATAGAATCTGCCATTTACCTGATACTTTAAAAAAATTAAGCCCTGCCTTCTGATCCCCTATGGCTCTCCCTATGATGGCATATGATAAATACATTCCTGATCAAAGCTGATCATAGACAGCAACATATCTGAGCTGTCTCAGCCTTGTTGTCCATAGAAATGCCTGCACTAAGTTATAATTCAATGCTATGAACTAAGCTGTTATCAAAAGCTGATACAAGAAATGCCCATTTTTAAAGTGTTACTCTGTTTTCTGTAAAACGTGTGTTGAAGACATTATCCATCATTGTTACTCAACATCCACACAATAAATTTCATCT
The DNA here is from genome assembly GCF_965194825.1 of Balaenoptera physalus. Taxonomy (NCBI): domain Eukaryota; kingdom Metazoa; phylum Chordata; class Mammalia; order Artiodactyla; family Balaenopteridae; genus Balaenoptera; species Balaenoptera physalus. The sequence continues at coordinate 53,066,940 of NC_138891.1, read as the reverse complement.
AGAACACAGGGATAGGAGAGTATTTGTCTCACTAGATAAACTTTTATGTTTTCTATAATCTGACAAAAGTAATATAGCACAATAGTTAAGATGATGGCTTTGGAGTCAGAAAGATTTGGATTTGAGGCCTAGTCCCAACTTTTTCCGACAAGGGAAATTAAATTTTTAAGTCTTGGTTTTCTCATTGGTAAAAAAGAAATCCTGGATTTTTAAGAATTCAGTGAGATAATACATGTAATATACTTTACAATATCTTATATATAGTGAACACTCAACATTATCTTTATGTTTACTATGAGAAATATATAAACCTACACTTTTTCTCTCCTGCCATAATTGGCATATCTAGCTTTTCTCCCCTACTGCAATTATAACCTTGCCCAAGTTTTCCGGTACAATAATTTTTCTCATTTTTTCTTCTAAAATTTTTCAATGATGCTTCGTTTACATATGTCTAAATCTATTCAATACGGAAGATGCCTTAAGTGTTTTTTAAGTACGTGGGTGTATAAATATCTAAAGAACAGAAAACACTCAAAGAGATTGTATTTTGTAGAAAAAAATAAAATAATAAAGCATTTCAAATAAATAAAAAATTATTTTATCCAATAAATAAATGATGCTGAAACCAAAATAATGTTAGATCCTTACTGTGTTTGTGTGTATGTGCATGTATATATCTGTATATGTACGTGTGTATATATATACTGTATATATATTTGTGTGTGTATATATATATATAATTCTAGCTCTTTGAGAAATGCTCATTATAAAAGTTTCAACTTATCCTAAAGTTTAATGTAAAAATCTCTTTCACTTAGGGGGATATACGTATATATGAGAGAGAGAAAAAGAGATACGGAAGCCAAGGGGAGAGAGTAAGAGCTCTTGTTCTTTCTCCTCTTCCCTTGAGTGGCAATTAATTAATTTATATACATAATATGTATTTTATGTGTATGTGTATTATATATGTTTTATATGTATGTTTATTAAATATTATATATGTACTACATAAATATGTACAATTTTAACTCCCCCCAAAATGTAGAATAAATTCTCATTGAATATCTAAACGGTGCATGAGAGAATTTTTCTAAAGGTAAAATGAAAGAAAGGGACAATAAAGAAAAGATCAATGCCTCACAGGTTTAAAAATCTACAGCTTAGCAGCTAAAACTTCTAAAAGCAAATACTGAAAGGCAATGTAGATACTGAGGAAAAGATTTACAATAAATAAGACATGTATAAACTTATAATAGTTACTCTAAAACATAAACGTAAATAAATAAAAGGGGTTCTTATCAACCAATAAAAAAGGAGAATTCCCGATTGAAAAGGGGACAAAAGATGATGAATAAACAGCTTACATTGATGGCCACTCTAATACGTGTGAAGTGATATCTCACTGTGATATTGATTTGCATGTCCCTGATGATGAGTGATGTTGAGCATCTTTTCATGTACCTGTTAGCCACTGGGATGTCTTCTTTGGAAAATGTGTGTTTAGATCCTCTGCCCATCATCAAGAAGACAATAGATAGAAAGTATTGGCGAAGACGTGGATAAAAGGGAACCGTAGTACACTGCTGGTAGGAATTTAAATTGGTTCAGTCACTATGGTAACAAGATGGAGGTTCCTCAAAAAATTAAAAGTAGAACTAACACATGATCCAGCAATTCTACTTCTAAGTATACACCCAAAGGAAATGAAAACAAGATATCGAAGAGATATATGCACTCCCATATTTACTGCAGCATTATTCACAATATCCAAGATATTGAAACAACCTAAGTGCATGCCAACAGATGAGTGGATACAGATGATATGGTATATACATACAATGGAATAGCACTCAGCCATGAGAAAGAAGGAAATCCTGCCATTTGCGACAACATGGGTGGAACTTGAGGGTATTATGATGAGTGAGATAAATCAGACAAAGAAAGATAAATACTGTATGATATCACTAATATGTGGAATCTAAAATAACCAAACTCATAAAAACAAAGAGTAAAATGGTGGTTACCAGGGGCTGGGAGATGGGGGAATAGGAGAGAAATTATTTAAGAGTACAAACTTGCAACTAATAGACAAATAAGTCCTGGAGATCTAATGTACAACACAGTGAATATAGATAACAATATTGTGTTATAATCATAAAACTTGTTAAGAGACTAGATCTTAATGATTCCCACCACAAAAAAGAAATGATAATTATGTGATGTGATGAAGGTGCTATCACTACAACAGTAATCATATTGCAATGTATAAATATATCAAATCAACCTGTTATACACCTTAAATTTACACGTTATGTCAAATATATTTCAATTTAAAAAACTTACCAAAGAAATAAAATACACAAAAAATTTTAAATGTCAATTTCAATGGCAGTAAAATATGAAAATTGGAGATATAATTTTTAAACCGTCAAATTGAGAAAGTTTTAAAACTGATTACATTTGCTATGTATGCTGAAATAGATATTCTTATATATTATTGCTAAGAGTTTAAATTGCTAAAAGTTATCTGGAAGGAAATCCAGAATAAAGTGTCAACAATTCTTAAAATATTCTATTTTTACCCCCGTAGATCTTAAAATTTAACTTTAATCCAATAATTCCACATTTAAGATTTCACTCTAAGAATACAATCATATTTTCATGTGTAAGATTAATGTAGAACTATTATGCACAATGTAAATTTCGAAACAATCAAATTATCTAACAATAATTGGGGAAAAGGTAAAAATCAGCATGTACATCCATTATCTCAAATGTTACGTGGTCACCAAAAATTATAGATGTTTAAATATTTAATAATATGAGAAAATGTTTGTAATAATATTAAATAAAAACAGAGGAAAGCATTACAATTAGTCTATGACTGTACAGGTTGATCAGAAGTCCTCTAATATATACATTACATATTTAAATATATATAAAATGCCATATATTTTTATATTTGTATACTGCATATGTTTATATATAATGTATTGAATTAATATATATAATAATTCTCATATATAGAAATATATATATCATATATATGTTAGAGTACATCTGATCAAACTCAATCAGGAAGACAGAGATCAAGTAACAGAAAAAGCTGAAGTGCCTTTTCAAAGAAAAGTGATAAAGCTTTTGTTTCTTGCTAAGGTGGCAAATTAGTACAGGATGCTGGCTCCCTCTCTCCAAATCACCTCTGGAAAACCTATAAAAGTGTGAGAGAAAGGAACATTCATAAATTATTAAAAATATGAGTCAACTCTGAGGAAACCGATGTTTTCATGAATTGTACGTGTGATAGAGCACATGATTGGAGCCTGGTGTGAAGGCAGTCAGAGTTGACTTTTCTTATTTATACTGTGAAAAATAATACACATAGAGAATACATAAAACCAATAGCTTAAATTATTATTAAATCATCAAATGAGCACCATGCAGGTCAAGAAATGGAGGCCTGCCCGTATGCTTGAAGCCTGAGCATGCATCTTTGCAATCAAAATTTCCTACCTACACTGCTCATTCCACCTATACGATCTAACCACAACTGTGACTTTCACGTACACCCATTCTTGTTCTTCTGTATAAAATTATCAACTCTATGTCTCCCAAAACACTTGAATTTTTATTTAATTTTTGAATGTATTATTAAGTAATGAGCTTGTTCCGTTTATTATCATCTTTGGAAATTGTTTTCAACTGTACACCTTTAGGAATTATATTGCCTCAGATTTTTAAAATTTTTTTTCAGATTTTTTACTTACTCTTATATTCATTAATTCATTCATTTCTAATAAACATATGGAGATACAGTTTACAGTCAATATAATGAACCCTTTTAAGTGCACATGTGTATGGGTGGTTTAAACACTCATGTACCCCTCCACCAAAATCAAGATATGGAATATTTCCTTCATCTAAAAAAGCTCCCTTGTCCCATTTCCAGTCAATTCCCTCTAGCCCTCATCCCTGGATGCAGAAAACCACTAATTTGCTTTCTGTCAGATATTGTATTTGACATTTCTAGAGTTTATGTAAATGAGATCATACAATGTAACTTTTTGTGTCTGACTTCTTCATAAGCATAATATTTCTGAGATGTATCCATGCAGTCATGTGTCTCAGTAGTGCATTACTTTTTATCTTTTTATACATTGTTTAGGTATACCAATTTTTTTTTATCCATTCACCTGTTTATAGATATTTGTGATAGGGCCAGCTTTCAGCTATTAATTCTGATATGAACATTTATATCCCCTCTTTATTCGTGTAGCATACTTTCTTCTGAAGTCTGCTTTGTGATGTAAATATAGCCAATTAATCTTTTTTATGCTTAATATTTTTAGAGTAAATATCATTCCATCATTTTACTTTTAACCTTTTTCTTTATATATAGAATTTCTCACAGACTACAGATTTTGGGGTTGTGTTTCATCCAATCAGCTAATCTCTGTCTTTTAATTGGTGTGTTAAAACCACTTATATTTAATGTTATAATTGACATGTTTAGGTTTAAATCTACCATCTTGCCATTTGTTTTCTACTTGTTTGATGTATTCTTTGTTCCTCTGTTTTTTTCCCCCTCCCTTCTTTTGGATTGAGTAACTTTCAGTATCTCACTATCTCTACTAATGGTTATTTAGCTAAGACTCCTTTTTAATATTTTCTTAGGGTTTCCTTGAGAGTTTATAAGCTTAACAAAAATTTACCTGCAAATAATATTATAATATTCCACATTAAGAGGATTATCACAACATAGTATCATTTCCCTCTCCAGCCCTTTGTGCTACTGTTTTCATTCATTTTTACTTCTATATATGTTACGAAGACCACAATAAATTACTTGCGTTTTTGCTCTAGTCAATTAGTTTTTATACAAATTTAAAACTGAGAAAAATTATTTTTTATTTATTTTTAAAATTTATTCTATTTATTTACATCTAAGCTTCCTTCTTGTATCACAAAGAATTTCCTTTGACATTTCTTGTCATGCAGCTGTATTGGCAATAAATTATCTGATACTATGTTTCCCTGAAAAAAATTTAATTTACCTTTGTTTTTGAGAAGTATTTTCTCTGGATATAAAATTCTAGGTATTCCCCCCACCCCTCCCCACCTCAGCTCTTTAATGATGTTATTCCTTTGTTTTCTGGTTTGCACAGTTTCAGAAGAGAAGTTGCCTGACGTCATTGTTATCCTTGGTCCTGTGCATTTGATGTAGCTTTTTTCATCTGGCTGCTCTAAATTATTTTCTTTATTGTTAGTAGTTATCAGTTTGGTTATCATCTGTTCTGGCATGGAATTTCTGTGTGTGGATTCTTTGAGTATCTTGGAAACATGGTTTATACTTTTTATCTTTTATTCAGACCTAATTTCCTTAAGTTATTTTTTTTTTCCTTCTCCACACCTTTCTTTCTTCTGGAATTCTAATTAAATGCATGTCATATCACTTGATGTTTCCCCCACAGATCACTGAGGTTCTGATCATTCCTTTTGTAGTCTTTTTTTTTTTTATTCTGTTTATTTTAGATTAATTCTATTGTTATGTCTTCAAGTTCATTGATATCTTCCTCTGCAGCATCTGATCAGCTCCTAATTACATCCAATAAAATTGTTATCTTTACTATGTTGAGTCTTCCAATTTATGAACACTATATGTTTCTCCATTTATTTAGGTCTTTGATTAATCAAAATTTTGTAATTTTTAGCATACAGATCCTTCTAGATATCTTGTTACCTACATACCTAAGTTGATCATTTGGAGGGAACTATAGTAAACAATATTTAAAAAATTGATTTCCTTTTCAACAAAAAGAAACAATTATAATTGATTTTTATGTGTTAACCTTGTATCTTGTGACATTGGAAACTCACTTATTAGTACTAGGAGTTGTGTTTTGTTTTTCAGAATCCTTGGAATTCTATATATAGATAATCATTTGTGAATAGGGAGACTTTTATTTCTTCTTTTCCAATTCCTATGCCATTTATTTCTTTTTCTTTCCTTATTTCACTGGCTGGGAGTTCTTGTATCATGTTGACTAAAAGTGGTGAGGGTGGATGTCTTCGCTTTGTTCCTTAAGGGAAAAAGCATTAAGGGATCTTAAGGGAAAATCATTCAGTGTTTCATCATTAAGTATTTCGTTAGCTTTAGCTTTTTTGTACATGCCTTTTATAAGACTTATAAAGTGTTTTTTCCTTCCTAGTTTTCCAAGAGTGTCCATCATGAAGAGATGTTGGATTTTGTTAAATGACTTTTCTCCATCAATTGATATAATGATGTAATTTTCTCAATATAGTGAATTATCTTGATTGATTTTCCAACATTGAACCATTCTTACACTCATGAGATAAAACCCTCATGAGCCCGATGTGATTCCTCCAGAGAGAATTTGTATTTTATTCAGCTCAATTACCCAAAACACCATGCAGTAGCATTGTTACTGTTAATTTATCAGCATGGGGTTTACTGTGCCAGAATATGTACACATATTATGTGAATAGTATAATGTTGAAACCCAAACCTGCATGAGAGTTGGCCTTCAGTTACCATTTCTCAAGATAAACTTTTTTTTTTTTTTACTTAGACCCTAAGGCAAGATAGAGAAGTTTCCTTGTCTTCTTACTTTATTGATGAGTTAGATTTTACTAGTTTACTCTTTTACTATGGATGAAACTCATTAAAAATTTCACTTTAATAAAGACCTCAGTCCCAATTCTCACATTACATGGAACCAAGGACTTGTCACCTATTTCTGCATAGTTAATAAAATGTAAATCTCTTATTTTAGAGGTTACAAAATTCCCCCAGGAGTTTTGCAGCCCCAGGATCAATTTATTCCTCTGGATTTCAGCCATTTTTGGGGTTTCATGTGTTTTGTTTTGATTGTTCTTTAATTTCTTGATTTCTTAGATTTTTGATGGTTTTACTTTATTTTAATTGTTTTAAATTGGGGGATTTTTTTTTTAAATAGGAATAGCTGGATACTTCCTTAAACTTACAAAGCAATACACCTCACTCCTAAAGCTAGCTTTTTTTTTTTTAATTTTTTATTATTAATTAATTATTTATTTATTTATTTATTTATGGCTGTGTTGGGTCTTCGTTTCTGTGCGAGGGCTTTCTCTAGTTGCGGCAAGTGGGGGCCACTGTTCATCGCGGTGCGTGGGCCTCTCATTATCGCGGCCTCTCTTGTTGCGGAGCACAGGCTCCAGACACGCAGACTCAGTAATTGTGGCTCACGGGCCTAGTTGCTCCGTGGCATGTGGGATCTTCCCAGACCAGGGCTCGAACCCGTGTCCCCTGCATTGGCAGGCAGATTCTCAACCACTACGCCACCAGGGAAGTCCCTTAAATTGGGGGATTTTTAGGACACTTAATGGCTATAGCTAGCCAAAAGTGGGAGTCTATATCATTTTCACATTCATTAAAAAAAAATAAAATTAATTTATCATTCATGTTCAGAGTTCCATGCACTGCTCTGTCATTACCATCTTGCCTAACTGTATTCTTTGTTTTTGTTTATTATTTTTAAGTAAATAGTCCACAGAAACTTTCAGACATGTGTGGCAAAAGCAAGTTCTTGCAGCAGCACCAAGATAGAATGACAATTTGAGATCATAGCTAACCAGTACAGAGACAATACAAGGTCACATAAAATGTGGGTAGCTCTTGTCTTAAAGAGCCAGTTAGTAAAACCAACAAAACAAAAAACAAAAATGGAAAACAAACAAAAAAAGTTCTAACCCAAATAACATGGTGAAGAGTTTAGGAGAAACCACAAGAGATTCCTGAAACCTCACGATACTCCCTTTTGGTCTAGAAATGCCCACTGGGGACCTGGCAACTCTCATGAATCTGACCTTTCTCTACCTCTTCATTCCTCTGAGACAAATACTTGTTTTCTATCTCATGTCATTTCCTCAGTGTTCTGCTGTGTGTTAATAAGTTTTAATAAGATGGAAAGATGCATGCTATTGTGTTTGGTAGCAAATAATTTACCCAGGAAATATGAGGCCTTAACTTAATTAAAATGCTTGTCTCCACAAAGCCCGCAAGGAGCAATGTTAATGGTGAGATTTTCAGACATTGTGTCAGCCTCATAGGGATGCATTTTTCACTGTGAGGGAATTTGGCATCCTTCAAGTTTTACTACCACTGAATGGAAGATCAAGTTAAGCTTCCACCCTGTACCTTAAGCACCCAGTTGATTTCTAAAATCAACAGCATTCATATGAAAGTGAAGAAAAGTTTATCAGACACAATGGAATTTAAAAGTTTTGAATTTGGGAATATACTGATGGTAGTGCAAACTACAAGAGAATGAAAACAAAATAGTTAAAAAGAAAACTCTGAGTGGAGAGACTTTTATTAGAGCTTCATTTAATATTTATATTTTATTAATACTGCCTTACACAATAAGACAAAGTCCTTAATTTTAAAAATATCTTTTAATTTATTTTTGTATTTTTAAATTATTGATTAAAATTTATGAATAGGTGATACATTTGCATGATTCAAAATCAAAGCTGAGAATTACCCTATTCTGTAGTCAGGTATTCTAGCCAAGGAGAAAACAGATTTTATCCAATATTTCAAAGGGCACATCAGGGAAAATGTACCCTTCATAAATATAGAAATATCCAGAATAACAGAAAAAAAAAAAATCTCTGCCTTAAATTTTTAACATTGAACAATATCAGACTGAGTGGCTGAAAACTTTCTGCATTTAGGATTAAATGTCTTGCTATACAAGTATACAGATATCCAGCTTACCCCTGCACAAGAATGCCTTAGGAAGCAATACAAAATTATAACGAAAACCTGAACTGCGCACAAAGAGGAGAAATCTCCAGCAGATAGATACACTAGGACTGTTCCAAAAGAGACAGACTTCTCTTGTCTTCCTTCCAGGCTAAAGATTTTCACCACTTCCTTATTGAGGAGGAATTAGAAATTTCTATCTACACATCATTGAAAAGCATATATGTATATGTATGTATATATACACACACATACATACACACATGCATATATAATTAAAGTTGGGGAAAAAATGACTTATTTGTTATAGATACTTGGACTTGTGGATCCTACCTGACTATTTCAAACCCAAAATAGGCTCTCCAGTTAAGCAGCACCCTTTCCAGAAGGTGCTCTATCAAGACAAATTTCTTACTGTATGTACCACATATCACAAATCATAAACTGTCACATTATTTGCAGCATGATGTCAATGCTTATAAATGCACTAAAACACAAAGCATCTATCAATAGCTTATATTTCCATTTAAAGAAGATTATAGGGAAGATAATAGAATCATAAAATTTTAGAGCTGGAAAGAACCTAATAACAATAGCTAAACTCAAATAACAGTAATTACGTGACAGATACTGTTCTGTATACTTTTAAAATATTAATGTATTTGATTCTGAACACAATAGGATAACTACTATTACCATTCCCATTATATACAGTTGGAAATTGAGGCACAGACAGAAAGTTTAGTGAATTACCCAAGGTCATGTAGCTTAATAATTTTTGAGGTGGGATTTGAAATTGGCTCCAGAATCTGTGTTCTTAACCACTGCAAGTCTAAGAATCATTTCTAAATAAATGAAGGTAGACAGTATTACAATGAGGATAGAAATATTGTGTTGGAATCACATGCAAAATTTATGACCATTGGAAGGTATCTGTCATTCATATTTTCAATTTTTGATTATTGCAATGTGACTACACTTAAGAGAAATGGATTTGGCTGTCCCTCTTGATTAGTCTAAGCAATTATATACTTTCCTTTGTCTTAAAAAAAATTGAAAAACTACAAAAGTCTATTAACTCTGTAAAGAATAATAGGGCTCATTTTTTAATGGAAAGATAAAGGCTTGAGCCTGCCACTCTTAATCCTCAGTGAATGTTTAAAACTTAAGACTATTTTCACTTAATACAAAATGATTTTATTAGAAATAATTGAAGTAATTACTCCCAAATTGATCTATGCTTCCCACTGCTTCAGATTTCTACCTTTTTTCTTTTGAGTTTTCAATGTTTCAAATGTAAAGTGCTTTGAGACTTTTGTAAAAAAGATACTTTTAAAAATACACACTGTCAAAGTGTTACCAGTTTCTGTAAAACTCAGTTATATCAGGCAGTGTACATATTCAAATGTTGAAGTGACTCATCTTAGATTCCCTGTGCTGCTTATATGACCTACAACACAGACATAACTGGTTTTAAACTAGAGAACAAGAGATTGTCACTCTTTTAGTAAGACGACCTTGGATGAATGAATAAGTGAATTAAATTTTCTGGTTTCTTATTTATTCCTAACTTGAAGGAAATCTCTCTCTCTCTCCCTTCTTCTCTCTCTCTCTCTTTCTCTTTCCACTTGAAGTTTACAACATGCATGGTGCTCTGGGGGCCTAAATGTTGTTAAAATCTCAAAGAATGGTCTCAACCACTGCCACACAGATGGTACCTAGAATTCTTGAAACATAAAACAGGAATTTGAAATCAGTTTCTAAAACTAAACAAAAGGAAGAGTTTGTTTTTAAATACTATTATTATCTCCTCAACTATTGCCTTAAAGTGCTTAGTAAATTTTAACCAGCCTCTTTTTTTTTTTAAAGAGGAAGAAGTTTTCCAATGTTCAATGAGAAAAAAAAATGTATTATTTTATAATTTACAGTGTGTATAGAACCATGTACTTTTCTTATATTGGTCCATATGTATTTCAAATCACAGGAGCCATATGTGGCAGTCTCCCACTTGTCTCCCAATGTCCATTTCATCCCTTCATCTATATTAATACAATTTTTAGCTGGGCACGTGGTCACTCTGAATACAGATTACATTTCCCAGTCTCCTTTGCAAGTAAATTAGTTGTGGCACTGTGACTATGCTTGGCTAGTGTGATGAGAAGAAATGTGATGAGCTGAGAAAGTAAAGACAAGCAGCTTGTGAGATCTCTGGGGAACATCCCTGAAGAAACAATACAGTTGCACCATTTGCCTCCCCTTACTTCTTTCTCTATTCATTGTTTGGGGCAGATGCTGACATCCTGAACCATGAAGTCAAGACCTCATAAAGTGGAGCCACTCAAGCTAATTGTGAATCCTCAACATCATAGACTGCCACTCTAGTTACTGGCGGATAGACATAACTTGGTCTGAAAATGAAGCTTTTTTTCAATTCTTAGAGCAACCCTCAGACCTCACATGTGCACTAACAGGAAGTGGTTTACAAAGAAAATCATACTGCTCCTGAAAGTCATGCTGCACGCTCTCCAATGCCCAACTTAGACTAGGATGGATAATAGATAAGAAGGAAAGCACCAGAAACCATTACCAGGAGGCATGAAGGCCAATGAACAAGACAGTTTCCACTAAGACAGCAATACTTACTAGGTGATCTAACCAAGGAACTCCTTTTATTGATAGACAGCCCTCACTGTTCCTGCCCATGCTAATTTGATAAATCCTCTGTAACAGTAACCCCAATTGTCTCTTTTCTCTGGATTGGAGCTTTTATTGTGGATATGATCCACTGTATCAGTCCACTGTATCCAATCAAGAGAGAGAAACCACACAGTTATTTGAACAGGGAAAGTTTAATATAAAGAATTATTAACCATAACAGAGGATTTAAATAATGGGAAATTGGCTAGTAAGAATAAAGAGCATTCTGAAGAATATAAGAATAGCAGATATAAAGACCAGTCACTACCCCTGGGACTGTGACAGAGTATCCAAGGAAGAAACCCTACATCCACAGGGCTAAGATCCTGACTTTGGTGGAGAGGACATGACGTGGCCCACTGGAGAGCAGACCAGTCACTGCGGAGCTCGGCCAGTGTAACTTGCTAGAAAACTGCCCCCTGGAACGTGTCAGAAATCTACCCTCTAGGGTGACAGGGAAATTTGTTCATGTGGAGGTGTCTCACCAGAGGCACTGCACTACAATATCCACCTGAGGTGTGTGTGATGGGAGTTAGCTGTTGGCCATGGGCTGCTGTGCATTGGAAATCCCGGCACTGGAGAATCCAAGGGTGCTACAGGTAGTAGGCAGTCTGCTACCAAATCGCCTGAGCAGGGTGATGTGCCGTAGGAAGCAGGGGGCTACCGGGTGCTGCTGCCACCGTGCACTGCAGGAGCTAGCCCCTGAAGAATCTGGGAGTGCTTCCGGAGCCCGATTCTGGAGAAGACTACACATGCTTCAGGAACCCACAAAGCAAGTGAGCCCCTGAACCAGGAACGGAAGCAGGTTTCCTCCTGCAATGTCTCTCCAGTACCCTCTACTGACAAAGTTCCAGTGCCAGCTGGAAAAACAAAAATATTTAAAGGATCCACATGCATTTTCACGGAGCAGGCAGAAAAGGTGAATTTGGAGTAGAGAGCTAATAAATCGGTAACTTGCACACCTACCACTGTATAGTGAATATGTGGAGGCAAATAATCTACCTGCTAATTTTGATTCACTGGACTATGACAAGCCACAACCACACAGAGAAGATTACACACCACCAAAAAATATGGACTTTGAACTGGATGTAGTCGCTTGATGAGCTTTCGGGTCATTTTTCTTGTGGAAGGAGTTACTGTTGTTCCATGTGTGGGATAAACAATGTACAGATGACCCTTGAACAATGCAGGGGTTAGGGGCACCAACACTAATGCAGTCAAAAATCTGTGTATAACTTATAGTCAGCCCTCCTTATATGACATTCCTCCATATCCGATTTTCTGTATCTGTGGAGTCAACCAATGGCAGATCGTATAGTACTATAGTCTTTACTATTGAAAAAAATCCATGTAAAGGGGACCCGCACAGTTCAAACCTGTGTTGTTCAAGAATCAACTGTACAGAGATATTTGATTGCACAAGGGATGCAGAGTGGTACTGATTGCCAGTTGTCCCCCATAGCTGTCCTTCCTTTCTTTCAGAATATAATTCTTAACTGGGCACATGGCTGCCCAGAATAGAGTTTATTTTCCAGCCTATAGCAATCATGCATTGCTGATAGCAGTTCACTCATCAGTTCTGGCCACTGAGCTGGAAGGAGAAGTGTGTAGAGGCTTTCAAGAACCTCCTTTAGGGAACAGTGCATATTACTGACTCCTTGGTGCCATCCACCATCTTTTTTCTTGGACTTTAGGTCTCTTCATCTTGGACTAGAGAGCAAGGCTATGTACAATGGAATAAAAAGACAGGTGCCTGAGTCTCTGACACTTGTAGCATACCATGCTAGCCCTGCAATATTTACTTGATTGGTTTTTATGTGAGAGAAAAGTACATTTCTACATTGCTCAAGCCACTGTTTCGGTTTTTTTGGGTTTTTTTTAACCACAATTGAGCTTAAACATAATATATTCTGTCTTTAAGTAAAACTATCATTTCTAACTATCTACAGATAAACTACTCAGCTATAACTCTGTTGTTCATAATGTCCTTTTGACCAGTTACTTTGTAAATAATAATTTTATAGCAGGAAGTAGTTAATAAGGTAAACGGTAAATCATATATATCATGTTATAAATATAAATAAAGAATTTGGGGATTTGGGGCTATTGTGGATTATCTAGGCCAGACATATTCTATCTGGTAGCATGGATGATAGAAAGTTGGCTATAAAGTATATTTCTCAAACGAACATCCAAATATTTCAAAGATGATATATATATTTTTATAAAATTCATGTGATTGGGTTTGATTCATTTTCCTGTGCCAAAGATAAATTTAGTGGAAGAGGTGTGAGACTGAATGAGCTTCCCTGATTCCCCTTTGCTGTCTCATTAACATGAACACATTGCCACCTCAAAATAATACAAAACACACAAACCACCACAAGAGACAGATAAGCAGAAATTTCTCTTTCTAATGCTTCCTAAATGTATACAAATAGATAAAAAATAGGAAATGATTGTAGATGACCTCAAGGTTTGATGGGGATTAGTAAAAAATGTTAACAAGGCCAGTTTTTGAAATATTTATGATATAGCTCATATTTAAGCTTGGTGAAGCACCAAAATTCAGTTCACATTAGTGAAAAAGAAGGAAAAAATGGAGAAAACCCAAAACCCAGTTATCTCAAAAAAAAGAACTCCAAGGGTTAAATATGAAAGAAAAATATCAGTATATAAATATGGGTAGTTAAAAATGATAGAAAGGTTTGCATATTAATGGATGATTACATAAAGGGGAGATAATATACTATTGAGGAAAATCATGAAAATCACGTTCTTTAACCAGGGTCCAAATTTTTGTTATCATGTTTGTTATGGACAAAATGTGAACCCCCAAAATTCACATATTGAAGCTCTAACTACCAATGTGATTGTATTTGAAGACAAGGCCTAAAAGAGGTAATTAAGGCTAAATGAGGTCATGAGAGAGAAGCCTTGATCCAACAGGATTATAAGAAGAGGAAGAGACACCAAAAGTTTGTGTGCACAGAGAAAAGGCCATTTAAGGACACAGTGAGAAGAGGGAGAGAGAAGAAACCCAAGGAGAGAGAGCCACCCAGTCTGGGGTATTTATTATGGCGGCCCTAGCTGACTAATACGCTCTTACAATATGGTCAAGAAAGCAATAAAATAAATGCAATTAATAAGAACCTACTATGTGCCTTGGCCCTAATTCTAGGTTTATTTAGGCTAAATTCTGTCTTGAGATGGTCCTCAAAATAGCCAAACTGTCTTTGCCCATGTTTGATGTCTCTCTGTCTCTCCCTGCATCTTCTATTCCATTAGCGACAACCAAGAAGTATGTAGTACTATTTTCTGTGACAGGTCTCAGGCCCTTGACTACAATCAACAAGCTTATTAGCAATTGTTACAAAGGTAAAGAATAAGCACTGACATTAATACCACAAATGCCAACATACATCATACATTCATAACAAAGTTTAGTGTCGACAAAGATGGCAAACTCATCCACCAACAGACCAAAAGTACAGCTAAAGTTAAGCTACTGTTTGATAGCTGTATTTCCTAATGAATCAACTTATATTTTCCTTGCATGTTTTTCATAGCCCAGGAGACTTAAAGGAAAAATCATTTAAAATAATTTTAGGGGAGCAAAATATCACAAAAGAAACATCAAATTCAATATTTTAAGAAAAAACTCTCCCTTTTATGTCATTTTAAAATTTCTGTATGTTCACAGAACCATGTTAGACAAAGATAACAAACTTGATGCATAACAATTTTATGGGTTGAGATGTTCACTTTAAATAAATTTAACTTCAACTAGCAGAATAGAATAAAAATTATTCAAAATAAGTTTTAGTACATGGAAGAGACATTGTTCAGATTGACTTGGTACTTAAGTGGGCCTTAAAGCATCATACTATTTTTAATTCAGGGCAATGTACCAATTAGCTGTGTGGCTTTGCTGAAGTCCCTTGACCTCCCAGGGTCTTAATTTCCTCAAATGTGAAAACAATGATGTAGGACCAAAGGGTTTCTGTGGAAGACTGGTGCAGAGACGGCCTCCAATTTGTTCCAGACTGCTTGTATCCATGCCCTTGGGTAACTCTTTCCACACTCATTTTGGGTTCAACCATGTGCTTGACTTTGGCCAGTGGGACAACAGCAGATGTGATTCAAGCAGATTTGAACAGTGCTTTCACATTTGGGATGTCCCCACTTGCTGCACTTGGAACCCTGACGTTTGAGCAAGCCCAAGCCAGCCTGTTGGAGAATGAGAAACATGCCAGGCTGTCACTCTCACACTCATTGCTTTAGTCAGCAGCCAGCCCACCACCCGATCATCTGGCTTTGGTCAGATCATGTAGGACCAACCAGACACCATTCCAACTTGCTAACTGCAAGCACATGTGTGATCCCAAATGAGATCAGCCAATTCCAGCTCAGACTAGAAGAACTTCCCAGTAGAATACTAACTTAAATAAGTGGATGTTGTGAAGTCACTAAGTTACCAGTGGTTTGTAACACTAATAGATAATAATAGTTCCTAAAGTCTTCTTTAGTTCTAAAATGTTATGTTTCTGGATTCTATGTTATAAAATTACAAAAGCACAGTCTTTGCAGACAGAGAATCTGTTCAAGTATTTCCATTTGGACAAGTCTTTGAGCCTCAGAGTCCTACTCTCACATACACAAGCTGACCATCCCTCCCAATTGGCCAGGGACAGTCCCAGCATCCCCCTGTTGTCCTAATGTAATTCTTAATACCACTTTTTTTCTCTTTCAAAAGTGTTTCTGCTAAGTCAATAAATTATATGGTAGTCTTAAAATATATTTCCTAGGTTTGGAATCAGGAAAAATGAGATTAAAAATAATATTGATTATTATGATTAGTTTTTGATAAGCAGTCCATATCTTTATTGAGCACAAAATATGCAAAGCCCTACTACAGGAGTCATGGAGATACAAAGATGGACAAAACATGGTCCATGAACTCACAAGTTTACAATCTACCATTGCTATGAATGGAACTGTGTCTTCCCAAAATCCGTATGTTGAAGCCCTAACCCCCAATGTGATGGTATTCAGAAAGGAGGCCTTTGGGAGATAATTAGGTCTAGATGAGGACATGGGGGTGGAGATCTCATGATGGGATTAGTATTCTTAGAAGAAGAGACACCAAAGAGCTTGTTCTTCTTCTTTCTCCTCTATCTGAGGACACAGGGAGAAGGTGATCAACTATAAACTAGAAAGAAGCCCTCATGAGAAACCAATCGTGCTGGCACCTTGATCTCTGACTTCCCAGGCTCCATAACTGTGAGAAAATTAATTTCTGTTGTTTCAGACTCCCACTTTATGGTATTTTGTTATGGCAGCCCAACCTAAGATGACCATATAATTCCTCTAAAATATATAAACTGTAGAAAGCCAAACACCCCAGGTGTATGAAATAACTTGTATAGTGAACACGTACATGTGAACTTATTTGTGTATTGAGTGAGTACAGTAGCTAATAGGAAAGATTTTAGAGCCAAGTTGCTTGTGGTCAACATTCACATGAATACTGTGACCTTTGGCAAGACACATCCCTTTTTTACCTCAGGTTTTTAATCTTGAAAATGGGATAATAGTAATAACATTTAATTCATCATATTTTTGGAACTATATACATATATATATATATATATATAAATATTTTAGCACTAGTGCTACTTAAGTATGAGATATTACAGGGAAAACAGTAGAGATGCTTTACTTTTTTCCTACAAAAAAGAAAAATGCAGTAATAGAATCTTGAAATTTATGTATTTATATGCTATATTACTTAAATTGAACTACCTTTGAACTACAGTAGAGTCAAACCTTGGAGCTTATACTCACTGAGTGAAATATCAGGCTCTGACATATTTAAATATCTCTCCTTTTCTGAGTCACCATAGTTGATTTTGTCTAAATTTAATTCATGTATGATGTAATATTTGTAACTGCACTGCACTGTCAAAACAAAGCAATATTTTGTTCATTCAAATGATGAGTGTTGTCATTAGTTGTTATTGACTGATTAGAATAATATACATTAAGGTTAGAATGCTAATATATTATGATTATATTTATTCTTTTGTTTGCCAAACTGATTTAGATGTGTTTTGAGTTGCCAAAGAACTTATTTAGGACTGGAACAATTCGTAATGGTTAAATGAGTAAATCACTTGTTTAAGAGAAAATGTGTCCGGATAGGACATAATTGGGTATCTTAGAGATGTCTTCTAGTTGTATTATACACAGGAATACAGATATGTACTTCAGGATTGATGATGATGTTCTTTACTATCTTGAAATGACTTTAAGGAATTATATGTGTATATTACACATACTGTTGACCCCTTGGGGCACCAACCCTCCCTACAGTCAAAAATTCATGTGTAACTTACAGTCAGCCCTCTGTATCCATGGTTTCTTCATATCCATAGATCCTTTCTATCCGAGGTTCCACATCTGCAGATTCAACCAACTGAGATTGTGTAGTACTGTAGTATTTACTGTTGAAAAAAATCTGCGTCAAGTGGACTCGGGCAGTTCAAACTAGTGTTGTTCAAGAGTCAAATATAATAGAAAACTCCTCTTGCATTTGGCTATTATTTATAATTTTTAACTTTGTAAGTACATGTTCTTTATCAAGTCTTTTCTCAGATCTGGCCTTCACACTAATGACTGATACATGCTATATTTTTTCCAGCTGCTATTGATACCAGTGGACCAGAGCAAAAATATGATTTGAATTGTGCTTTATGTTGAATGGCTCTTGTATTTCTGAGCCAATATAGGCAACGTTTTAAATAAATTCAGTTGCTAAAGCTACCTGACAAATCTTGGATCATAATCACCAAAAGTGATTTCTTTCACTTGATTGTTCCATTGACTTTAAAAATATCAATTTTATTTTGGTTGTACATATCAAGACAAATCAGCATATATGAACATGAGAGAATTATCCTTAGTTTGGGGCTTACAAAATTAATAGCACAAATAAAAGAGAAAGTGTATAGGATTTGAATACAAGCTCTCTAATTATAAAAACAGCAAAAACAAACAAAAAATATCACATACCTTCATCCATTTACAACCCAGAACAAGAGAGAGCTAGTACTAAAAGTTACATTTATCCCATAATAGTCACTATTTTTAGGACTGTCTTTATATGAGTATTAAAGTAAAGCACAGAAGTAAAAGAAATGAAGGGTCCTCAAAATTTGCACTTGATAGAAATGTCAAAGAAGCTATAATTTTAGTCAAACTAGGCATATATACCTAGCTAAAGGTACTCTTTCAAATGCATAGCACTTGTATTTCAGTGATCACATTTTAGTTTTATTTAAAAAAAAAATTTCTAACCCCCCACAGAGTCAAAATCTAAGGAATAAATGTTGAAAAAACAACAAATGCAAAGTGAATAGTTTTTTCTGAGCCTCCAACCTTATATATGGACAAAATAACTTGTAAGACTAAAGGAAAGTAGGAAAGATTATTTGATAGTCACGAACTGCCTGTTGAGTAGTAGTTTGTGGCAGATTTTTGCTTGAGTGCCTAACAAGTAGAGGAAAAGAACTGTGCCTTAAAAACTATAAGTAATATAAAGGTTGAGGGGTTTTTAAAAACAGTAAGCACAGTGAATGGCAGCAGTAATTATGACCACCAAAAAGGCTAATAGCATTTTAAGCTATTCTAATAGAACTAGTGAAGTGGCAATTCCTTTCTATTTTATTCTGGACAATTGTGGTCAGGTATAGATGCTACACTTAACATAATGTGTATTAACAAGAGTGACCAGAGGAGAGTGATGAAGACGGTGAAAGAATTCAAAACAATATTTAGTTGAAAGGCATGTAGATTCAAAACAGACATGAAGGAGAAAAGACTCGATAGGTGAGATCTAGGGGTCATGATGGTAACATGCAAATAATTGAAGTACAAGTCAGAGAAAGCACACTTGTTTTATTATCGGTCCCCAATTTTGTCAGAGAGAGATTTTGTTCAATAATAAGAACTGCCTAATAGGTCAGACTCTCTAAAGAAAGAATAGACCACCTCAAAAGGTATTATGTTCCCATTCGCTGAAGTATCAATTCAGACCACACAGATATTTAGCAGGAATGCTGTAGATTCAGTAATATAAGAGTAAGTGAGTTATATAATGTTTAATGTTCCTTCCAAGCCTAAGGGGCTTGATTGCAGGATACTCAAATAGACAATTAACTAAGAGAAAGTAAAAACTATTTGTTTTTATAATGAGTGTGAGTACCCATGAAAAAGGACCCGTTCAACACGTAACTCCAAAAATTTCAATATCATAAATTTTGTCGGCAAATTTTTTTTCCAAAGTGAAAGAGGTCTAAAAGGTAGGTATAAATTTACCTGACTAAAAATGCAATTGTTTTTTGATCTGAGATTTAGTTAAAGAGGAACCCAAAGGTTTGAATTTGAAATAAGAAAAAGTAACAGCAAACAACATTTAAAATTTAAAGTGGGCATGAGGTGATATTTCCAAGAAATATAAAGATATTTTTATAAAGATATTTTAATGTGCAGCTCATACAGGAGAAAAAGAAATGTATGGCTTCTTTGTAAGAGAAAGGAAACTGCTCATGGAAGAATGCTATGCTCTCAGTCTTTCTAAATGTCCTATACCCACGTATCTCAAGGAGCTCATACACTGCTTCTGTTCTCAAAGTTCCCCAAGTCAAACTGCCCTGCCTCAATATATTTTCACAGGCACCACTTTCAGTACCTAGCTATTTTCTGTCCCCATCTCCTGAACTACAGGTGGATTTAATCTCTGACTTGTAGCCTCTCAGGCTACATGGTCTCTAACTTTCCCTCACTATTCCTTTATGGCAACCCATTCTAGATTCCAAAAAGATGGGAATTATGACCCTTCTTATCTATACATTCCAGAAGGAGCATACAGTTACCATATGCGATTTCAAAATATTTAAGAGGGATGTACTTCAATAAAAATTTATTTCCTGTCTTACTTCTCATAGATGTCCATGTTACACCACAGAAAATCAATTTTGAATAATTTTGGTCGCTTTGTGAAAGCTTCTTAGAAATTGTCCAAGGATAGTTAAAACTTCCTAGACCCTAAAGGCCATCCTCATACTGTTCATAAGACTCATACAAAAATCCCAATCCCTTGTATAAGAGTACAAGACATGCCTTAGAACATTTACTGAATATTAAGTTTCTCATACTAAGAATTCATTTTTTTTCACATTTTAATAACCATCACAAAACTATTTTCATTCCAGTGCTCAAATATGCCACTGGATCTGTGAATACAGTCAATTTATGTTTTGTTGGATCAACACATGTAAATGGAAATCAGAACAGTATTACTATTGTTATGTGGAGCTTAAGGAATTAACATTTAATCGTGTTCAGAAATGGCCCAGAAACATCAAATTTTGTCCTTTCTGAGACTGAAGAGCTCACCAGGTATAAACTGAGACCCAAGATTAAGAATCACTTCTACAGCATTCATGACTAGGGTGGTCCCAGATAAGGCTGAATGAGTCTCTCCAATGTGCCATTGTTACATTTGTTTACCTACCTCAGAGGTATATTTTGAAGCAAACTCATGCTGACACACTCATCAGGTGCACCTCTACTCACACTTAAAGTTGGGCAAAGACAACAGTAAGCTCCTTTCACAGGTGAGGGAGCTGATGAGTAATAGCTGTCAACAACACTTCCAGATAGAAATCACCTCTTTTATTCTTTTCAGTGCATAACCCCAGAGTTTCTATCAAACATTTGACAAAGAACTTGTTTATTTAAAAAGAAAACTATTTTTTTGAGACAAAAAATTATCCTTCAATATCTGTAGCAACCTACAGATAATACATTGTTAGGAATGTTTCTTCAACAATATACTTGGCATTAGGACTGTTTCTTCAACAGTGTAAACAACTGTCAAATCAGATGTGTCAGAAAATGCTGACATCAACTGACTAAGACTGCTAAAATCATGGCTGGAACAAATGGAATTTAAGAGGGCATAGTCAGGGCTTCCCTGGTGGCGCAGTGGTTGAGAATCTGCCTGCCAATGCAGGGGACACGGGTTCGAGCCCTGGTCTGGGAAGATCCCACATGCCGCGGAGCAACTGGGCCCGTGAGCCACAATTACTGAGCCTGCGCGTCTGGAGCCTGTGCTCCGCGACAAGAGAGGCCGTGATGGTGAGAGGCCCGTGCACCGCGATGAAGAGTGGCCCCCACTTGCCACAACTGGAGAAAGCCCTTGCGCAGAAACGAAGACCCAACACAGCCATAAATAAATAAATAAATAGATAGATAGATAGATAAATAAATAAATAAATAAATAGTCAAAGAAAGAAATAATGAACACTCATGGTTCTTTATTTTATTCTTATATTCATTAGATGCCCAGAAAGGAATGTCCCTAGAATACCTTAGTTTAACTTCCTAAAGAAATACCTTCAGTTAATTACTCCTATGTGGTATGCTCATAATTTTAAAGAAGATATAAGGATTTACCACTTGAAGTGCTTTTATTTATCTTCCCCAGATAATATGTAAAACTACTTAGTTAAATGGCAGATACACAGTAATACATGGTAACAGTAAATAAAATTGAGACAGATTGTACTAGCATCATATTGTTGGTCAAAACTTAATTCCAAGTGAACTAAATCCTCCAGATTTGTATAGGAATTTCTTTTGTGCAGGTATCTACATCTTTTACATATAAAGTTAAACCTTTATGTTTAAATTCATAACCCTCCCAGTTTCTATTTTAAATTTTATTCCACTTGTTTTGCTGAAATATTCTAGTCTCCTGGAATAATTTTAAATCTTAATCCTAATTTACTGAATTTACGATACTTCCTAGTGTCCTGAAAATTTCATAAGCATTCCTCTCATCTTTTCATCCAAACATTGCTGACAATAGTGACTTACACAGGGCCAAGGACAAAACACTATGACACTTAATGGATACACTTTCAAGGGCAAAGATTTGTTGCCCAAGGGAGAATGACAGCACAGTGATTTAATTCTATTCATTCTTAGAGCAAATGTGGCTCATTCAGCATAATTTCTTAATTATGATCCAAATGAAAATGTAAAAGAAATTATTTCAGACCAAAGTAAATGCATATAGAATGAAGATAACTGTGTAATCTACTTTATGTCCATGAGAGATTTAGATCTTTTATATTTAATATTAATCACATCGGGGGCTTCCCTGGTGGCGCAGTGGTTGAGAGTCTGCCTGCCAATGCAGGGGACATGGGTTCGAGCCCTGGTCTGGGAAGATCCCACATGCCGCGGAGCAACTGAGCCCGTGAGCCACAACTACTGAGCCTGCGCGTCTGGAGCCTGTGCTCCGCAATGGGAGAGGCCGCGACAGTGAGAGGCCCGCGCACCGCGATGAAGAGTGGCCCCCACTCGCCGCAACTGGAGAAAGCCCTTGCACAGAAACGAAGACCCAACACAGCCAAAACTAAATAAATACATAAATTTAAAAAAAATATTAATCACATCTAATTCTTTGACTATCTCACCAACATCATTTAAAGTCATAAGTAGCACTAAATAGCAAGAGAGGATCACCAACTTGGAGGTCATGGAATGAAGCCAGAGTATTGACACTGGAGTCTACTAACGCTATTGGTTTCAACAAACTCCACAAGTTTGATGGGTGCAAAGCTTGGACCTTCTGGCAGTAGCCATATGATGAAATGAAGTGGCACCATTGTGCAGCAGGTACATTTAAAACACACAGGCAGCTTGGAACATGGCAAGTACTCATGAACTGGTACATTTTACACAAAATGATGAAACTGCAAGGGGAGAAATAGAATGACTAGTGACTCCAGTTGTAAACCAATATGCAGCCTCAATGCATTACGGAAGAAAACACAGCCCTTTGAGTCATGGTCACAGATAGCAACTGCCTTTGCTTATATCTTCAAAAGGGAAGAGCTCTTGAAGACACAGCATTAGCATTTCTACTTGTAATATTTGCAAATATGAAATTATGACCCCTACTAAAAATGCAAAGAACAAAACAGCCTTGTTTTGGTACCTGTGTCTAGAATACCACATCCCTATATATGTATTAATATGGAGAAAAGACTGTGTAACATTTCAAGTTATTTTTCATATTGCATATGTTTTAATTATGAAAGTCAGTGGGAAACAATCTATCAGAAAGCAACCACTCTGAACAAACATGGCAGAGTCAACACCGCAAGAAGGTTCACACTTGACTCCCTCTTTGTGCAGGAGGGGCCGATATTAAACAGGCAGCATGAAAAGGAATCATCAGGTGGCATAGTGCCACGAGACGCACTTGGCAAAGTGAAAGATCCAGGCTTTGGAATCAAAAAAGACTTAGGTTTAAAAAGAATAGATACATGTATATGTATAACTGAATTACTTTGCTGTACACCTGAAACTAACACAAAACTGTTAATCAATTTTAACCCAGTATAAAATAAAATTTTTTTTTTAAAAGTAAAAAAGAGGAAAGAAAGGCTTGTTTGGATCTCTGCAATGCCCCTCACTAGCTGTTCTACCTTGGGCAGTCACTTAACCTCTCTGAGACTCAGTTTCCTCACATATACAATGAGGATAATAATACCTGAGATTCCTGTGAAAAGTACTGGAAAATGTAACATACACTAAGAGTAGTGATAGCTGAGATCATCTTTTCCCCAGACACGTTAGAGTCATTCTATTTCTTTGGACAAGAAACATCACAAAAATAAGGAGGCAAGAATCATACATTCACAGGTGCATAAAGTAGATTAAATAATTTCTTTATTCTACAGAACTTTACTTTGGTCTGAAAGAACTGTCTCAAGGAATTTGGTCTAAAATAATTGCGGGTTCACCTATGGTTTCAGACTGAATCAGGAATGTAGTAAATAGAAAGAGCCCATGTATGTTAGTGGTTGATTAAAAATCAAGCTAGGGAACAACCACTGTGGAAAGCGGTTTGGTAGTATCTATTATACTAAAGCTAGAGACATAACCTGTGACCAAGCAATTCCATTCCTAAGTATATACTGAGCAAATGCATACACATGTCCACCAAAAATGTGTACTAGAATATTCATAACAACACTATTCAAAACAGCTTCAAACTGGATACTACACAAAAGATCATCAACAGTTGACTAAATTGTGATATATTCACACAAAGAAATACTGCTTAACAATAAGAATGAATGGTATACGTTAGAAATAATAATATGGGTGATTCTCACAAATACAATGTTAAGCAAACAAAGATGAACACAAAAGAATACACATTAACTCTATATAGAGTATAAAAACAAAAAAACTTAAACTATGCTGTTAGAAATCAGGGTAGAGTTTGCCCTTGAGAGGTGGTGATGGTGCGGAGTGCGTAGTGACCAGAGAGAATCACGGGGAGGTTTTAAAGTGCTGGTAATTTTCTATTGTTTAATCTGTATATAGTTGCACAGTTTATTATGTTTGTGAACGTTCAACAAATTCTATACTTATATGTGCACATTTCTATATGTGTATCATATTCAAATAAAAAATTAAGAAATTAGGGTGTGCTAATATTCAGTGCTTGATTTCAACATATTCTTTGATCCTTTATCCCACGGCCTTTAGGAAGCGTAAGCATGCCAGGCAAGAGAGAGTTCCCAGAAAGCTTTTGACCAAAACAAGTTTTAGTGTGTTACTCAGTTCCTGAATAAATGCCAGAAAATACATTGTTTAGAAACATTATTAAAATTCATGCAATTTAAATGTTAATGTTTTAAGCATAACCTTATACTAGGGGAAAAATGTTCTATTTGCTATTTGTTTCCAACATGCAAATTTAAAATTTACATAAATATATCCTAATATTTTGCTTATAAAAAGTTGAATAAGTATAAGAAAAGCCTTTTATATCTCCATTGCATATTTATTATCAATATTGCCATCTGCCCCTTCAACTAATTTCTGGACATAGTAAACAAATATATTACCACCTTCTGATGACTCCAATGGTAGGTACATGATATGTGAAGTTTCAAGAAGATAAATATTGTAACATGCATTACTTTACAACTCATATACATTGACATGCAAAATCACATTCACATTTTAATATTAGTCTTTTGGATTTTTTTCTTTAAATGAAATGCTACTTTACATATTTTTCTACATTAATTCTACTTTATGTATTTGAAACATTACTTTATATATGTGGCTTAATATTTATTAAGACAACGTATTTCTCATTTGGAAATCATACTCTTGTGTTATTCTTGTCTGCTGTGCTAAAAATGATAGTGGTTTTAAAAGGTTTAGTGAAACTTGGGTGTATGCAATCATTTTCTGATAAGATGAAACCCTGGCCTTGTTCAAGTGTTCTCTTTCTACTTTTTGGAAAGTTTTTTTTTTTTTTTAATAGTAAAATTAAATAAATTTTTTTTTTTTTTATTAAGTCAAATGTTCTCAGTTTTCTTTGTGAAAAGACAACTTGGAATGCTCCTTAAAATTACTTATCTTTATAATTTCCTTCAGTTGGTATTTAGACTTTAGTTTGAAAAGAGTACACTAATTGCCATAATGGATTAATTTCCTTGAGTAATGAACATGTCAAATGTACTTTTAGTTCTATCAGTTTCCTCTAAAGCCAGGATTCCAAAGAGATGTTATCTTGACCTAAAACAGCATGCATAAACTCTACATCAGGTTGAGGGCTCCCCCTGGGGCTTCTCCTTTCATTGTCCACAGCTCTCCTGTGCCTTGTGGAAGGAACATTCTCCCTTTAACAAAAACTCCTTCCCCAAGAAGAATCCTGGACACAGTCTCTCAAAAGAAGGAAACTTCCTTTTTTTATTTCTTCATATTGTTTCACATCATCACATATTTTTATGGGTCATTTATTCTTGGTGTTCCCTGATTGCTTTGTGTTAACCATTTCCTACTCTGGAACATACCTTTCACTTCTCTCTTTCTCCTCCCTGTGCAAGACCCTGTTGGATGCTAGCACCAAGGGCAGGATATAAAGGTGATTAAGAGGCCCTTTCTACCCTCAAAGAGCTTACAATTTAATGGCCAGGACTGCTTTTTTTGAGATTTAAGAGAATCAGTAGCAAAGGGCTATAAAATTGATCAAATGAATATATTTTTTTCTGTAATTGACAAGGGTTAATTATGATATGAAAGTTAACAATTTCCTCCAAAAACAGCATTTAAATGTAGGATTGTTCTACTTTCCAAATTTCACAGTTGCTCATAACTTGTTATTGAAGAATTAAGTCACTATGCCCTCCCTGTAATGGGTGTTTGGGTTGTAATCCTTAAATCTAATAACCATCTTACAGAATAAGGAAATCAGAAGAGTCAGAGAGCAGATGAGGACTGTATTTGAGAGGACAGAGGGCTTTTCAAGTGCTTCTGAAATCATCCCTGTAGGCACATCATGTCAGCCAGGCAGGCTATAGCTAGAAATAATATTAACAATGTAAAATGATTTTCCTGAATATTAGATCTAGATTTGCATTAATGCAAAATACATACGTAGAAATGCTATTACTTCAACTGCAAATTAATCTATAAAAGTGGTTCAGAATGTTAAATAACTTTACAGAAGGAAAGTATTTTTTCCTGTTCTCTGAGGGAGTATTTTACATCTGTAGTCAAGTTTTTGTTGCTGAGGTACCTTGGCTTCCTGGTGATTTATGAAAGCCTGCAAAAATCTGTGAGCATTATCGGTATTGCCTGTATGCTGTCTCAAGTTATCTGTTCCTACTGTTTGGGCCAGTGTTCCTAAAATTCAGCCATGGTGGGCTAATGTTTCTCTGGCCACAGTTATGTAAGGGTAATAATTACAGTTAATGAAGTGCTACACAAAAATGGATAACTTTACTAAGTTATGAACATGAACATCCACCAAATACATAGGGAAAGAACTTAAAGTTATCAAAAATATATATTATAATGAAAACGTGTATGTCCTTAAGCAACATTTAGTTATCATCTACTATTTGCCCATTTCAGGTTTTTGGAATAAAATATGAAATGGTTCCATTCCTTAACAGACTCAGTCCCGAAAGGATGACAGACACATACGCAAATACGCATTGTGATAAGGGTGGGGTAGAATATGCTGCCTGGCTGATTAGTATTTCTCAGTCTCTTTTGTTGGTTCCTCATCCTCTGATTTTCCTTAAAATTGGTGTTCCTTGGCATTCTTTCCTCCTCCTATCTACACATTATCCCTGAGCAATTTCCTTCACTATAACTGACTTCAATTACTCCCCTATGCTGGTGAGCCTAGATATTTCTATTCAGTCTGGATGGCTCCTTCCATTCTCTCCATAAGCCTACTGAACATCTCTACCCAGATATCCCATGCTCATCTCAAAAGTAATTTATCCAGAACAAAATATATCACTTTTCCTTCTCTTCCTTCTCTATTTACTTATCTTAAAAAAAAAAAACAAAACCAAGATATCATCATGATGCTCTGTGGCCTTATCCAGAAACCTAGACATTACCCAGATTCTCTCTTTCATCTTTCTCTCAGCATCCAGTCTGTGTGCCCTATAGCCTACCTCTTTGAGATACCTCGAAGTCTTGCAGCTGAATATGCTCCTATCTTGTTGCCTTAGCTCAGGATCTCTTTCATCCACCCATCCATGCATTCAGCAAATATTTCTGGAAAGGCTTCTCCATTTCAATCCCTCATCTTCTTATTGCAATAATCTCCTGTTTTGTGCCCCAATATAATTTCCATAAACTGTAGAAACCTCATTTCTGCCAAAGTAATGATTCTAAAATGTGAATCTGGTCCTGGTACTTCTCCACTGAAATATCTCTTTTAGCTTTCCATGGTCCTAAAACATAGTTTTCATATATTGGAAAGTGGGGGAAGGAGGTGTCAGAAAATTGTCAAAATATTAATAATCTTCTTAGCATCTAATTCTAAAGTAGAATTGATATAAAATCAGACAGAAAATGTCAAATCTGCTACCCTTCTTCCATAGAGCTTCCTGTCAGAATAGCTTTTCCTTTCCTCTTCAACTAATTGACGAAAGATGAAGGACATGTTTCCCCATATCTGGTATACGTACTTAAGGGTTTTTTTTTTTTTTTCAAATTTTTACCAAGGAACAATGAAGAGTATGGTATAGCATATGTGAATATCAAACCTCTCAGGACAAAAAGCAAAGGTAGCTGAATCAGCAGAATATTCCCACCACCCTACTCTCATGAGATTCTCTCCAGCTCCCAATGGGTATTCCTTCCCTTCCTGTAGATATGAGTAGTTGAAATGGTGTGGTAAGAGGGAAATGGAATTGCCATGGAATAATACGGTAATGGGATACTTCTAATGTGTTTGTGAAAGCCCCTCTCTCTGTCAGACTTCGCCCTGTGACAACAAGACCCAAGGAATAAAATCTGTCCAATTAGATATTCCAAAGACTTGAAGCCAAATGCTACCTGTCTTAACTACCCCAAGAGCTTACAGGCCATGGAGCTATGGATTCTGGAACATTTTGCCATAAAACCTTTCTTAAAATAGAAGTTCAACATGTCAAGCAGGTAAACTTGGAGTTGCTCTTGTTGAAGTTGTGTAGAGCAATGGAACCTCACTTACTCTTCTGTCTGCCCCCACCCCGTCACATGTCCTTTGTCCTCCACTACATGGAGGTCCCTCCACGTGCAGTTTCATCTTGGAAAGCCTGATCTTAAACCCGCTAGCCTATGAGATAAAGCCTATAACGCTTTAATATGGCTACTAAAGACTTCCAAAGGCCCATTCCTATTTTTTTAATTCTGATCTCTTACTTTGCACCACCCTCCCAGCCACCAATTTACCCCTGCCACTACTGCTTCCCCCAAGCTCCCACTCCACACACTCTCTACACAAGCCTACTGGTTATACGCCAGGTTACTTCAAGAGAATGATCATTGCTCATGGGATTCCTTCTGCAGTCCTCACTCCCTCCTATCTCCATCTACCCATCACATCTCATCTCACCAGGCTCAGCTAGGGGATCACCATGCATAGGAAGCATTTCCTGGCCCCTCAGTTAGAAATGACCACTTCCTACTACCTTTCCAACTGCACACTATAGGTACTCCCAATGCAGTGTCTATAAAATTGTATTATGTTTATTATTGAAACTCAGCAGGACCCTGTGGTGCCTTCTCAAGGACAGACACCACCCCCCCATGTCCCCTGCCTCTTGTTTGTAGAAAAGCTTTAGCCTCCTTGGCCTTCCTGGAGTTCCAAAGAGCAAATTAAATCAGAGAAGTGAGAAAATACAGAAACAAAGGAAAACAGTGAAGCAAGATAAAATAATAATAGTTTAGCCGTAAAACAAAGTCAAGGACCTTTATTTCCTCCTCAAGGCTATAGATAATATCCTGAGCCATATCCTTGAGTTGTTTTTCAGATACTAAAATCCCCATCAGGTGGAAGAATTTGACTGCATGTTGACAACCAGCATGTAGACCCCAGACCAGTTGGAACCAGAAGGTTGATGACTAAGATTCCTGAAACACCACCCTGTTACCTCACCAACAACCAATCAGAGAATTGTGCATCAGCTGAGCATACACCCTGTGACCCTTTCTCTCACTTTAAAAACCCTTCCCTGAAAGCCATCAGAAGTCTTCTGAGCATTAGCTGCCCATAACCCTTGCTTGAAGCCTTGCAATAAATGCTGTACTTTCCTTCACCACAACCTGATATCAGTAGATTGGCTTTGCTGTGTGCTGGGCAAGGGGACCCAAATTCAGTTCTGTAACTTTATTAATTAATTTCTTTTAAATACGGTGAATTTTTAAAATATAGAAAAGTACAAAGAAGAAAGTAACAAGAATCTATATTCCCTTCATCTATAATTTATCAAGGTAAAATTTTTGATTTATTGCTTTTAATCTTTTTTTGTCTTTTTTAAAAAATAAAATCCCTTTTGTTTAAAAGTGCATTCTGCTCACAGTATATAATTCAAATAGTGCTCAAAATCAGGAAGATTAAAGTTTAAGAAAACTCAAAACTTTATCACCCAGAAGTAAACTTTATTATTATTATGTAATTATTGTTCAAGTCATCATATAAAACATATATAGAGATAGAATGTGAAAGCCAGGTTAGCTGACATTAAAAAGAACCATATTATAGCTATTAATTTTGTGATTTTAGCAAGAGAAAAAGAAACGATAAAACATCCGAAGGAACTATCAATACTTAACCGAGGAAATCATTCCTCAGGATAACAGATATTACTGTTTAAAAGACTTAAAAGTTTACCAAATAAGTTTACAAAAAGCATTAAGACATTGGACTCAGATTTTTTTTTTCCCCAAAACCATTAAGTTTCAGACAGTATTAATTAACTTCTTGCTAAGGAACATAAAAACTTTAATGCTTTTATAATTCTATGTTTTCCCTCTACCTTTCTATTTTTTAGTTATATTGCTAATTTTATATTGTTCAGATTTTAATATTTACTTTGTTGTTTCCAAAAAAATTTTTAATTTTGATATAGATTCAAACCTACAGAAAAGTAGCAAAAGCAGTGTAAGGTATTCCAGTTTACCTTATGCCTAGATTCCTCAAATATTATGTTTTACCACAATTGCTTTACCTGAGAACCTTAAAAGAAAGTTGCAGACATAATCTTTACCTATAAGTTCTTCAGTGTGCATTTCTTAAAAGCAGGGGCATTCTCTTATATAAACACAGTGCAATTATCAAAATCAGGAAATTAGGGAGAGACCTTCAAGATGGCGGAGGAGTAAGACATGGAGATCACCTTTCTCCCCACAAATACATCAGAAATACATCTACACGTGGAAAAACTCCTACAGAACACCTACTGAACGCTGGCAGAAGACCTCAGACTTCCCAAAAGGCAAGAAACTCCCCACGTATCTGGGTAGGGAAAAATAAAAAAGAAATAACAGAGACAAAAGAATAGGGACAGGACCTGCACCTCTGGGAGGGAGCTGTGAAGGAGGAAAAGTTTCCACACACTAGGAAGCCCCTTCAATGGTGGAGATGGGGAGTTGGGGGGGGGAAGCTTCGGAGCCACGGAGGAGAGTGCAGCAACAGGGGTGCAGAGGGCAAAGCGGAGAGATTCCTGCATGGAGGAACAGTGCCGACCAGCACTCACCAGCCCCAGAGGCTTGTCTGCTCCCCCGCCGGGGCAGGCGGGGGCTGGGAGCTAAGGCTCAGGCTTTGGAGGTCAGATCACAGGGAGAGGACTGGAGTTGGCTACGTGAACACAGCCTGAAGGGGGCTAGTACGCCACAGCTAGCCGGGAGGGAGTCTGGGAAAAAGTCTGAACCTAGCTAAGAGGCAAGAGACCATTGTTTCAGGGTGCAAGAGGAGAGGGGATTCAGAGCACTGCCTAAATGGGCTCCAGAGACGGTGCGAGCCACGGCTATCAGCGCAGACCCCAGAGCCGGCATGACACGCTAAGGCTGCTGCTGCCACCGCCAAGAAGCCTGTGTGCAAGCACAGGTCACTATCCACACCGCCCCTCCCGGGAGCCTGTGCAGCCCGCCACTGCCACGGTCCCGGGATCCAGGGATAACTTCCCCGGGAGAACATATGGTGTGCCTCAGGCTGTTGCAACGTAACGCCGGCCTCTGCCGCCACAGGCTCGCCCCACATTCCGTACCCCTCCCTCCCCCCGGCCTGAGTGAGCCAGAGCCCCCTAATCAGCTGCTCCTTTAACCCCATCCTGTCTGAGAGGGAACAGACGCCCTCAGGCGACCTACATGCAGAGGCGGGGCCAAGTCCAAAGCTGAACCCCAGGAGCTGTGCGAACAAAGAAGAGAAAGGGAAATCTCTCCCAGCAGCCTCAGGAGCAGCGGATTAAATCTACACAATCAACTTGATGTACCCTGCATCTGTGGAATACCTGAATAGACAATGAACCATCCCAAAATTGAGGCGGTGGACTTTGGGAGCAATTGTAGACTTGGGGTTTGCTGTATGTGACTGACTGGTTTCTGGTTTTATGTTTATATTAGTTTAGTATTTAGAGTTTATTATCATTAGATTTGTTTATTGATTTGGTTGCTCTCTTCCTTTTTTTTAATATATACTTTTTTTTTTCCTTTTTCTCTTTTTGTGAGGGTGTATGTGCATGCTTCTTTGTGTGATTTTGTCTGTATAGGTTCACTTTTACCATTTGTCCTAGGGTTCTGTCTGTCAGTTTTTTGGGTTTTTTTTAGTATAGCTTTTAGCACTTGCTATCATTGGTGGGGTTTTTCTTAGTTTGGTTGCTCTCTTCTTTCTTTCTTTCTTTTATTTTTTTTCTTTTAATTACGTTTTATTTTTTGAATCTTTAATAATTTATTGTTATTTTTACTTTAATAACTTTATTTTATTTCACTTTATTTATTTCTTTATTTATTTTTTCTCCCTTTTCTTCTGAGCTGTGTGGCTGAAAGGGTCTTGGTGCTCCTGCCGGGTGTCAGGTCTGTGCCTCTGAGGTGGGAGAGCAGAGTTCAGAACGCTGGTCCATGAGAGACCTCCCGGTTCCACATAATAGCAAACGGCGAAAGCTCTCCCAGAGATCTCCATCTCAATGCTAAGACCCACTTCCACTCAATGACCAGCAATCTACAGTGCTGGACACCCTATGCCAAACAACTAGCAAGACAGGAACACAACCCCACCCATCAGCAGAAAGGCTTCCTAAAATCATAATAAGGTCACAGACACCCCAAAACACACCACCGGATATGGTGCGCCCACCACAAAGACAAGATCCAGCCTCATCCACCAGAAAACAGGCACCAGTCCACGCCACCAGGAAGCCTACAAAACCCACTGAACAAACCTTAGCCACTGGGGGCACACACCAAAAACAACGGGAACTACGAACCTGCAGCCCGCGAAAAGGAGACCCCAAACACAGTAAGTAAAACAAAATGAGAAGGCAGAGAAACACACAGAAGATGAAGGAGCAAGGTAAAAAACCACCAGACCAAACAAATGAAGAGGAAATAAGCAGTTTACCTGAAAAATAATTCAGAGTAATGATAGTAAAGATGATCCAAAATCATGGAAATAGAATGGAGAAAATACAAGAAATGTTTAACAAAGACCTAGAAGAACTAAATAGCAAACAAACAATGATGAATAACACAATAGATGAAATTAAAAATTCTCTAGAAGGAATCAATAGCAGAATAACTGAGGCAGAAGAACGGATAAGTGACCTGGAAGATAAAATAGTGGAAATAACTACCACAGAGGACAATAAAGAAGAAAGAATGAAAAGAGTTGAGGACGGTCTCAGACACCTCTGGGAGATTAAACGCAACAACATTCGAATTATAGGGGTCCCAGAAGAAGAAGAGAAAAAGAAAGGGACTGAGAAAATATTTGAAGAGATTATAGTTGAAAACATCACTAATACGGGAAAGGAAATAGTCAATCAAATACAGGAAGCACAGAGAGTCCCATACAGGATAAATCCAAGGATGAACACGTCAAGACACATATTAATCAAACTATCAAAAATTAAACACAAAGAAAAAATAGTAAAAGCAGCAAGGGAAAAACAACCAATAACATCCAAGGGAACCCCAATAAGGTTAACAGCTGATCTTTCAGCAGAAACTCTGCAAGACAGAAGGGAGTGACAGGACATATTTAAAGTGATGAAAGGAAAAAACCTAAACCAAGATTACTCTACCCAGCAAGGATCTCATTTAGATTTGACAGAGAAATTAAAATCTTTACAGATAAGCAAAAGCTAAGAGAATTCAGCACAACCAAACCAGCTTTACAACAAATGCTAAAGGAACTTCTCTAGGCAGGAAACACAAGAGAAGGAAAAGACCTACAATAACAAACCCAAAACTGTTAAGAAAATGGTAACAGGAACATACATATCGATAACTACCTTAAATGTAAATGGATTAAATGCTCCAACCAAAAGACATAGACTGGCTGAATGGATACGAAAAAAAGACCCGTGCATATGCTGTCAACAAGAGACCCACTTCAGACCTAGGGACACATACAGACTGAAAGTGAGGGAATGCAAGAAGACATTCCATGCAAATGGAAATCAAAAGAATACTGGAGTGGCAATTCTCACAGCAAACAAAATAGACTTCAAAATAAAGACTATTACAAGAGACAAAGAAGGACACTACATAATGATCAAGGGATCAATCCAAGAACAAGATATAACAATTGTAAATATTTATGCACCCGACATAGGAGCACCTCAATACATAAGGCAAATGCTAACAGCCATAAAAGGGGAAATCGACAGTAACACAATCATACTACAGGACTTTAATACCCCACTTTCACCAATGGACAGATCATCCAAGATGAAAATAAATAAGGAAACACAAGCTTTAAATGACACATTTAAAAAGATGGACTTAATTGATATTTATAGAACATTCCATCCAAAAACAAGAGAATACACTTTCTTCTCAAGTGCTCATGGAACATTTTCCAGGATAGATCATATCTTGGGTCACAAATCAAGCCTTGGTAAATTTAAGAATATTGAAATCGTATCAAGTATCTTTTCCAACCACAACGCTATGAGACTAGATATCAATTACAGGAAAAAATCTGTAAAAAATAAAAACACATGGAAGCTAAACAATACACTACTAAATAACCAAGAGATCACTGAAGAAATCAAAGAGGAAATCAAAAATACCTAGAAAGAAATGACAATGAAAACATGACGACCCAAAACCTATGGGATGCAGCAAAAGCAGTTCTAAGAGGGAAGTTTATAGCAATACAATCCTACCACAGGAAACAAGAAAATCTGAAATAAACAACCTAACCTTACACCTAAAGCAATTAGAGAAAGAAGAACAAAAAAAACCCCAAAATTAGTAGAAGGAAAGAAATTATAAAGATCAGATCAGAAATAAATGAAAAAGAAATGAAGGAAACAATAGCAAAGATCAGTAAAACTAAAAGCTGGTTCTTTGAGAAGATAAACAAAATTGATAAACCATTAGCCAGACTCCTCAAGAAAAAAAAAGGAGATGACTCAGATCAATAGAATTATAAACGAAAAAGGAGAAGTAACAACTGACACTGCAGGAATACAAAGGATCATGAGAGATTACCAGGAGCAACTATATGCCAATAAATGGACAACCTGGAAGAAATGGACAAATTCTTAGAAAAGCACAACCTCCTGAGACTGAACCAGGAAGAAATAGAAAATATAAACAGACCAATCACAAGCACTGAAATTGAAACTGTGATTAAAAATCTTCCAACAAACAAAAGCCCAGGACCACATGTTTTCACAGGCGAATTCTATCAAACATTTAGAGAAGAGCTAACACCTATCCTTCTCAAACTCTTCCAAAATATAGCAGAGGGAGGAACACTCCCAAACTCATTCTAGAAGGCCACCAACACCCTGATACCAAAGCCAGACAAAGATGTCACAAAGAAAGAAAACTACAAGCCACTATCACTGATGAACATAGATGCAAAAATCCTCAACAAAATACTAGCAAACAGAATCCAACAGCACATTAAAAGGATCACACACCATGATCAAGTGGGGTTTATCCCAGGATGCAAGGGTTCTTCAATATATGCAAATCAATCAATGTGGTAAACCATATTAAAAAATTGAAGGAGAAAAGCCATATGATCATCTCAACAGATGCAGAAAAGCTTTCGACAAAATTCATCACCCATTTATAATAAAAACCCTCCAGAAAGTAAGCATAGAGGGAACTTACCTCAACGTAATAAAGGCCATTTATGACAAACCCACAGCCAACATCGTTCTCAATGGTGAAAAACTGAAACCATTTCCACTAAGATCAGGAACAAGACAAGGTTGCCCACTCTCACCACTATTATTCAACATAGTTTTGGAAGTTTTATCCACAGCAATCAGAGAAGAAAGAGAAATAAAAGGAATCCAAATCGGAAAAGAAGAAGTAAATCTGTCACTGTTTGCAGATGACAGGATACTCTGTGTAGAGAATCCTAAAGATTCTACCAGAAAACTACTAGAGCTAATCAATTAATTAGGTAACGTAGGAGGATACAAAATTAATGCACAGAAATCTCTTGCATTCCTATACACTAATGATGAAAAATCTGAAAGAGAAATTAAGGAAACACTCCGATTTACCACTGCAATAAAAAGAATAAAATACCTAGGAATAAACCTACCCAAGGAGACAAAAGACCTGTATGCAGAAAACGATAAGACACTGATAAAAGAAATTAAAGATGATACAAACAGATGGAGAGATATACCATGTTCTTGGATTGGAAGAATCAACATTGTGAAAATGACTATACTACCCAAAGCAATCTACAGATTCAAGGCAATCCCTGTCAAACTACCAATGGCATTTTTCAAAGAACTAGTACAAAAAATTTCACAATTTGTATGGAAAAACAAAAGACCCCGAATAGCCAAAGCAATCTTGAGAAAGAAAAACGGAGCTGGAGGAATAAGGCTCCCAGACTTCACACCATACCACAAAGCTACAGTAATCATCAGTATGGTACTGGCACAAAAACAGAAATAGAGACCAATGGTACAGGATAGAAAGCCCAGAGATCAACCCACATACAAATGGTCACCTTATTTTTGATAAAGGAGGCAAGAATATACAATGGAGAAAAGACAGCCTCTTCAATAAGTGGTGTTGGGAGAACTGGACAGCTACATGGAAAAAATGAAATTAGAACACTCTGTAACACCATACACAAAAATAAACTCAAAATGGATTAAGGACCGAAATGTAAGGCCAGACACTATAAAACTCTTAGAGGAAAACATAGGCAGAACACTCTATGACATAAAGCACAGCAAGATCCTTTTTGACCCACCTCCTAGAGAAGTGGAAATAAAAACAAAAATAAACAAATGGGACCTAATGAAAGTTAAAAGCTTTGGCACAGCAATGAAACCATAAACAAGATGAAAAGACAACCCTCAGGATGGCAGAAAATATTTGCAAATGAAGCAACTGACAAAGGAGTAATCTCCAAAGTTTACAAGCAGCTCATGCAGCTCAATATCAAGAAAACAAACAACCCAATCCAAAAATGGGCAGAAGACCTAAATAGACATTTCTCCAAAGAAGATATACAGATTGCCAACAAACACATGAAAGGATGCTCAATATCACTAATCATTAAAGAAATGCATATCAAAAATACAATGAGGTATCACCTCACACTGGTCAGAATGGCCATCATCAAAAAATCTACAAACAATAAATGCTGGAGAGGGTGTGGAGAAAAGTGTACCCTCTTGCACTGTTGGTGGGAATGTAAATTGATATAGCCAGTATGGAGAGCAGTATGGAAGTTCCTTAAAAACTAAAAATAGAACTACCATATGACCCAGCAATCCCACTACTGGGTCTATACCCTGAGAAAACCATAATTCAAAAAGAGTCAGGTACCACAATGTTCACTGCAGCTCTATTTACAGTGGGCAGGACATGGAAGCAACCTAAGTGTCCATCGACAGATGAATGGATAAAGAAGATGTGGCATAGATATACAATGGAATATTACTCAGCAACAAAAAGAAACAAAGTTGAGTTATTTGTAGCAAGGTGGATGGACCTAGAGTCTGTCATACAGAGTGAAGTAAGTCAGAAAGAGGAAAACAAATAGCATATGCTAACACATATATATGGAATCCAAAAAAAAAAAAAAAGTGGTTCTGAAGAACCTGGGGGCAGGACAAGAATAAAGACGTAGAGGATGGACTTGAGGACACGGGGAGGGGAAGGCTAAGCTGGGACAAAGTGAGAGAGTGACATGGACATATATACACTACCAAATGTAAAATAGATAGCTAGTGGGAAGCAGCCACATAGCACAGGGAGATCAGCTCGGTGCTTTGTGACCACCTAGAGGGGTGGCATAGGGAGGGTGGGAGGGAGACTCAAGAGGGAGGAGATATGGTGATATATGTATATGTATAGCTGATTCACTTTGTTATAAAGCAGAAACTACACACCATTGTAAAGCAATTATACTCCAATAAAGATGTTTAAAAATAAATCAGGAAATTACCATGGATGTAATAGTATTATCTAAACTCCAGACTACATTCAGATGTCACCAATTGTCCCACTACTGTTCTTTTTATGATCCACAATCAATCCAGGATTATTCACTACATTTAGTTGTTATGTCATTTACTCTATTTTAATCTTTAACAGATCCTCAGTCTTTGTCTTTCATGATCATAACGTTTTTATGCTCACAGGTTATTTATTTTGTAAGCTGTCCTGCAGTAGTTTTGTATGTTAATGGGTATATGCAATACTGTCCAAAGCTTCACCCTCCTGGTTTCTTTCTTTTGATTCAGGAATGCTGGATTTGCCTGAGTTCTCTCATCTGTGAGATGACACTTTGGCTGTGTTTGGTTTGGGGGGGGTTATATTTTCTTTCCCTTTGACCAGTGGTTCTCAGTCAGTCCTGGCTGCAAATTGCTATCACCTAAGGAGATTTCATGGCCAGGGACTTCTCATCCATCCACAGTTTTGTAGCCTGACATGAGGGGGAACAGAGCTCAGCTGATATAAATTTGTACTCTTCGTTGGAATACCTGGGCTGCTTCTTCTCTAAGAGCCTATTACATTCACTATAGTACAGCCCACTCCATCTACTCTTATCAGAGAGAACCCCATTCTTTGGATTATTCCTCCAATTGGGTGTCCAGCTGCAGAACTTTATTTTCTTGAGAAATATCCAACCTAGCCAAGTCTCTCACTTATACTTGTTCCTTCCCAAGTGCTGTTTTTATTATTCTCCAGTAAGAAGAATAAAAAGATATGAGCACTTATTTGCTTCTCCCCAACTCTGGGGAATACTGGTAAAAATCCATAGTTCAGTACTTTGTTATTATCTATACTATTCAGGACTTCAGTAAGTCTCTCTGTCCCACTCTAGAATCTTCTCTCTCTCCATGGGTGCCAATTTTTGGAATTATTGCATTAGTTTATGTTCTTTCTTTATTTGGTTGCTTTTCATTATTTATTCATATGTCTGTTTTTCTCTAATGGACTATAAGCCCCAGAAAGTCAGGTATTTGTTTTCGTCGACTTAGGGCATGGCAAAGTGTCTGACACGTGACAAGCACTCAATAAATGTTTTTGATTACATTTCAAAAAATATAATGAGAAAACATATGGGGGAACACCAAAATGTTACTCATTTAATCAAAACTTGAAGTCTTCATTCAAGGTATCTATTATGTGTTTGAACATCAAGTATACAGTACATAATTGTATGCATTACGCAATTATTCCTGACCTCGTCTCAACATTTGATGAATACCAGTAAAATCTTACTCATTCCCAACCTCTCTCCCAACTGTTCATTTTTCAGGCCAAAGTACAGAAAGTAGGACTCAAAGGCTCACTAATTTACCAAGCATCATTTTTCTCCCATTTTCTTGGTAATTATAGGCACATCTTTTTGTTCTTCCCAGAAAGATCCCTTAGAATTCACAGCACCATCACCACCTCCCAAAACAAATCAAAACACTTTCAATACCTGAGGATTATGTAAAAACAGCCAAGCCCTTTATTTTTGTAAAAATTTCTTTTCTGACAAGGTAAAAAACAGGTATGCTACTCCAATTCTTTACCACAGCATCCCTTTGTACAGCATTACTCACTGTCATAGGATGTTCCACAGTGAATAAACAAAACTACTAGTTCTTTTCCAGTGTAATTTTATGGCAAAAAAAAAAAAAAAAAGCATTGGTCTTAAGGTTTCATTAATGGACATGTAGACAGTGTGAACCTAGAGACACACTAATCCTGACATGAGCAGCTCCCAATGCCTTGGCCATTTGTCCTTCCTTGACCGTCTCCCCAAGTCTGCAATCATCCCATGGCTTCCTACCATTTGGTCATTTTGGAGATATATTAGTTGAATTGTTCTTTTTGTTTGTTAATTTACTTTTCATCCAGCTTTGAAACTCTGTTATACTTTCTCTCTTTGGCAGCTTTTAGAGATGTTACTTTCTTACATGCATTTAAAATCTTTTAAGAAGGGAGTCTTGTTAAAATTAAACATGAGGTCTCTAAGAAAGGAGAGATGAATGCCAAAAAATTGAAGATAAATATTTTATACTACTTTAAAATTTAAAAAGGGGTCTATTCATCCAATTCTTGGCTATAGAAAATAGTACCAAGGACAAGACAGTAAAGTGGAGGAAGCCTATTAAACCTATTGGGCCATAATAATTATGCACAAATGGATGGACTGATTTAACTGATTAATTAATTTACATCTTAAGAAAATCTTTTTAATATTACTTACAATAACACCATCAATAGGTAAAAATGAAGGATTGGAAAGGTTTGGATGGAGTGAAATAAGATATAAAAAATAAGTTAGGATTTGTGCAAAGCTAAATAAAGGCCTGGCAAAGATGTCAACATTCTAAACCCCTGAACCTGTGAATATGTTACTTTATATGTCAGAATGAATTTTGCAGATGAAATTAAACTAAAGACATTGAGATGAAGAGATTATTCTGGATTATCCTGATGTGCCCAATATAATCACAAGAGTTCTTTTAGAGGGAGGCAAGAGGCTCAAAATGAAAGAAGGTACTGTGATTGAAGCAGAGATTGGAGTTTTGGGGCCATAAGTCAAAGAATGCCCGTAGCTTCTAGAAGCTGGAAGAAGCAAAGAATGGATTCCCATCCAGAACCTCCAGTAGGAATGAGCCCTGTGGACACCTTGACTGTAGTATAATGACTTCTGACCTCCAGAATTGTGAGACAATTAATTTGTGTTGTCGCCACTAAGTCTGTTGTAATCTGCTACAGCAGCAGTAGGAAACTAATGCAGGCTTTTGAATACTTTCTACAAGGACCTATATAATACCAAGAAATAAGCTGCAAAGCTATGTGATAAAGTCAAAAGTGAAATGCTTTCTTTGTTGCTTTCTTAAAATATGTGATGAAACTATTGCTTATCATTATACTGTAAAGTTTCAGTGGTATCCAACTTTTAGAATTGTTTCATATTTCTGTTTAAAGTTCTGTGTGTTAATACACATGAGTGTGAAACTCTCCATAGCCCTCTGCAACGTAAATTAATTTTGTTGTTTTTTTTTCAATAAAGCCTCTGATGTAATTACATCTTATTGACTTTATAAAATAAAGTTCCCTGATTGTGAAAACAGAGATGTTATTTGAAATGTTAGTCTCTATGATCAAGATATTTGCTACATCAAGGAAAAGCTACCAATTCCCAGAGAGTTTTCACACCTGAAAATTAAACCAATTTGTTTTGCAAATCTGTCTTACGCAAATTAAAAAATCGATCACTAAATATAGGCCTCTTAACAAAAGATTTTCCAAAAGGATTAAAGATTCCTTACAGAGGTCAGTTCCTCAAATGTTCCTCAATACAAATACATACACCTAATAGTCTATAGTGAGACTGGTTATTTAACAAATGTCACACTATAGAATATATCTTGAAAGAGTTGCCTGATATGGGAACATGCACTGGACAATATCATATTATAACAGTATTCTTTCTTTCTTAAAAGAGTGTATAGATTTTATGTTTCTAGTGTTTCTTCACTAAACATTCATGCATTCATGGTTAAGTATATGTGTGTGCATTCATGGTTTGCATGAATGGTTAAGTATATGGGGTCTGGGGCCAGACCATCAAGATTAAATCCCAGCTCTGCCACTTGTGACCTGAATTATTTAATCTCTCTGCTTCCTCAGGAACATGGGGAAAATGATAAGACCAACTTCATCTGATTGTTTTGAAGGTTAAATAAGTTAAAGCATGTAAAATACTTATTGATAGAATGAGGCCTTGTACAAGCCAAGCCTTCAGTTAGCAATTATCATTAATGTCAGAAATACAAAATAACTATCCATCAATCTCATATATACATACATAGCTACCATTATGTAGTCAGCAAATATTTATTAGGGTCTACTGTATCCTAGGCAGTAAAATATCAGCATCATTTTTTTTATAAAATGAATCTCCCCCTCAGGCCTAGGTCCCAGAGCTAAATATATTTTGAACATATGCAACATTATCAGTCATCAAAGCTTAACAGGAAGAGCTTCAGGAGAAGGGCTAAGATAGGCTGAGAAGAAGGACATCATGTTCCAAGAAAGCAGGGTTCATCCTAAACCTGACTGTGGGTTCACAAGCCTTAGAACTACAAAATCTTTTTCAGAGAATATGAGAGGGAAATTTTTAAAAGAGAGAGAGAGAGATGGTAAAAATCTTGATAAAAGAAATTAAGCAGGATATAGAATAAGATAATCATAAGTTCATATATTTAATATTCAGTATAGGGATAGTTGATGATTGAACAGAACTTTTGGCAGAACTTGTAACAGTTCTCTGAGGGGGGCAATTTTAGCAGTCGAAGGGAAGACATTTCTTTCTTTTTATTTTTTTTTTACATAATTTTTTTTTCTTTTAACAGTCAAAGAAAAGTTAGCCCCAAAGTCAACTTTTCAATTACATTCACCTGCAGAGGATACAGCATGTTCAACAAGAACATCACATTCAAAGGCAACCATTTGCTTAATATAATCAACCTCCCAGAAAAGACCTTGACCATTGTAGTGAGTATTCATTTGTAACTGAGTTGCAAGAAAAAGTCTGGGTTGAAAGAAAACTTATAATTGTTCATTTCTTTATAGCAACCTAAATTTGATTGTATCACCCAAGCTGGGTTATAGTATCAGTCATTTGAGACATTTATCCCCCCATCTTGGTCATGCTGGGGTTCCAGGGTCTTAAACTCAGAACCCTCCATACTTCACTCCATACTGTTTGCTGTTAAATGCCCATAGTCCAAGCCAGACCAGTGCATTGATGTCCTCTGGCTCTGCTGCTTCCTTGCCATGCTTGGGGTACAGAAACTTCTGCGAACCCTTGGTCCTGGCAACCTGTTTAGATGCAGCCATTCTTTTCTGAAATTTTATACTTTCCTTCCTATTGCAATCATGTGGAGAAAAGTGAAAGAATCAGAAAACGACTTTGGCAGAGACTTTTGTCTCCTAATACAAACTGTCTCCTCTTCCCTTCAGTGCTAGAATGCTCTCAGCTTATAGTTAACTAATTGCTAAGGAAACATCAGCAGGCTACATTTTAAGATGCTATTTCTCCTAGGAATATTTGCATTTCAATAAGTTTCTCTTATAGGTTAAATCTTCAAGGCTCAAAGGAATAAATCTCTAATG
Organism: Balaenoptera physalus; assembly: GCF_965194825.1. NCBI lineage: Eukaryota > Metazoa > Chordata > Mammalia > Artiodactyla > Balaenopteridae > Balaenoptera > Balaenoptera physalus. Next base: position 53,023,229 of record NC_138891.1, on the reverse strand, counting down.
ATGGAAATGACAGGTCAAGAGGTGAAGCCTTTGGGGACCCAGTTTAGCCTTGCTAAGTCCTCCAGGCTCTCATGTGTGCATGCTCTTTCAGGGAAATCCTTTCATTCATCTCACATAGGAATGAGGTAAAGGAGACAAATAAGGAAAAATGCAAAGCCAAATACTAGTTACATAAGATGTTCCTTGATATCCTTCCTAAAAGTTATTGCTCAAGCAATTTTACTTCCCTATAAGTAGGGGAAACGGTGAAACAACTTACATATAATTTTTATTACTTCATTAACTCTAACTGCAACAGCTTAAATTGTAAACTAAGTCTGAACAATCTGAAAAAGTATTTAAAGTGTAATACAATGCATCTACATATTTCTATCTACATTTATCATTATAACATTAATATAATCAACTAATTCCATTTAATGTGAGTATATTATTTTCCTCTACAGTGATTGGAAGATTAAATTTAACTATGGCCCTTTTACTGAAAAAATTACAGTACCTTGTAAGACTAGGGCCAAAATTAGATATATACTTCTGCTAGAATGTATTACATTTTGAAAAATCACATGTTTATACCATTTAAAATTCCATGTAATAAATGAATTTGTATATCTATAGTATATAATATATATATTCTCTATAAAATGTAAAGGACTATACAAATACACTGTAGTACCTTTATTGCAGTTGAGATTTTTATCATAATTTCACTTTATGAAGTTAATAAAGGCATAAAAATTCACAAAGTAAAATCTTGAAAAAAATTCAACCTTATTGCAAATTTTGGGGTTTACTCCAGTACAAGGGCATGAGCCTGTTTACAAAATATAATTTGACCTGCTCATCTACACTGCCATGAACCGACCTCACCAACATTTGAGTCATTCAAATCAGTAATACTCGCTCCTGTGTAATTAGACTTTATTTGTTGTTCTCATTCTCATCCTCATGTTCTACCCCCACAGGACTTCTTTTACTGAGTTATATTTGCAGTGATGTCTTTAGATGCTATTTTTGATCTAAGGCCTTTGCCCTTTCTTTTGATCTACAGTGAAAAGAAGAGGGCATTAATATTTACCTGGGTTTATCTGCACTTCTGAGTATGGATCTCTTTAGAAGCACACTCATTTAAAGAAAAAACAATCTGCTTCTGTGTCCACCTCTGCACCTAGAACCAAAGTTCTTAGTCAGGCTAAACTCTTACTAGGCTAGGCACACTGACCCATGGGATCCTCCCAGTCAGGAGCATATTATGGTACCCTATCAAACTGGGATTCTTTAAATGTTCATTTGACATTCACTTAGAGATAAGACAGCACAGTGAGAGAATAGGATGGAGAAGAAAGAGTACCTTCTTAGTACTTAGCCTCTCCTCTATTTCTCTGAAGAATTCAGTTTTGGTGAAAAATTCTCATACTGTCATTCAGCAAAATAAAAGCTTCTTGGTTAACCAGATCTGCCTTCCTGAAAGGCAGTTTACTGATTATCTATTGTCATTCAAGCACACCTCTTGGGATCTGACTTTCAGCTACAAAGGGCTCATCACAGTATTTTCATATGTTTGTATTCTCCCTGTATCAGACCAGTTCCAGCAAATAGAGTTTTGTTCATTTCATAAGTTTCCCATCAGAGATGTTTCCATACTTGTAACCCCTCTGGAAATTGCCCAGGGACATTTCTGATGGTACCTCCTGTGTACAAATATTTGAAAAAAAGAATAAACAGATTCATTAAATTATGGTATGATTAAATCATTGACCAAATAGAAAATTTACATAATAAAGCCAGAAAAAAAGTTGTAAAATATAGTTTACAATAATTATTCACATTCAAGGCTGTACATCAACACATATAAAAACGTGGCCCCGAACATAAATTCAATCCAAATAATTCATATATTAGATTTTAAATAACACAGACTGAACTACAGGCCAACAATAGCCAGCAAATAACCTTATATAAGAATAAAAATACAAAAGTGTATATCCTAATATCATTGCATTATTTGTTTTCATAAGTTTTTTTTTTTTTTTAATTTTTGCTTTGCCTGTACGTCACAGTTACAGCTACAGACCAGGTAAAGAATACTATACATGTTCTAACTGACTGCCACCAACCTGAAAGACAGCTAACATACTACTGATTCATCCTATTTTGTGCTGTTAAGGAACAGCTACAGCAGCTCTAAATATTGCAAAAATTTGATTGCAATATTTTGAGATCAATATTTTCAGATCAGTACCTCCTCTGCCTTTTCTATTAATTTCTCTGTGCTGTGTTGTTTGGGGAATATAGCCCCAATCAATCTCATGCCACATACATGTATATGAAGCATACATAGTAATCCAAAAATATCAATTTAACTTACAAAATACATAATTTACTGTTCAGAATCTCTCATTCAGGTCTGTGATTTAGGGGACACAAAATAAACATAAAACTTGGTTATTACCTTCAATATATAGTCCATCATATGTGCTCTTCCAAAAGTAAGTTATATTGGAGCAATTTATTCTTCAAAAGTAACAGTGGACATGCCTTGAATTCACCCTGTTCTAGAATACATTTACAACTTTTGGGTCTCAGCTATACAAAGGAGAGAGAGAAGATTAGGGGCAATGAAATGGACTGCATAGATGAAAAAAAGACTGTATAATGGACATTTTTTATTAGTCTCTTTTCAGTATATTTACATAAGGAGGAAAAAAACAAAATAAAACAAAAACAGGCTTATTAGTTTTTTAGAAGCTTGTTTTTGTAGATGCCATGGTGTTCTGTTTGGAATACAGCCCCAAACCATCACATTCCATTATAATTAACTGGGCTGCATGTGACTTTTCTACTGATGGGCTGATTTTGAGATGGAAATTTTGGAGGAATCACATCAAATGCTGGAGTATGCACACACATTTGGTATAAAAGAATTGTAATTAAACTTCAGTCATCCTCTCCTACAGAGAACATTGAATTAGAGTCAAAATTGGTTTCTATTATGTTTAAGTCTGTCAGAGGCACTGGGGGATGATCATTAAGACACTAGAGCAAAGTGAAATCTGTGGGCAAATGTTCTATTTATTATAAAGTGTGGGTGAATTCAAAGCTGTCCCTAGGGTGGATGCTGAGGGCAGCCTCCTGGAGGGATGTGAATGTAGTGTGCTGTGATTCTCACCAACATAACCCTGCCACAAGAGTAGGGACTCTGGATCATTTAGGTCCACAGAGTGCACAGCTCTCTGTGGAAGAGTCTTTGAAGAATCAAGAGAAGGAAAAAAAAAAAAAAAAAAAAAGAGTCTTTGGATTTGAAATTAAGCTTCCTCTGCCTTTCTTCCTTCTTCCCACTTAGATTCAAATTAGGTTATCAAAGTCACCTATATACTTACAGAAGAGCTCCTCCCTTCTTATCCTTTCTGAAGCAGAGTTTCTTGGGGAAAAGGAGGAAAGATACCTCCCTGATACTGGATTCGGAAGAATAAGTCAATCTTACTGTCACTATAATTCACTCTTGTCAAACACCATCATAAAGCAAAAGCATGAGTTTGACTCTTCCCCCGGTCAAACATAACTTCCACTCTGTCCTTTTGTGACTTCTATTCTTCTCCAAGACTCACAGTATCTATTGCAGCCTGATATACTCTGTATATAATGATTATACCAGCATAGGGCTACAATCAATCAATCATTAAGTAAACAAGCAAGTAAGTAAGTAAATAAACAAACAAAAAACCAAACAAACCAGCCTAGGGGTATGGTAAGAATTGATATTATCCCCGTTATCAATAATAAAATAGTTGTCTTTGTCTTTATCCCCCTTGCCTCATGAACAAAAATCAATGGATCCTGATTCTATCTAATTTAAGTAATTCCTAGATTTTCTCACATATGCTCCTGAAAAATCTTCTCAATTTCACAGTCACTATTAACTTTTGTTCTTTCATTCAAGAGACAACTTTTAACATATTGCAAAAAAACACTGTGCAATAAGATCATGAATACGTAATGTTCTTTGTCCTTAAGCAGTATATAGTGTAGTAGAGGACAAATACACAGATAATTACAACAGTGTGATCAGGGCTATGAAAGAGATATGTAGGAAGCAATGGAGCACAGAAGAGGGACACCTACCCAGACTGGAAAGGATGGAGGTGACAGGAAAGGAGAGGATACAGACACATGACCGAGTCTTGAAGGGTAAATAGGAGTTAGTTAAGCCAGGCAAATGAGAGAGGAAAGGGTGTCAAAGAGAGGTAACATACTGTTACATTCAACATTCAAGTTGGTAAGTAACTTGAATTTTGGGGACCCTAGCTCCTCTACCCACCAAAATTGGGTAATATTCAGCCAGTGTATACTAATATGTCTAAAACTGTACACACAGGTATGTATGTGTGTGTGCATCTGCATGTGTGCCTAGGGTTCATTTTGACTGATACATTCTCTAGCTCCTCAGCTAACCTCATTATATTGGTAAGAAGATCAATTAGGACAGTGTATGTGGACATACAAAGAAATCTACAAAATATAAATTTAAATATTTGAAATCTACCAGGATGACTTTGTTGTTTGACTCATGTGTTGTTTGAGAAGAATGCTAAAGGTGGAAAAACAAGGAAGAGAATTAACTTTTGCTGAATTTCTACAAAGCACAGCATGAATCTAGGTATTTAGATATGTATTCCTATTTAATAATTCCAAAAAACAAGTAAGTTGGAAAACACAATCACTATTTTGCAAATGAGAAACTGAGACCAGAAAATTTAAATATTTTTCCCATGGTGAAACAGCTAGTAAGTGAAAAAAAAAAAAAAAAAGACAGAATTTAAAGCCACCTCCTTCTATGTTCAAGTTCTCTTTCTGTATCTCTATGTTGCAGAGACCAAATGTTATGGGAGTACTTTGTCCTCTATTGATAATCACACCTGAACTTGTTCTGGTTCCAAAACAATGAACAGGGCTAAGGACAGGAGCAGAAGTAACTGGGCTCTCTAAGAATGAGGGGATGGTGCTGGGTCTCTTCTAGGCAGTGCTCTCTTTGTTTAAGAAACATTTATGACTAAGATCCTATTCTCTTCTCCACACCCAAAAGCCATGTTATTAGGCTCATAGAAAGTTATGTAAGAGACTGATGTCCAAGATCACATTTCACCAACAACACTATACACTGAGAGATTACTATGTGTTTGGCATTAGAAGAATACCATTTAGGAAAGTGGGAAGAGTAGAGAGAACTTCAAAGAGAAGCTGGCATTTGAACAGGACCTCAAAGAATAAGATACCAGGCTGAGAGAAAAAATAAATACTGAAGCACAGAGGTAAAAACACTTAGGTTATACCTGGGAAATAATAAGTTCAAATTGGTTCCAGAATTGGTCATGGAAAAGAGAATAGAGATATCAGTCTATCTCTCAGGTATCTCTCAGTGCTGTCTCTTCTCTCCACCCTCACTGCTACTGCCTTTATTAAATGTCAGAACTCTCAATTGAACTATAACAATAGCTTGTCACTATTCTCCTGGCTCCCCATTTCTCATCCATACCAGAGTAATCTTTTTATAATATATGTCTGTACAGTTCACCTCCCAACTTACAAATATTTCAATCTTTCAAAATCTTTTCAACTCTTTAAAGGAAAAAAAAGCCCAAACTCAGACAGCCAATAATCAAACATTCACAATATCCAGTATCCAATACAAAATTACTAGACATGTGAAGAAGCAGGATAATATGATCCAAAACAAGAAGAAAAACAAATCAATAGAAAGAGACCTAGAAATGACAAAGATGATGACTTTAAAAACAATTATTATAAATGTAGTCAAGGATTAAAAGGAAAGCAGACATAATTATGAAAAAAAACAGACTATAAAAGAGAAACAAATGAAACTTTTAAGGCTGAAAATACAATATCTCAAAAGAAAAATTTACTGGATAGGTATACCAGCATATGAGACAAGGCAAAAGCAAATAATCAGTTAACTTGATGATAGGGTAATAAAATTATTCAAACTTAAGTAGAAATTGAAGGGGGAAAAAGGCTAAAAAACTAAACAGAGCCTCAGTAGTCTGTGGGACGATATCAAATAATCTAACACTTGTGTAATAAAGAGGACAAAGCAGAAAAAATGTTTAAAGATATAATTACTTAAACATTTCCATATTTGATGAAAAATGCCAAATTAAGATTAAAGAAGTTTAGTGAAGCACAAGCAGGATAAATACACAAAAAAATCATACAAAGACACATTATAATCAAATTGCTCAAACATTTTCCTCTTCTTTTTCCTATGTATTATTTCAGTGCTGTAGGGCACATTCATATCCTGATACAATGTCTGGTTCTGCAGTTCATTGTCACAATGATAAGTGGTTAGTGGTAGTATTACCTGAAGCAATTCCTACACCAGGATGGGTAGAAATAATAATATGCAAAAATGACAGCAAGCACATAAACAAATCCAACTAAACCCAAACTAAATGCATCCCCAATTCAACTTCTCCTTAACTGAGTCTAAAATGCCAGTGGCTACTCCAGTGCCACCCAGACACTGGGATGACATGATGGAGGAAATGTCAGTATAGAAAGAAACAGTGGTCTTAAATGATTACCATTAAACTCTCCTATTTTTCTAAATTTTATAAAAATACTTGACCATCCAGTATATTACTAGGACTCCCGCAGGCCTGAGTGATGAGAGGCCAGGATGCCTGGATTTTATTAACCTCACGTTAACTTGCCTCTGGTGGTGGGGGAGCCAGCAGGGGCAGGAACGAAGTTGACAGGGAAAGCACAAGAGAATAGACAATAAATTAATTACCAGCCCATGTCAGCAGAGGAGTAATCACAGGACAAACAGCCCTTGATGTAAATATTAAGTCAGATTTATTTCTTGTCATTTGGGGAAGGATAAGTTTTATTCTAGAAATGATTATATTACTCTGAATCAGCAAAATTAAGTTTTCCACCATCCGCAAAACTGCTTGCTCAAACATTAGGCTAAATTTTAATGAAATTTATAAGTTAAATCTTTGCTCAAAAAAAGAAAAAAAAAGGTAAATATCATGAGATTGGCCTTGAAAAACTGGAGAAACATTCATTCTTATGAAACAAATTAAAAAAAACAAACAAAAAAAAAAAAAAAAAGAGGAGGAGACTTTCCAGACAGTAAAAGCAAGGATATCTGAAAGAAATAGAGAATCCTTTGTATTAATCCAAAAAGTTCCTTGACTCCCTTTACTATGCATTCCACCAAGTTGTATTATTGAAAGAAATACAATTATACATCAAGTGAAAGGACAATATTATTTACCCAGAGTTGACTTCTTGTATTTAAAAGAAAAATGTTGAATTTAGTATTTACAAAAATGACACATATTGGCTGAAGCCAGAAATAAAAAGAAAAAAACAATAGTATGTTAGTCACCACATCACAGTATAAAGATCTCTAAAATTGCCCTCTTGTGTCACTATTCACATATGAATTTTTTTATGATAACATACACTTTTATTTACTCTCTACTATCTGAAAAAGCTATTAACATTTTAGTCATAAGTTTATCAAATGCAATAAGCTCAGAGTGACTGATTCACTTGAATTGCAAATGTCATCACTTGGCCAATACTTAAAACTAATTGTCAAAATAAAGATAAAAACTTAAGTAAAGAATGATTTAATGTCAATATCATACCATAAATAACAGCATAAAATTTTAGCTGTTTTTGATGAACCTAAGAAAAACATTTTGAAAATAAAGTAGAAAAAGGTATTGCAGAGGCAACTAGCGTTATAATTACGAGATTTTGCTTTGATGTAGGTGTGTTTCTAAATTTTCCTATTCATATTAAAACTGATAAAACAAAGAATGTTTTCCTTACCTATGCCATAACTTATGCCACAGAACTGAATTATAGATAAAACTATTGATACTTATAAAAGGCTTTTGTTATCATAGTTGTCATTATGCCACTAAATAAATACAACTTGGGTGACATCCAAGATGGACCCAGCCAGTCTTAACCACCCTGTAACCACCAAAGTTTTCATTACAAAAGCAAAATGTACATGCAATCTCTAACTTGTCATTAAGTTGTATTCTAAAACACTTTTTGTAAGTGGCTATTCAAATGCATTTTGTCAGACTCACATTGATTTCCAAGGTGATATATTCTCAGGTCAACTAGAGAAATAAATTTAACCCATAATATACTAGAATTATAGAACAAATTATAGGAAGTATGTATAACAAGAATTCTTTGGAAACCACAGTTATTGATTTTTCACGAAGTGCCAGGAACACACCTCATGTTTGCTGTAGAGGGACAGGAGGTTTTCCTTTGAGCTCCATCCTTGCTTATCTGGCAGTTAGAACAGAGAATCTATCAGCTTCAAGCTGATGTAGGAACCATGGGAGCTGGAGCTGGAGGAAGAAAGTTGGAAGGGACGATTGCTAAGAATGGAGCCCCATTGGTGTTCTGGTGTCTTGTAAACACTTCAATTGTCATTTGCCACCAATCTTTTTTGTTTTCTCTTACCAGCCATAGTGATGAGTTAGGCTGTAAGATTTCTGATAACACCACCTTTGGAGTCTGACTCCAATTTGTTCCCTCTCAAGAACACTTAGAAATAGAGTATCATAGTTTTGCATCTTTCCTCCTACTTGACTTTTCCTTAAAATAAGCTGAAAAGGACTTTCCAAAGTGTTTGTTTTCTTTGAGTTTTGTCTACTTAAATCAATTTTTACCAAAACTTACAATGTGGAAACAAACAGAATGCCTTATTATGAGCCTCTCAGGTTTTTCCTTTTCATGTAGACTCAGTTGTCTTCATATGTGATGTTACAGCAAGCTTGTTTATCAGAATCATCTATAAGTGATGGGACAAATATCTTTTTAAAAAATAAATTATAATGAACTTAATGTTAGTCCTCTAATAAATGTCTTTGTCTCGCATTCTGATATGTTTTTGTAAAGTGGGAAAGAAAGTAATTGGATTACGTACATATAAATAAGGAACTGAAAAGTGCCTACAATCTACCTTATCAATGCAAACATGGGTCATGTGTCCTGAGTGACAATGTGTAAGAAATGTTAAGAAACACCTCTGTAGAAAATATGACATTGTTACCGAACAAAACTTGGGTCCACTCGCCTGCTCACGGTAAAGCTAATCTACTGACACCGGGCTGTGGTAAAGGCAAGTGCAGGGTTTACTGTTAAGGCGCCAGACAAGGAGTTCAGGAAAGCTAGTGCTGAAAAAACCCAAACTCCCAAATGGATTTCAGGAAAGCATTTTTATAGGCCAGGTGAGGGAGGGGGCTCACAGGGTATGTGATCAGCTCACGCCCAGTTCTCTGATTGGTTGATGGTGAGATAACAGGGAGGTGTCACATGGGTTAACATTAACTCCTTAGGCTCCAGTGGGCCTGGGGGCTACATGCTTATGGTCATCAAGTAGTTAGCGTCTTCCATTTGGTGGGGGGTTTTCACATCTGCAAAACAACTCAGGAAATTTGCATCAAATACTATTATCTATGTAGTTAGCTCCTCAGAGAGGAGCTAAAGCAGAGGATACGGGGAGGGTTCTGTCCCCAGAAGGCCCCATAGGGTCCTGCTTGGTTACAGAATCTTTATAGAGAGAAAGAGTTTTTGTAATAGAAATACCAGGTCCCTTGCTTTCTTGGGCATTTGGCCAGACACCTTGAGGCTGAATCTGAGGGAATGCACTAATCGGCAAGTGCCCAAGCTCAGCATTGGGGTGGGGATGGAGGAGAAATGGAAAAGCAAGTCTTATTATTTCACCACTTCACTCTGAAATCCTGCCTCCTTGAAGTTTATCTTAGATCATATCAGAAGCAAGAGGAAAAGCTGGATCCACCTATTTCCCAATTGTACTTAAGAGATAGGATGGTTCATCAAGTAAACATAGAAAGGAGGGAAGAACACATAGAAATATGAAGTGAAGTTAAAGGATTTTCCTATGTGCCTGCAAGTATGGGAGGGATATAAAATTTAGAGCCTACTTTTTTTTAAAATCACATTCCATATTCAGAGTTAACTTGAGGAGTCAGTTGGAGTGTAGTACAATGCCCAGATCAGCCAAACTTTTTCTGTAAAAGCCATGCAGTAAACATTTTAAGGTTTACAGATCCTATGGCCTTTGTCACAACTATTCAATTCTGCCTTAAAGCAAGAAAGCAGCCTTAGACACCATATGAATGAATGGGTGTGACTGAGTTCTAATAAAACTTATTTATAAAGAAACATGCAGTGGGCCTGATTTGACCTGGGGGGTCATAGTTTGTTGAATCCTGCTATAATGGGTAAAGCACTGGATTTAGTTTAGCTGTTAGCTAATGCATTCTGTAACCTAAGTAAGTTTGCTTAGTCCTCTTCAAGGTCTCTTTTTCCTCAGATCCCTCTTGTGTGAAATGAGAGTTAAACTAGCTCTGTAATAATGTATGTAATACACACACTCGCACACACACACATACATATAGAATATATATATAATAAATTTATATTGTTTTTATCAGGGTGAATATTATAACAGACAAACCTTAACTCTCAGTGGCACCACAAAATGAAAGTTTATTTCTCACTCCTATGGAGTCCAAAGCTGGTGATGCCCCTGGTGGGTGGCTCTTTGGGCAGCCCACCTACAAGCTGTGATTCAGGGACCCCAGATTTCATTGTTAGGCTCCACCATTCAAAGACACATCAGTGTCATCCTGCCAGCAGCCCTGAGGAACAGAACACTGAGAATCACATATTCCATGCTTACCTATCTCAGCCTGGAGGGCACACATGCCATTAGTCATGGGGGTAGAAGGGAAAGAGTCTGAGAAATGGAGTCCCTTAAGGGGTAGTCATTGTCTAGCAACAACTCCACACTAGGGCAGGGGTGAACAAATTGTTAGTGGTCAGCCAGCAGTATCTGGCAGAATTACAAACACCAAATGTGACATTTTGCAACCTACAAAAATATTCATTATGAGTATTTCAAGACATTTTCCAGAAGTATTAAATAAGACCCCTGTGAAAATTGGCTAAGAATGAATAAATACGTTTATTTTATTACTGAAGTAACAGACACATCAAAAATCTGGCTTAAATTTTCCACAGCAAATCAGTAGTAAAATTCAGGTTCAGGTCTTGGGGCTAAATCTACGCATTCAAAGTTTTCTTTGATTTTTTTAATGAATTCACATGTTTAATGTGTCCAAATCTCCACAGGCAGCTGGTGCTCACACCTACAAATATATAACAATAACTGTTTCCTCCAAAGTCCAAATGCAATTCTATTTAGGCGAAGGAAGTTTCAGAGTCTGGAGATAAGCCAAAGCAAAAGAATTAAGCATAGTTAAGCAGATTTTCAAACATAGAAAGCAGTTAATTTCTTCTTAGGGATTCATAATTATAAAGAGATCATTAGAAGATTTAAAACGGTATGGCTGCCTTGTCTTTGATGCTGCAAAACCATATATCTTTGATGCTTATGCAGCCCTTTATGTTCAGTCACTACGATTAGTTTTAAGCACTATTACAAACTAAGGGAAGCTGTTTATTCAACTGTTCACTCTTTCTGAATACTGAACACGGCACACACTTCTTTCTTAACAAAGTAATTATTTAAGAGGGAGATTATTTTCAGTCTACAAAACAAATAAAACAACTCTTTGAAAACAAAATTCACTTAATAGACACTTAGTGTTTCTATACATCCAAAATGGTACTGGAACAACGTATGCAGCGGCAACTGAAACCAATAACCATAAGACCTGCCTTCACAGAGCTTAGCGAGCACTAGGGAAGTAAAAGATAAACAAGGAAAAAGACAAATATATAAACCAAAAAACTAAGCAAAAGAAAGAAACAGGTAGAAAATATTACATGAAGGAACAATCCACTTATAAAGGGTATACAGGGGCAGTCTAAAAGACATTTAACCTGAGATTTAAGGGAGGGAAAGAATCAGCCAAGTGAAGCCCCAGGGGAAGAGAATTCCACTGAGAAAAACCAAACCAGTATGTGAAAAAGATCTAAAGCAGGAAAAGCCTGGCATGAATGGAACAGAAATAAGGCCATAGTGGCTCCACTTGGCGAGCTAGGGGTGATAGGCACTGCAGGAGACGAGCAGGGGCCAGAACACGGAAGGTCCACAAGTGGACGCGTGCACTAATAATTTTATTCTAAGCTGCATGGGGAATCCACAAAAGGTTTTAAAGAAGAGCCAAGATTTTTATCTGATTTCATAAAGATCATTCTGGCTGTTGAGTAGAGAATGTATTAGGGCTTGGGCAGAAGAAGAGAGGGAGGCAAAAAGATTGACCCAAGAGCAAAAATTGATAAAACAAAAATCAGAATGAAATTTAATTTTGTTCTTTCTATTAAAAATGGCCAAAGATTAATTTTCCTGATATGCAACTAAATAGCTATTTAAATGAAAAACTGAGTTAAATCAGAAAGTTGAAGAAAATGTTTATGCAAAATATAGTATACCTAAATGAGGGTGTTGGTCTAGCTCTATAAGCATATATAAGCTATAAGATTTTGATATCTCATACCCCTATGTACATTTCCACCTCACACACACACACACACACACACACACACACACAATTTAAAACAGTATATGATATATCTGATGATATTTCTTTAGAATGGTATTTCTCCAAGTTAGGGAACAGAAACTATATTAGTGATAGAGACATGGTTTTAGGTAACATTGGACATGACATCTGATAACAGGACATAGTAAAAATAATATTAATTCAGATAGAAAGAACATTATTTCCTTTTCTTTCAACCTAATGATGTCAAAGAGGAAGTTTCAATTTAAGGCTAAGTTTTATTTAATATCTCTCTAACATGAACTAATCCTTATTTTTTCATAATAAAAATCAAGCTCCCATACTCTAGCAGAAAGTGATACCTAGCTAGAATTTAATGATTTTTGTTTGTTTCTGTTGAATTTGTTGTTACAGTAAGCTATCTATGAAAAGAGATATTTCTTTTATATTTTAGTAATAGGATAAAGATTCCTTAAATATAATATTTAAATAAGAATATGAATTGATTTTAAGAAAAATACTAAAGATTTAATGGTTTCCAACAGTTTGTAAAAATCATAAAAGTAGTTAATAAATGACTGAAGTTTGGGAAACACTGATTTAAAATAAAGTTTGTTTCAAAGACAAGGAATAACTCAAAAAGTAATAAAAATTATAAAATCATCCTTACAGAAGACTAGAAAAAGTTTCCAGAACATTACTGACATCTCAGCAGGTCTTGTAGTTGTTAACAAGCCCAGTGAGAATCAGATTAATGTAGCAATTGTCCAAAGGCCATACAAGTCAACATCCAGCTTTTTCTTTCAGACAAGGAGTTATTAAAATAATGAAGAAGATGACAACCTTATTTAATTTGCTATGACCTTCGTGCAAATAATAAGGAATAAATAAGTAAATATATACATACAAACATATGTATATATAATATACAATATACATATTATAAATGGACAATTGTTTTGCAGATTTTTCTTTACAATCAGGGAAAAAGCAATTTCAAAAACACCAGCTAAATTTAGTAGCCCCACTGAGGTGTGGATGATTAAATCTTTATATGATATCAGACATCTGACTGACTTGGAAGTAGAAAGTATTATACTTCCTCAAGGTAATTCAAAATCTTCAAGATTATTACACAAGACAAATTTTATTTGGACTCTTCTGTAAGATATTATTACTTATTAAACATAGTTATCCCAAAGGAAAATTTAATTTTATGTGGAACAAAACATGTCAAACTTTGTATTGCATAAAGTAACTAATTATTTTGGTGTCTTATTTCCTCATTTAGATGTTTATTTGCCTGAAAATACAGCAGGACCAGGTCATCCCCTAGGAGACCCTCTAACTCTGTTATTTGATCACTATTAGTCCATTCATTCATTCATTGATTATTTCAGCAAACATTTATCAATTGCTTATTTTATATGAATCACAATGCTTCATGTTGGATATAAAATGCAAATAAAATATGTCCATGCTGTCAAAGAGTTGTGAGTCTAATAGAGGAACAGAATGATGTGAACTACTAAGATGAAGTACAAGAAATTTTACAAGATGGTTCTCAAAGTTCTAGTTTAAAGTCTCTCTCCACTTGGAGGATGCCCCAAATGTTGTCATTAGAATATCCTGGATGGGAAAGGTCCTTCCAAGAATAAACCAAATTAGCTGACCCAGCAACTCAATCCACTTCCAGGGCAGTGCTTCCTTATTATTCCTTCCTAGAAGCATGCTATGTATTATAAAAATCTAAAATGATTTTGTTTTGTTTCCTACTCTCACTTTTTTGCAGTAATTACATTCATTTTTCTTTTATTTTACATTGAGTATTTGGAGAATAAATACATTTACCAATTATCCATATGTAGAAAATCATGAGGATCTAAAATTAGAATTGACTTGGAAGGCTTACACATTATCCAGAGATTTAGAATCTATCACTAGATGAGACTTCTGTTGCCTTCCTTTATGGACAGGGTGAGGATATTTAATATAGAGCATAGACTAAGACAGATGGATATGTATAGTAAATATAGAATAGGCAACTGGTCAGGTAGCAATGGTAATATATCATTTTCAGATACCAAAAACCTTTTTATATTTGAATATCTGTCACTCTCAGTCTATGTTCTCCTATTGGAGCTAAGACTGCACCCATCCACTGGTTGGATCACCTGACTTAGTTCTAATTCAATCAGGGCATTACATTTGCTTAATCCTTATGATTAGGTGAGAATATGACCTAAGTGAGGCCAACCAGAATGAATCTCAGGACTTTGGTGAAAGCTATTTAAAGAGATGTGCTTTCTTTTCCACTGGGTGTGAAGTTATGAAAAAGAAAAACATGTAAGTAATGGCAGTATAGCAGTCATTCTGTGGCAATAATGAAAAATCATGTCAGAGAATTAAGTCAACATACAATAAGAACAATAACAGAGCTAAGCTGTGTCAAGGAATGGAGAGAACTGAGCCCCAGTGACAAATAAGGTTATCTTAAAACCAGGTGAGAAATAAATTAATTCTGTCTTCAATATTCTCCTCTCCTCTCACTATCTATTTTACAGAGTCCCTGAAATATAGAGCAAGATTGCTCTTTGTTTCTAGAATTTTTTCCTGAATTATGGGTCCTCTTTTTTCTTTTAAATTTACTGACTACAATTAATTCCTAAAGACACAAGATGTCAATTATTTAAACTTAGAAAAACTGTCATTTGAAGCACCACTTCTGTGCCTGCACATTTAGCTACTCAACAAATATTAGTTCTTTTTCTCTCCTTCCAATCAAATGTGATAAAATAATCCATGTTTCAATGAGAATTTGTGGTAGAACCCCTTTAAAAAATAATACTGGGCTTTGACTTAAACAATAAAGTGGACTAAATAACCTGAAAGAACGTCTAATACAAAATGTCGAGAAATGTTGGATTTAATATAAGAAGCATCTTTTAAATTTATAACTGAGCAAACAAGAAAGCAATGGAATTCAAAGAGTCAAAAAAGCTGGAGGTAGGGGAGATTATAAGGCTAAATACCAGAGTGGAAAACTACATTAGTTGATTTTAATAACCAACAGGTTTGGGTTTAATGGCCTCACAGAGACAGGAGATATCACATGGGATCCGAACAGGTTGGGTTATTGGAACTAATGCTCCCTCATAGAGCTTAAATCCTTAAAGGCTAAACTCTCAAGAAGAGTGAGCTAGAAAGGAAAAAAAAAAAAAGAATCTACCTGTCAGCAAGGGTATCCAAAAAGGAAACTTCTCTATCTTTATCTAGGATCTGCATGAGGTAAAAAAAAAAAAAAAATGTTTTCTGTTACATACATTTGAATTTGACTACTTACATGATCCAGATAACCTCATAATATAATGAAGTTTCTGGTTGATAGAAATCAATTGCACCTGAAAAAAATGCACATTCTTTCTGAAGAGATACACCTTAAAGCAAGCCTCAGAGGGTTATCATAGATAACATCTCACCAAATATAAACCCACCTTTAAAATTACATAATTCATGAGGAAACAAATAACTTCACAGAACTGAAAACAGCTGAAACAGGCCTCTAAGAATATCAGACAATGAAATTCTCAGCTTTAGAATACATTGTAGGTATGTTTAAAGTGTGTAAAAAATTAAAACTGTTGTGGAAAGATTACAGAAGAGCACAATACCATTACAAATAATATGTAGCATATTTGTAGAAAACAAAATTTTCAGAAATGAAAAACATTGCCATTGAACATAAAACTCAATTAGCAAGTTAAACAGAAAAACAGATACAAGGGAATAGAGAAATAATAAGTTGGAGGGTACTGAAGAGGTTGAATGTGGTAGAAAAAATAAAGAGATGAAAAATATAAGCAAACGTAAGAGATTTGGAAAATAGAATAAGAAGGTCCAACATACATCTAATTGATATTAAAGAAGAATAGAGAGAATGGATAAGAGGCAAAATTAGAAGAAATATGGGTTCAAATTTTCCAGAAATGATAAAAGTTATTCAGAAAATACATCACTAGCATAAATAAAAATAAGTACAAACCCAGACATATTCTTATAAGATTCAGGATACCATAGAGAAAGAGAAGATCTTATTAGCTGTTTTTAAAAGACAGAAAACCTAAAAAGGAATGATGGATGGATGAAAAACCAATCCAAAAGTCAAGAAAAATAAAAAAACAGGCAAATAATAATTTGGAAATATTGAGGGAAAATACTATCAACCTAGAATTTTATATCTGATGTAACAGTCTTTGCAAACAATTGTAAAATAAAGACATCTCTAGATTGAAAAAGAAAAATATCTTGAAAAATTCAGCAGCAATAGACCCTCAAAAATGGAACATCTAAAGAATATACTTCAGGGACTTCCCTGGTGGTCCAGTGGTTAAGACTCCTCTCTCCCAATGAAGGGGGCACAGGTTCAATCCCTGGGGGGGGGGGGACTAAGATCCCACATGCTGTGGCCTAAAAAGTATATATATACATATATATATATATATATATATATATATATATATATATATATATATGTATACTTCAGAAAGAAAGAAACGGAAACAAGGTTTGAAATTACAAAAAGAAAAGTGAGGAAAGAAATTGGTAAATGTAAATAAACACAAAAAACTGACTGAGTGAAACAACAATAATAACTAATTATTTTAAGGTTATGAAACAAGATGAAACTAAAAAATGACAATGGTCTTATAAGACAGGAGGAAAAATCAGAAATGAATTGTTCTAAGATCTTTGTATGGTTTTAGAGATAAACAGAGATGCTGATTAACCTTAGAGTTTGTTAAATATCATATGCATGCATGTTAAAATTTTAAGGACAGTCACTAAAAGACTATAAAGAAGGTATATAAATTGCAAAACCTGTACAGGGAGGGAAATGGAATAAAAACAAAACAAACTTGAAATATCAAAATACAGACAGGAAAGAAAAACAACTTACAGAAAAAGAAGTCTAAATGGAAAACCCAGAATGTATCAGGATTGACAGTATATGCAGAAATTGCAAGAACAGATTTTTAAAAATTGCTTACAAGATGTGCATGTAAAACTTGAAAGCAAATAGGTTGCAATTAAAATGTTGAAAATTATGTACAAGGAAATTACTAGTCAAAAGTAAGATACTGTAGCTTTATAGATGTTTATACAAAACAGATTCTGAGATCAAAAGAGTTTTTATGAATATAGAGATATATTTCATAATTTTAAAAGATAAATTTCACCAGGTCTCTTACAATTCTAAATATTTATGCATTTCATAGTATTTTTCAAAACTATTAAAACAAAATGACAGAATTTTACAGAAGACAAATCCACAATAATGTGTGAAAGTTTGATACAGTTTTTGTTTTTGTTTCTTTTGTTAACTGAGAGCTCAAGCAAAAAAGAGAAAAAGAGAGAGAGGGAATGAGAGAGAGAAAGATTTGAACAGCTAAGAAGGTTGATGTATTAGTCTGCTCAATCTGGCATAACAAACACCACAGACTGGATGGCTTAAACAATAGAAATTTATTTCTCACAGTTCTGGAGACTGGAAGTTCAAGATCAAGGTGCCAGCAGGTAAGTTTGATACTAACACCTCTTCTCTTGGCTTGTAGATGGCCACCATCTCACTATGTGCTCACCTGACCTCATCTTTCTGCACAGGTGGAGAGAGAGTGAGTGATCAATCTCCCTTCTCCTCTTCTTATAAGGCCACCAGCCCTATGGGACTAGGGCCCCACCCCTGTGACCTCACTTCACCTTAATTACCCCTAAGGACCTTATCTCCAAATACAGTCACACTGGGGGTTAGGGCTTCAACATATAAATTTTGAAGGGACAAAATTCAATCTATAGCACTTGATATATAGAACTTTGAATCCAGCAATTAGAGAATACACAAGAACACAGAGGACCGTTATAAAAATTGTCCAGTGCATTAGGCCATTTAGCAATGCTCAATAAATTTAACAAATCTGTACCATTCATACCACATTCTCCAACTAAAGTGCAGTTAAGTTAAAAATCAATAAGAAAAAGAAAACTAAAATCAAAATTTCCATACATTTGAAATTAAATAACTTGTATTTAAATTACTTATGTATCAAATATAAATTAAAAAGGAAATTAGGAAAGACTTGAACTTGAGAAACATAAGCTTCTGTGTGTAATATGATATAGCTATCTCCTACAAAACGTTGATTTCTGCAAAATCATCCACTAAAAATAACAACATGTCAGAATGATAGGTCTAGGAGTGAAACATTTAAAATTTATGTACTTTGTAACTAGAGAGCTGATAAAAAGAATAACAATCCTACTAAAATAATAAATAGCATAGTTTAAAGGACATGCTTTGGTTTAAATAAGTGCTGTAGTAAATATAAAACTTTATTTTTTTGATAGGCAAATATAATAAGGGTTGTAAGGAAGCATTGAGGGCGCTGAATTATAGCAAGGGGGAAAGGCATAGAGATGAGGAAAAATCACACAATCAGCAACTGCAAGAGGAAGCACACGGCTTAACTAAATAAAAAAGAAAAACACTGAGTGAACAGGTACCATGAACAGTACCATATTCCATCCCCCATCCAGCTAGCAGCATTCAGCAATATTAGTGCATTTTCTATTTTAGTGTACTTTCTGTTTTACTGCTATTACTTTTGGTAAGATAAACTATTAACATGTTAACTTTTTTTTAATGCATGAACCAAAGCAATGTATGCATTATGCTGTCATCATTCTCTTATGCATCACACATGAGCTAATTCTTATTACAGAAAACCTTATAGCAGAAGAGTCTTACCATATGCAAAAATTCACTATTAGAGGGGAATTAATAGCCTTAAATATTTTTATTAGAAAACATGCTGAAATTTAGTTAGCATCTGAATAAGTTGGGTTCAGTCAAGAGAAAGAAACAAGAGGAAGTTTGATATCATTTAATATCATATAATAAAGAATTATTAGTTATGATTGGAAACTTACAATAAAGATAGAGAAAACCGTAAAGGGAATTGATCCTATGCCTGTGGGAGAGTGTCCAAGGAAGGACAAATTTGAAAGGGTGGTTCAAACCTTGTTGAAGAAGGTGTGGTTGCAGCCAATTAGATAACAAAGAAGTTTGCCAGATTGCCAAGCTATAGCTGATCCACACTTGCCAGACAAGCAGGAACAACCCTTTGGAGAACAGACAAATTGAGGCTGATGGTGAACAGGTGGCAGATGCAGTTGGGACATCACTGTGGATTTGATAAATAGTGCTGTGCTCACATCAGGATGAGTGGAGGAAATAAACCTCCAAGACACAAGCCAGGCTGACAGGTAAGCCCTGGGAGACTGACGTGTGGCAAGTTGGAGGTGGTTGGTTGATGTGGGAGAAGGGGGCACTGCTAATGTTGCTACTGGAACCAGGAGCTGGAGAAGCCTCTCTATGCAGGAACAGTGCTCTTCTTGTGAGCAGCTTGGGCCTGTGGGGTTCTGGGCCAGCTTTAAGTTGGGCAAAAGTTCCACTAAATAGCAGGCCCACTGAGGCTCCTAGCATGGTACCAATATGACTGAGGGAAGGGTACAGGGAGCAGAGATCTTGGCTGAGGCACCAGCTCATGCTGTCAAGAACTCCTAGCTATGTTGTTGCTGCCTAAGTTAAGAGCGACAGAAAGCACACAATAGGAAAATTCTGGAGAATGCTGATCCTTACAGGCATCTAACACAAGAGGTTCTCTACAGACCAAATGGTGCAAAAAAAGCCACATTCTTCAGGAATCTGGTGAGCAAGCTATTTTGGAAGCAGGAATGTCCCTCAAGATCTTTCTGGCAGACTAAGGAGAAATATTTATAAGGCTAAGCTCCTTTTAAAAAAAAAAAGCATGAATTTGGAATTGAGAGTCAATAAATCAATGACCATTATAGCTTCCATTTGTGAAGACAGAAAAAGATAATAATTCCAAAGAACATAGAAGAAAGAAAATAATGAAAAGAAGGCAAATTTATAGAAATAAAAGATACAATAAAAGAATCAAAAAACCAAACAGACACAAACACACACACACACACTGACGCATGAAAAGAGAAAGGAGATAAATTTCTGTCAGGATTGATCAAGAAAAATATTTCTGAAGACTCATTTAAAAAATGTTTGGATTGATAAGGAATATGTAGGTAGAATTATGGCAGAGGCATACAAATAAAATAACACTATAACTAAATTTAAGCCCATAAATTTGAAAACTTAGACAAAAAAATCTTCTAGGAAGACATAACTTATCAAAACTAACTCAAGAAGAAAGAGAAAAAGTCTAAAAACACTTATGATCATTAAAGAAATTGAATCAGTAGATGAAGATCTACCTTCCAACCCACACAAACACAAAGAATAATATCAAAAGGACAAGGCCAAGTAATTCTATTGGCAATGTATAACAAACTTCCAAAAAAGAAAAAGAAAGAAAAGAAAAACCCTCAAGTAATTTTATAAGATTAATATAAGTTTGAGACAAAATCAGAAAAGACATTATAAGAAACAACAATTATAAACCAATTTCACTTTTAATATAGTGTGAGGCTAGAACAAAATGGTTTGATTTCAGTTTAAAGACTGCCAAGAAAGATGACTAAAATCTAATACATGGTGACCTTCATTTCAGTTTCCTATTGAATCAGTTAACAAGTAAAACACAAAATATATGAGATAAAGACACAAGTGAGAAAGTAGATACAGCTTCCCAATTGTTGCCTGGTTTCTCACAGATATGCTTCTTAAGTTTTGTTTTCAACGAAGAGAGGGCAGGATGAGAAACCCACCATATCAAAGGAGCCAAAGTAACCAGCTTTCTTCCATTTGTGCTTTAGAAAAAGGAGAGGGGGGCTTCCCTGGTGGCGCAGTGGTTGAGAATCTGCCTGCCACTGCAGGGGACACGGGTTCGAGCCCTGGTCTGGGAAGATCCCACATGCCGCGGAGCAACTAGGCCCGTGAGCCACAATTACTGAGCCTGCGCGTCTGGAGCCTGTGCTCTGCAACAGGAGAGGCCGCGATAGTGAGAGGCCTGCGCACCGCGAAGAGGAGTGGCCCCCGCTTGCCGCAACTAGAGAAAGCCCTCGCACAGAAACGAAGACCCAACACAGCCAAAAATAAATAAATAAATAAAAATTTTAAAAGAAAAAGGAGAGGGGTCATATCATTCAAGGGTCTATCTACTACTATATAAAGCAATTCCTTTTTACACTATGATGACCACAATTTTGTGTCATTAATGTATTGTGTTTTTATTGCATTACTGGCTCTGTAGCAGGCTTGACTGTAGCCTATTACAAATGTACACAAAACTCCTAAAAATATATATCTGCAAATTGAAATCTGCAACGTATTTAAAAAAATAAATAATGATCAGGTTGGGTATATCTTAGAAGTATAGGGATGATATAATATTAAAAGCTCTTGCAATGTAATACAACACATTAATAAAAAGCAAAAAGCATAATTTTTGCACATGCAAAAAAGAAATGCATTCTGTTAAATCAACTCCAATTTATATTTTAAAATAAAAAACTTATCAAATCATAAATAAAAGAGAATCTTCTTAATACAGATAAAATGAACTATGTAGACACAATAGTTTGGGTTAGTATAATCTAAAAACTCTTTTACCAATGCTGTCTTCCATTATATAAGCTACAAAGCCGAATGCTCCTTTTCCCAGTCTGCCTTAAAAGAGTTCTAGTCTGGGTAGCTGAACTTGCAGCAGGCATTCTGAAAGCATGAGAGAAAGGTCTACATCTAGGCTTATTTTTGCATGAGAAAAGATAACTTCTTGTATTTGAGATACTAGATTCTTGTCACATTTTCTGTCACCTTACAAATGAACACATCCACAAGAGATCCAGATTACCTGACAAAAACCTGCAATGATTTCCATAATTAATGTTGAAATTCTAGAAACATTACCTTTAAAAATTACGATCAAGACAAAGATGCCTGCCATTACTGCTTCTGTTTAGCTGCATACTGACTGTTCTTGTCAGTCCAGGATGACAAGAACAAGAGCTAAAAATCTATGAGATTTGGGAAAGAGAAACGAAAACTGTAATTACCATAGAAAAACACTGAAGGGATATACAGGCAAATTGTTATAATTAATTAGAAGAATTAAGCAAGAATATTGGATAGAAGATTAATATACAAAACTATAAAATTTCCATACTCCAGTAATAGTAAATGTGATTTTAAAATGTAACAATAACTTTCAGTAATCTAGGAATAGAGGGGAACTTCCTAAACTTGATAAAGAATACCTACAAAAAACATATAGCTAACATCATATTTAATGGTGAGAAACTTGAAATTTTCCCATTAAGATTAGGAACAAGGCAAGGATGTCTCTTCTCACCATAAATTTGAACATCATACTGTAAAATCTAGCTAATGCAGTAAGATAAGAAAGGAAAATAAAAGGTATACAGATTAAGAAGAAAGAAAGAATCATGCCTTTGCAGATGACATGATTGTCTATGTGAATGATCCAAAAGAATCAACAACAACAAAAAACTCCTGGAATTAATGAACAATTATAGCAAGGTTGCAGGATACAAGGTGAATACACAAAAGTCAATCACTTGCCTATATACCAGTAATGAACAACTGGAATTTGAAATTAAAAACACAATACCATGTACATTAGCATCCCCCCCCCAAATGAAATACTTAGGTATAAGTTTAACAAAATAGGTACATAACATATATGAGGAAAATTACAAAGCTGTGAAGAAAAATATCAAAGAAGAACCAAACAGAGAGATATTCCATGTTTATGGATAGGAAGACTCAATATTGTAAAGATGTCAGTTCTTCTCAGCTTGATCTATAGATTCAATGCAATCCCAATCAAATACCAGTGGTTATTTTGTGGATATTGACAAACTTATTCTGAAGTTTATGTGGAAAGGCAAAAGACCCATAATAGCCAACACAACGTTGAAGGAGAAGAACAAAGTTGTAGGATTGACATTACCCAACTTCAAGACTAACTATAAAGCTTCAGTAATCAGTAAAGACAGCATAGTATGGTGAAACAATAGACAAATAGAACAATGAAATAGAATAGAGAGTCTAGAAATAGACCCACATAAATATAGTCAACTGATCTTTGACAAAAGACCAAAGGAAATACAATGGAGCAAAGATACTTATTTTTCAACAAATAGTGCTGGAACAATTGGACATACACATGCACAAAAAAATTAATCTGGACACTGACCTTCCATCCTCCACACACAAAAAAACCCCACAACTCAAAATGGATCATAGACCTAAATGTAAAGTAAAGATCTATAAAACTCCTAGAAGATAACACAGGAGAAAAACTAGGTGACATTGGTTATGACAATGACTTTTTGGACACAAAACCAAAGTCATAATCCATGAAAGAAATAATTGATAAGCTGGAGTCCGTTAAAATAAAAAAACTTCTACTCTGCTAAAGACAATGTCAAGAGAATGAGAAGACAAGCCACAGACTGAGAGAAAATATTTGCAAAAGACACATCTGATAAAGGATTGTTACCCAAAATATGTATTGAACTCTTAAACCTCAACAATAAAAAAACAAACAACTAGATTTTAAAATGTGACAAAGATCTAAAAGACATCACACCAAGGAAGATATACACATGGAAAATAAGCACACACACACAAAAAGATCCTCCACATCATCTGTCATCAGGAAAATACAAATTAACACAATGAGATACCACTCCACATCTATTATAACAGTCAATAAAACACTGACAAAACACTGATAACACCAAATACTGGTGAGTTTGTGGAGCAAAAAGAACTGCATTCATTGCTGGTGGAAACGCAAAACTGTAAAGCCACTTTGGAAGAAAATTTGAAATTTTCTTACAAAACTAAACATACTCTTAGCATATGATTCTGCAATCATACCTCTTGGTATTTATCTAAAGGAGTTGAAAATTTATGTCCAAACAAAAACCAGCACATGAGTGTTGTTAACAGCTTTATATACAGTTGCCAAAATGTGGAAGCAGCCAAGATGTCCTTTAGTAAGAGAATGGATAAATAAACTGTGGTACTTCCAGACAATGGAATATTCTTCAGCACTAAAAAGAAATGAGTTATCAAGTCATGAAAAGACATGGAGGAAACTTAAATGCGTATTACTAAGCAAAAGAGACCAATCTTAGAAGGCTACGTACTGTATGATTCCAAATATATGACATTCTGGAAAAGGCAAAACTATGGAGACAGTAAAAGGATCAGTGGTTACCAGGGGTTAGGAGGGAGGGAGGAATAAATTGGTGGAGCATAAAGGATTTTTAGGGCAGTGAAACCACCCTGTCTAATACTATAATAATGGATATAGGTCTTTATACATTTGTTCAAAGCCATAGAATGTACAACACCAAGAGTGAATCCTAATGTAAACTATAGACTTTGAGTGATAATGATGTGTTAGTGTAAGTTCATTGATTGTAACAAATGTACCACTCTGGTGGGGAATATTGATAATGAGGGAAGCTACACATGTGTAGTAGGGACAGGGAGTACATGGGAAATCTCTGTACCTTCTACTGAATTTTGCTGTAAACTTAAAGCTGCTCTAAAATCTTTTCTATAATTAAAAATATTACAATGACTTGTGCTTCCAGCCATGATAGAGGGACAAGACTTAATCTCGACTTAACTTCATGTTGGAAACAACTAGAAAACTAGAAAAAATACATCAAAAACCTGTTTTAAGATACTGGAAAATATACACAGGGTAAAACTGATTTCTCAAAACAGGGAAATGAAAGAAATGAGCCCTACAATCACCATGTCGCTCCTCCTGGAAGCATTATCTGGATTATGGTGGAATGAGGAAAATCACAAGCATGACATGGTGGTCTCACTAACTGAAGAGAAAAATATTCCAGTGAATATTCACTGAATCTGAGATTCAGTGAATCTGAGGTAGCTAGAAGTTGCAAGGCAGAGTTGCAAAGATAAACTATTCAAAAACAAGAACTCCAGGAATCTGTATAGGAATCCCTTTGAGTCTGTTGTTAAACACTAAACAGTACATGCACACAATAATACTCCTTGAGGTCAGGAAATAATGACCAGTGTCCTGAAAACTGCAGCATTTCCAGAGCTCACATAGTATAGGGAGTCATTCAAACTCTGACCAACTGGAGTGGACCATCCTTGAAGATCAGCAGGACAGTCAGTGGAGACTAATTTATTCCTAGAGTAAAGACTGGTCAGTAGGATGCTATCAAATTCTAAAAATAAGCCTCAAAAGAGTCAAACTGATCCATAATAATTAAACTGTTTTCCAGACAAAGCAAAACAATTTTTTAAAGAAGATAACAAAATCTAAGCACTTAGCAACATAAAATCACAATGTCCAGCAGCCAATCAAAAAAACAAACAAAAAGAACCCAAAAAACAACAGAAAGGCCAAGAAACCAGAAATTGTGACCCATAAGCAAAACAAACAGTTGCATAAATTCTCAGAAACTAAAATTAGAAAGTAATTTCATCAACCCGATAATGGGCATCTATAAAATTCTACAAGTAACATCCACAGGGTGAAAAACTGAATGCTTCCCTCAAGCTAAGAAACAAGGGTATCAGCTCTCATCACTTTATTCAACAATGAATAAAAAACATGTATTTGGGGAGGGAAGAGATACATTTTCTTTTGCATGCAAAGTCTTGCAAATTTCTGGTGGAAAAGTAAATTGGTAGAAGAGAGTCTGGAGGTCAATTTGCCAATATTTTATAGTTTTAAAAGCACATGATTTATAAGCAAGCAATTTCACTGTTATATCATATGACATAGAAAACAGTTACACACATACACAAAGAGACAATTATAAAAATATTCATAGTAGTCTTGTTTGCAATAGCAAATACCTGAAACATGAGAATGGACAAATAAATTGTGGTGAAGTCATCCAATGGAATATTATACAGCAATGAAAATGTATGTGCTAGAGTCACATATGGAAAAAATATCAAAAACATAATGTTGAGTAAAAGAAGTTCCCAGGATACACAGAGAATACGATACTAAAATATGCAAAATGACATCAAATATTATTTAACAATACACACTTAATTGGTAAAAGTATAAACACACAGAAGGTTAAACTACAAATTTAAGATTGTGGTTACTTTTAGGCTTGATCTCACACAATGAAATCATGGAACCATACATAAAAGGGTTTCATCTGTATTCGTAATGCTTTCTTTATTAAGCTATATAGCAGATACAAGGGAGAATAGTGTATTACTTTTGTATTTTTTTGTAAGTGAAGTATATCATAATGTAAATGAGTAAGAAAAATAAATAAAATACCATGAAACTATCCAGCCAGATAAGGAAAAAAAATGTATTGCACATTATGGCCTAAAGCGATTATGTTGACCTTGTTAGAACTAAGAATGATAGATCTTAGAAGAATCAATAAAAAGTCTCTCAGGAATAACTAGAGGAAAATGTTATTCACTATGCATGAATCTTTGTCTGTTCTTACTAATCTGCCAGAGGCTCTTCTCTGAAGAAGACAACCAAACAGCCTATCAAAGAAGTATGTTCTCTAGGTTTTTGTACCATATTGATTAAAATCATCTCTTAAGACACTTTCCTCTATCCATGATAAAATTTAACTCATAGCCAAAGTAACTCCTATTCCATGTAAGACCAACCTGGTTTCTAGCAACATGCACATTTTGTAAATATGTTGACAAAAAGATATGTGGGATGGGATATATATTATCCTCTCTCCAAAGTTGTGAAATGGAAAGTGTCTAAGCTAGAATGTAAAGTTATTCCTCCCCTTGAGGGGACCCCATGAAGCAAGCCCATATTCATTCTCTTAATTTCACCTTTGGGAATTTTGAAATAAAGAGGAATCTGCCACAGTAATGAGATAATATGTCCAAAAGAAATGCAGACCACACCCAATAAAACTGCCTGTTTCTGTGTCGTGTTTTAAGGACAGGTATTCTTTATGTTTAGAGAAAAAGTCAGTGTGAAGAGAAATAAGCAATTATGCTTTAGAAGGTAAATTTTAGCCACATTAAAATGATGATCTAATATATAATTCCTATCATCTGTTCTCACACACACATCCTATAGTTCTAGCTATAATGCAGTATATCTGATAGTAAAGCCACACATTAAAAAAAAAAATTGTGTGTGTATGTAAGAAAGTAGAAAAGAGAAGATGTACGAACTGCCTGCTTTTGATCCAACCTACTGAACTGTGCATGACAAGATAATTTCAGAATTTCTATTTCCTAAAACTGCTTCGATGATACATGATCTAAAAACAACCTAAACAATTAACTCCTACTCATTCTTCAAATTGAAGCTCAGGTAAAACCTCCCTTGGAAAGCTCTCCCTGGCACCTTCTTCCTTCCAGCAGCTGAATTAGACACCTCCTTCAGCAGCTCCATTGTCCCCAGGCTCTCATCCATGGTGCCAGTAGCACCAGTGTTCCATAACTATCCTCTATGTGTAAGTCTCTCTATCAGAGCCTGAGCACCGGGGATCTGATCTATCTCAGGGTCCTCAACCTAGCCTCAGGCCTGGCACTTAGTATTCACTCAACAAATGTTTGGCAATCTAACCTCTTTATATTATATATTCTGGATCAACATTCCAGTGAATATAAATCTAATTAAGATCTTATTCTTATGTTTCAAGCAAGGTATGAGAAAAAGAATGCCCATTTCCCAATAACATGTTGCCATTTTATGTTTTCATTTTTCTCCCTTCTGCTACTCTAGCAGAGGAGCCCCTGTGACATAACCAGAGACAAACTGATTCCCCTAATAGAAACAGCAGGTACTTTTCTACTTTCCAGAACATTGTGTTTAAAATATACTTTAAATGAAGTTGGTGAAAGATGCCATGATATAAGCTTACCTTGATGCATATCTTAGCAACAGAGAAAGTACTTGATTCAACATGCAGTTAAATTTTGTCTTGGATAATATTTGATATAATTTTCATAATACACCTGGACTCTAGTCACAGTATGTACAGGTATATGCAAGAATCCTGCATTTCAAAAATGGAATAAGGGATATATTGAATTATGTATTGTATGAAAAGAAGTGACAGATGGTATTATACAGCACGTAGAAACAATGGTATTTATACAATAAGCATTAAATACATTCCTCTAGATAAATGGGGTTATTTGCAGGTATGACGCACCTAACCCTCATTTATTTTAGGTTCGAGTGCATCGCATAGCTTATTTTAGAGGCTGCATCTGTCAGAATGAAACTGATGTGATGCAGAAATTGAAAAGTATCAGAAAGAACTCCAACTAAACCTAGAAAAGTGGGAATACAAAGAGAACATAAAACTAAAGCTTAGATTTCTTTGGAGGTAGAAGGAGAATAAAATAAAAATTGAACTTCAAAGGGAAATGAGGGAAAAGGATTTAAAGTCATGGATGTATAAGTCACTTAAGAAAGCATTCCTTGAATGAAGAACTCTACCCAGGTACAAGAAGTCTAAATGACAGTTGAGAATTTACAGTGATCCATAGAATCAATATGATTCACTTTAAATATTAGAGACCAAAATAAATCTTTTGAGGATGTGAACGATTGATTCTGCATACAAAACACAAAATTCACTCCCCTTTTTTCTTCGTATTTTGAAAGCCTATCTTGAAGAAAACTTAAGGGAAGTGAATGAAAACTTTTCATTATGACTTGTTATCCAATCCATTTTTCACCCCTATTTCAATTTGTCTCCTCATGGAGAAAATGAATTCTTATTATTTCATCAACATAAGGCTCATTTTGGAGCCAGTCTGGTGCTTACCCTGCCTGGTCCTTTGGGCAGTTATGCACTTGACCTCATTCCCAGGCTAAAGTATCAGAGAGGGGCACTCTCTACCATTCATCAATCACTAAATGGTACAGCAAAATTTATCCTCTCCTTTTAAAATAGAAATAAAATACTAATTTGAAAGGAAAATACTTATTTTGAATTTGTGAAAACAATTTTAATGACACATTTACAAGTACCACTGTTTCCTTTTAAATATAAATTTAAGCACTATAAAATGTTATCAAATGTCTCACTGATGACAAATATCTTTAAAACAAAAATAATTATATAAAAATCAACTAATGTGCCGCTAAGATCAAAAAGCTCTTATGTTTCTCTTGGATTATCCTTCTTCAATATATGATGCTAAATGCTATTCCTGGATACTAGGAAAAACAAATCTAAAATGGAAAGACACAGGAAATAATGAACATACAATAAAAATGTATGTATATTGGGAGACCTTCAAGATGGCAGAGGAGTAAAACATGGAGATCGCCTTCCTCCCCACAAAGACATCAAAAATACATCTACATGTGGAACAGCTCCTACAGAACACCTACTGAATACTGGCAGAAAACCTCAGACTTCCCAAAAGGCAAGAAACTCCCCACGTACCTGGGGGTAGGGCAAAAGAAAAAAGAAAAAACAGAGACAAAAGAATAGGGACGGGACCTGCACCTCTGGGAAGGAGCTGTGAAGGAGGAGAAGTTTCCACACACTAGGAAGCCCCTTCACTGGTGGGGACGGCGAGTGATGGGGTGAAGCTTCGGAGCCACGGAGGAGAGTGCAGCCACAAGGGTAGAGAGGGCAAAGCGGAGAGATTCCCGCACACAGGATCGGTGCCGACCAGCACTCACCAGCCCGAGAGGCTTGACAGCTCACCTGCTAGGGTGGGCGGGGGCTGGGAGCTGAGGCTCGGGCTTCGGGCGGATCGCAGGGAGAGGACTGGGGTTGGCTGTGCCAACACAGCCTGAAGGGGGCTAGTGTGCAACAGCTAGCCGGGAGGGAGTCCGGGAAAAGGTCTGGAGCTGCCGAAGAGGCAAGAGACCATTGTTTCAGGGTGCAAGAGGAGAGGGGATTCAGAACACCACCTAAACGGGCTCCAGAGACGGCATGAGCCACAGCTATCAGTGTGGAAACCAGAGCCGGCATGACACCCTAAGGCTGCTGCTGCAGCCACCAAGAAGCCTGTGTGCAAGCACAGGTCACTTTCCACACCGCCCCTCCTGGTAGCCTGTGCAGCCCACCACTGCCAGGGTCCTGTGATCCAGGGACAACTTCCCCGGGAGAACACGTGGTGCACCTCAGGTTGTTGCAACGTCACACCAGCCTCTGCCACCACAGGCTCGCCCCGCATTCTGTACCCCTCCCTCCCCCCAGCCTGAGTGAGCCAGAGACCCCTAATCAGCTGCTACTTTAACCCCGTCCTGTCTGAGCAGGAACAGATGCCCTCAGGCGACGTACACGAAAAGACGGGGCCAAATCCAAAGCTGAACCCCAGGAGCTTTGCGAACAAAGAAGAGAAAGGGAAATCTCTCCCAGCAGCCTCAGGAGCAGCATATTAAATCTACACAATCAACTTGTTGTACCCTGCATCTGTGGAATACCTGAATAGACAATGAATGATCTCAAAATTGAGGCAATAGACTTTCTGTGATTTTGTCTGTATAGCTTTGCTTTTACCATTTGTCATAGGGTTCTGTCTGTCCGTTTTTTTTTTCTTTTCTTTTTTTTTTTTAGTATAGTTTTTAGTGCTTCTTGACATTGTTGGATTTGTTTTTCGGTTTGGTTGTTCTCTTCTTTCTTTCTTTTTTTTCATTACTTTTTAATTTTTTTATTATTATTAATTTTTAAATTTTTTTAATAATGTTATTTATTTAATATTTTTCTTTCTTTCTTTTTTTTTCATCCCTTTTCTTCTGAGCGGTGTAGCCTACAGGGTCTTGGTGCTCCAGCCATGGGTCAGGCCTATGCCTCTGAGATGGGAGAGCCGAGTTCAAGACATTGGTCCACCAGAGACCTCCCAGCTCCACATAATATGAAACGGCGAAAGCTCTCCCACAGATCTCCATCTCAACACTAAGACCCAGCTGCAATCAACGACCAGCAAGCTACAGTGCTGGACATCCTATACCAAACAACTAGCAAGACAGGAACACAACACCACCCATTAGAAGAGAGGCTGCCTAAAATCATAATAAGGTCACAGACACCACAAAACACACCACTGGGCATGGTCCTGCTCACCAGAAAGATCCAGCCTCATCCACCAGAACACAGGCACGAGTCCCCTCCACCAGGAAGCCTACACAAGCCACTGAAGCACCCTCACCCACTGGGGGCAGACGCCAAAAACAACAGGAACTACGAACCTGCAGCCTGTGAAAAGAAGACCCCAAACACAGTAAGTTAAGCAAAATGAGAAGACAGAGAAATACACAGCAGATGGAGGAGCAAGGAAAAAAACCACCAGACCAAACACATGAAGAGGAAATAGGCAGTCTACCTGAAAAAGAATTCAGAGTAATGATAGTAAAGATGATCCAAAATTTTGGAAATAGAATGGAGAAAACACAAGAAACATTTAACAAGGACCTAGAAGTAAAGAGGAAACAAACAAGGATGAACAACACAATACATGAAATTAAAAATTCTCTAGAAGGAATCAAGAGCAGAATAGCTGAGGCAGAAGAACAGATAAGTGATCTGGAAGATAAAATAGTGGAAATAACTACCACAGAGCAGAATAAAGAAAAAAGAATGAAAAGAATTGAGGACAGTCTCAGAGACCTCAGGGACAACATTAAATGCACCAACATTTGAATTACAGGGTTCCCAGAAGAAGAAGAGAAAAAGAAAGGGACTGAGAAAATATTGGAAGGGATTATAGTTGAAAACTTCCCTAATATGGCAAAGGAAATAGTCAATCAAATCCAGGAAGCACAGAGAGTTCCATACAGGATAAATCCAAGGAGAAACACACCAAGACACATTAATAAAACTATCAAAAATTAAATACAAAGAAAAAATATTAAAAACCGCAAGGGAAAAGCAACAAATAACATACAAGGGAATCCCCACAAGGTTAACAGCTGATCTTTCAGCACAAGCTCTGCAAGCCAGAGGGAGTGGCAGGACATATTTAAAGTGATGAAAGGGATAAAACTACAACCAAGATTACTCTACCCAGCAAGGATCTCATTCAGATTTGATGGAGAAATTAAAACCTTTACAGACAAGCAAAAGCTAAGAGAATTCAGCACCACCAAACCAGCATTATAACAAATGCTAAAGGAACTTCTCTAGGCAGGAAACACAAGAGAAGGAAAAGACCTACAATAACGAACCCAAAACAATTAAGAAAATGGTAATAGGAACATACATATCGATAATTACCTTAAATGTAAATGGATTAAATGCTCCAACCGAAATACATAGACTGGCTGAATGGATACAAAAACAAGACCCATATATATGCTGTCTACGAGAGACGCACTTCAGACCTAGGGACACATACAGACTGAAAGTGAGGGGATGGAAAAACATATTTCATGCACATGGAAATCAAAAGAAAGTGGGAGTAGCAATTCTGATATCAGCCAAATAGACTTTAAAATAAAGACTATTACAAGAGAAAAGAAGGACACTACATAATGATAAAGGGATCAATCCAAGAACAAGATATAACAATTGTAAATATTTATGCACCCAACATAGGAGCACCTCAATACATAAGGCAAATGCTAACAGCCATAAAAGGGGAAATCGACAGTAACACAATCATAGTATGGGACTTTAACACCCCACTTTCACCAAAGGACAGATCATCCAAAATGAAAATAAATAAGGAAACACAAGCTTTAAATGATACATTAAACAAGATGGACTTAACTGATATTTATAGGACATTATATCCAAAAACAGCAGATTACACTTTCTTCTTAAGTCCTCATGGAACATACTCCAGGATAGATCATATCTTGCATCACAAATCAAGCCTTGGTAAATTGAAGAAAATTGAAATCATATCACGTATCTTTTCTGACCACAATGCTATGAGACTAGATAACAATTACAGGAAAATATCTGTAAAAAATACAAACACATGGAGGCTAAACAATACACTACTAAATAACCAACACAACACTGAAAAAATCAAAGAGGAAATAAAAAAATATCTAGAAATAAATGACAATAAAAACACGACGACCCAAAACCTATGCGATGCAGCAAAAGCAGTTCTAAGAGGGAAGTTTATAGCAATACAATCCTACCTCAAGAAACAAGAAACATCTCAAATAAATTACGTAACCTTACACCTAAAGCAATTAGAGAAAGAAGAAAATAAAAACCCAAAGTTAGCAGAAGGAAAGAAATCATAAAGATCAGATCAGAAATAAATGAAAAAGAAATGAAGGAAACAACAGCAAAGATCAATAAAACTAAAAGCGGGTTCTTTGAGAAGATAAACAAAATTGATAAACCATTAGCCAGACTCATCAAGAAAAAAAGGGAGAAGACTCAAATCAACACAATTAGAAATGAAAAAGAGGAAGTAACAACTGACACTGAAGAAATACAAAGGATCATGAGAGATTACTACAAGCAACTATATGCCAATAAAACGGACAACCTGGAAGAAATGCACAAATTCTTAGAAAAGCACAACCTTCCAAGACTGAAACAGGAAGAGATAGAAAATATAAACAGACCAATCACAAGTACTGAAATTGAGACTGTGATTAAATATCTTGCAACAAACAAAAGCCCAGGACCACATGGCTTCACAGGCGAATTCTATCAAACATTTAGAGAAGAGCTAACACCTATCCTTCTCAAACTCTTCCAAAATATAGCAGAGGGAGGAATGCTCCCAAACTCATTCTACGAGGCCACCATCACCCTGATAGTAAAACGAGACACAGATATCACAAAGAAAGAAAACTATAGGCCAATATCACTGATGAACATAGATGCAAAAATCCTCAACAAAATAGTAGCAAACAGAATCCAACAGCACATTAAAAGGAATATACACCATGATCAAGTGGGGCTTATCCCAGGAATGCAAGGATTCTTCAATATACGCAAATCAATCAATGTGATACACCACATTAACAAACTGAAGGAGAAAAATCACAGGATCATCTCAAGAGATGCAGAAAAAGCTTTTGACAAAATTCAACACCGAGTTCTGATAAAAACCCTCCAGAAAGTAGGCATAGAGGGAACTTACCTCAACATAATAAAGGCCATATATGACAAACAAACAGCCAACATCGTTCTCAATGGTGAAAAATTGAAAACATTACCACTAACATCAGGAACAAGACAAGAGTCTCTCACCACTGTTATTCAACATAGTTTTGGAAGTTTTAGCCATGGCAATAAGAGAGGAAAAACAAATAAGAGGAATCCAAATCAGAAAAGAAGAAGTAAAGCTGTCACTGTTTGCAGATGACATGATACTATACACAGAGAATCCTAAAGATGCTACCAGAAAACTATTAGAGCTAATCAATGAATTTGGTAAAGTACCAGGATGCAAATTAATGCACAGAAATCTGTTGCATTCCTATACACTAATGATGAAAAATCATTAAAGAGAAATTAAGGAAACACTCCCAATTACCATTGCAAAAAAAGAATAAAATACCTAGGAATAAACCTACCTAAGGAGACAAACAACCTGTATGTAGAACACTATAAAACATTGGTGAAAGAAATTAAAGATGATACAAACAGATGGAGAGATATACCATGTTCTTGGATTGGAAGAATCAACATTGTGAAAATGACTCTACTACCCAAAGCAATCTACACATTCAGTGCAATCCCTATCAAACTACCAATGGCATTTTTCACAGAACTAGAACACAAAATGTCACAATTTGTATGGAAACACAAAACACCCCGAATAGCCAAAGCAATCTTGAGAAAGAAAAATGGAGCTGGAGGAATCAGGCTCCCAGACTTCACCCTATACTACAACAAAGCTACAGTAATCAAGAGAGTATGGTATTGGCAAAAAACCAGAAATAGAGATCAATGGAACAGGATAGAAAGCCCAGAGATAAACGCATTCACCTATGGTCACCTTATTTTTGATAAAGGAGGCAAGAATATAAAATGGAGAAAAGACAGCCTCTTCAGTAAGTGGTGCTGGGAAAACTGTACAGCTACATGGAAAAGAATGGAATTAGAACACTCCCTAACATCATACACAAAACTAAACTCAAAATGGATTAAAGACCTAAATGTAAGACTCGACACTCTAAAACTCTTAGAGGAACACATAGGCAGAACACTCTGTGACATAAATCACAGCAAGATCCTTTTTGACCCACCTCCTAGAGAAATGGAAATAAAAACAAAAATAAACAAATGGGACCTAATGAAACTTAAAAGCTTTTGCACAGCAAAGGAAACCATAAACAAGACGAAAAGACCACCCTCAGAATGGGAGAAAATATTTGCAAATGAAGCAACTGACAAATGGTTAATCTCCAAAATTACAAGCAGCTCATGCAGCTCAATATAAAAAAAACCAACAACCCAATCCAAAAATGGGCAGAAGACCTAAATAGACGTTTCTCCAAAGAAGATATACAGACTGCCAACAAACACATGAAAGGATGCTCAACATCACTAATCATTAGAGAAATGCATATCAAAACTACAATGAGGTATCACTTCACACCAGTCAGAATGGCCATCATCAAAAAATCTACAAACAATAAATGCTGGAGAGGGTGTGGAGAAAAGGGAACCCTCTTGCACTGTTGGTGGGAATGTAAATTGATACAGCCACTACGGAGAGCCGTATGGAGGTTCCTTAAAACACTAAAATTAGAACTACCATTCGACCCGGCAATCTCACTAATAGGCATATACCCTGAGAAAGCCATAATTCAAAAAGAGTCATGTACTACAATGTTCATGGCAGCTCTATTTACAATAGCCAAGACATGGAAGCAACCTAAGTGTCCACTGACAGATGAATGGATAAAGAAGATATGGCACATATATACAATGGAATATTACTCAGACACAAAAAGAAACGAAATTGAGTTATTTGTAGTGAGGTGGATGGACCTAGAGTCTGTCATACAGAGTGAAGTAAGTCAGAAAGAGAAAAACAAATACTGTATGCTAACACATATATATGGAATCTAAAAAAAAAAAAAAAAAAGTGGTTCTGAAGAACCTAGGGGCAGGACAGGAATAAAGATGCAGATGTAGAGAACTGGCTTGAGGACACGGGCATGGGGAAGGGTAAGCTGGGATGAAGTGAGAGAGTGGTATGTACATGTATACACTACCAAATGTAAAATAGATAGCTAGTGGGAAGCAGCCACATAGCACAAGGAGATTAGCTCGGTGCTTTGTGACCACCCAGAGGGGTGGGACAGGGAGGGTGGGAGGCAGATGCGAGAGGGAGGAGATATGGGGATATATGTATATGTATAGCTGATTCACTTTGTTATAAAGTAGAAACTAAAACACCATTGTAAAGCAATTATACTCCAATAAAGATGTTAAAAAAATTGTGTGTATATTGAATTTCAGAAAAATGATTATTAATGCACTAATCCAGCTTCCTCATTTTAACATGTTTGTAAGCTTGCTCATGATATCTCACATAAGTAACTGAAAATCCTAGTTAAATGCACCGAATTATGCTTCACTTTTAATTTGTACTATTTTCTTCTCTGAATTAAAATGAAGCATTAACTCCATTGAGCAAAAAGCTATATCACAATAAACTATGTTTTTTTTTTTTGATGTTTAAAACCATTACATGTTCTATTTTAAAGGAAGAAATAAGCAGGCTATGTGAAAACAGTGCATGGTCCAATTTATGTGTTGAAAACATACTAGAATCACTGATATGGGATGAATTATACATACATTAAATTGATAACCATAAAACAGCTGATGATTAAGCATGAAGGACAGAATATTTCTGGAAAATGTCTTAAACAGCAATATAAACTGAGGCAGACATAAGTGCGCAGGAAAATTACAAACTGTGAAACATCTATCTTTAAATTTTTAAGGGATACACACACATCAGTTATTGCCCTAAAACATGACTGATTTGGACTGTTTAGCATTTCAAAAAATTGGATATTTTACATAAAAGTACATATTTCTGATTTTTCTTGAAAAATCAGAATAGTGGGGCTTCACTGGTGGCGCAGTGGTTGAGAATCTGCCTGCCAATGCAGGGGACACGGGTTCGAGCCCTGGTCTGGGAAGATCCCACATACCGTGGAGCAACTAGGCCCGTGAGCCACAACTACTGAGCCTGCGCGTCTGGAGCCTGTGATCCGCAACAAGAGAGACCGCGATAGTGAGAGGCCCGCGCACCGTGATGAAGAGTGACCCCCGCTTGCCACAACTAGAGAAAGCCCTTACACAGAAACGAAGACCCAACACAGCCAAAATAAATAAATAAATAAATAAATAAATAAATAAATAAATAAATAAATAAATAAATAAAGGAGTTCCTTTAAAAAAAAAGAAAAAAAAAATCAGAATAGTGATTATACTGGGCCTACATCCCCTATGGCGGTGGTTCTCAAGGTGCTGTCTTGGCTAGCAGTGTCAGCATCACCTGGGAACTTGTTAGAAATGAAGATTCTCTGACCCCAAACCAGGGATCTACTGAATCAGAAATGCTAGGGATGGGGCAAAGCAATGTGTATTTTAGCAAGCCCTCTACATAATTTGGATGTATGCTAAATTTTGAGAATGACTGATGTACGGCAATAAAATGCAGCTTCACTTTGTTTTGTTTTTTAATGACAAAAAGGTGTTGAGTTTTATGCCATCCTTTTGTTTATTTTCTGCATTTATTGAGATGATTGTAGGGTTCTTCTCTTCAATCTGTTAACAGTGTGAACTGCTTTCTTGTTTTCTACTGTTAAACTATTCTTTCATATCTACTTGGTTATTTGAATAGTTTTCTAGTTTAGTTTGTTAATATTTTATTTGAATTTGTTCTCTATGTTAGTAAGTGAATTGTCTGATAATTTTTCTTCCCTATCTAGTTTTGCCATCAAGCCTATAAATGAGGTGGGAAGCTTTTCCATTTTTCTCTCTCTAGAATAGTTTGTATAAAATGGGATTATCAATGTCTTGAAAGTTTTATAAAATCTTTCTATAAAGAAAAATTGGGCTTCATAATTATTGTGATAGACATTCAATCCCCATTGTTAGAGGATTCTGTATATTTGAATTTGCCTAATCACTAAAACTTATTTGTAACCCCAAAATGGATATTCACAGCTCTTTTTAAGTCATTCACAGACATTCAGAGATTTTTGAAAAATCTCAGTTACCCAATGTGAATGTTTCTACCTGAGGTCAAACCAGGTGACACTCTGCCTTCTTGTTCCAGATCTCATATTGTAAACAAGTGTCCTTTTTAGTGTCTATTTAGTGCCACGTTTTCACATTTTTGTACTGTTAGCTGGTGATTTCATTGTTTAAAATAGCCCCCAAGTGTAGTGCTGAAGTGCTGTCTAGTGTTTCTAAGTGAAAGAAGACTGTGATAGACCTTACAGAGAATTACATGTGTTAGATAAGCTTTGTTCAGGCATGTTATAATGCTGTTGGCCATGAGTTCAATGTTAATGAATCAACACATATTATATACAGTGTCTTTAACAGAAACACACATAAAACAAGACTACATATTTAACGCTTGATGAAAATGTGATCAGAAGCTTGCAGGAGTCTCACCTTGTATTTTCCTGGAGGAGCAATGGTTGATATTTCCTAATTCAGTGTTCACAGTAACTTTATAGAACATACCTACTATGAATAATGAGAATTGACTATATTTTAAACTACCAATTCAATTTCTTTAATGGCTATAGATCTAGAAGATATTCGTCTTTCCTTTTGAATCAGTTTTTTAATTTAAATTTATTTTGAAAATTATCCATTTCATAAATTTGTTTTGTCATTGTAGAGATTTTTAAAAACTGTGGTTGTGTCTATTTTTCTATTCCTGACATGTTCAATTTTGCTATTTGTTTGTTTATTTTTTCTTGATCAACTTTATTAGATTCTTTGCTTATTTTATTGTAAATCTTTTTTTGGTTGGGTTTTGTAAAACCTCTCCATTGTTCCTTTGTCTTCAACTTCATTAACTTTTTTTTTTTTAACCTCTTTCCTTCTACTAATTTGGGTCCTCATCGTTTTTCATTTTCTAAGCCTGTGAGTTAAATATTGCATTTCTTTATTTGCCTTTTTTAACATATGAATTTGAATGTAAAAATCTTTATGTTCTTTATTTTACAAGTTTTTATTTTCCTTGTCATTCAATTAGAATTGGTTCATAATTCACATTCTAATTTCTTTTTTGGACTATGAATATCTTAGAAAGGCTGTGGTTTTTTGTTTGTCTTAGGTTCCAAAAATACAGGGATTGCAGGTTTTTTTCTCCAATTTCCAAATTCACTGCATTGAGATTATAAAATAAGAAACACAAACTAATGATTTTGCAGGTTCTTATTTTTAGTTCTATTGTTTGCTCAGATTTGGTAAATGCTCCATGTGTGCTGGAAATGAGTAAGCAT
Organism: Balaenoptera physalus; assembly: GCF_965194825.1. NCBI lineage: Eukaryota > Metazoa > Chordata > Mammalia > Artiodactyla > Balaenopteridae > Balaenoptera > Balaenoptera physalus. Next base: position 52,983,211 of record NC_138891.1, on the reverse strand, counting down.
GTTCTATGAATGCAAGATTCTATTCATCAAATCAGCTTATTAAATATGTTGTCTGAATTTTTAATATCCTCAATAATCTATTTTTTCCTGCTTGATCACTCATTGTCAGAAAAAAGTTCAAAAGCAACCATTAAGATCAGGAATCTGCCCATTTAGCTTTGTACTTCTGTCCAATGTGTGTGTAGGTTTATTTAATTGTAGGTATGTTATCATTGTGTTGTTTTTGTAAACGGAATATTTCTTCTATCAGATTTCGTAACTAGTTTCTAACTAATTCTAACTAGTTTTAGTTCTATAATTGATTTTTAAAAATTTCTGTATATGAAATGTATACATAGCCATCAACTAAATTTTTATTTGTCATTGTTTTTCAATTGATTCTTTTAGGTTTTCTAGGTAAAGACTCACTTTGTCTGATAGCAATGATTCTTTTACAATCTACTTTTATACCTCCTACTTTGATCTCTTGTCTAATTGTATTGGTTGCCACCTCTGTACCAATGTTAAATAATAAAGGTGATATCTGATATCTTGTTTCTGCTTTTAGTGCTAAAGCATTAATGCTGGCTTTGGGTTAACAAATTACGCCAAAACTATGAAAGTCTCAACTATTTCAATTTTAACATATTGGGGAATTATTCATCTATTACTATTTTATCATAGGGTGATATTTATTCATATTTCATCATATTGTAGAAGTATGCACGGATTCTTATTTTAGATATTAAATATTACCTAACACCTTTCAGAATCTATGCAGATGTTCACCATTATTTCTCTCTTTTGATATATTAATTTTAAAGATTTGGTAGAATATCCTTTTAACACTAGCTAGTCTTAAGAACTGGGGGCGAGTCCCTCCCATCAAGCCTCTTAGATAGCCTCATCCACCAGAGGGCAGACAGCAGAAGCAAGAAGAACTACAATCCTACAGCCTGTGGAACAAAAACCACATTCACAGAGAGAGAGAAAATATGAAAAGGCAGAGGCCTATGTACCAGATGAAGGAACAATATAAAACCCCAGAAAAAAACTAAATGAAGTGGAGATAGGCAACCTTCCAGAAAAAGAATTCAGAATAATGATAGTGAAGATGATCCAGGACCTCAGAAAAAGAATGGAGGCAAAGATCGAGAAGATGCAAGAAATGTTTAACAAAGACCTAGAAGAATTAAAGAACAAACAAACAGAGATGAACAATACAATAACTGAAATGAAAACTAAACTAGAAGGAATCAATAGCAGAATAACTGAGGCAGAAGAACGGATAAGTGACCTGGAAGACAGAATGGTGGAATTCACTGCTGCGGAACAGAATAAAGAAAAAAGAATGAAAAGAAATGAAGACAGCTTAAGAGACCTCTGGGACAACATTAAACGCAACAACATTCGCATTATAGGGGTCCCAGAAGGAGAAGAGAGAGAGAGAAAGGACAGGAGAAAATATTTGAAGAGATTGTAGTCAAAAACTTCCCTAACATGGGAAAGAAAATAGCCACCCTAGTTCAGGAAGTGCAGGGAGTCCTATACAGGATAAACCCAAGGAGAAACACGCCGAGACACACAGTAATCAAATTGGCAAAAATTAAAGACAAAGAAAAATTAGTGAAAGCAGCAAGGGAAAAACGACAAATAACATACAAGGGAACTCCCATAAGGATAACAGCTGATTTCTCAGCAGAAACTCTACAAGCCAGAAGGGAGTGGTATGATATACTTAAAGTGATGAAAGGGAAAAACCTACAACCAAGATTACTCTACCCGGCAAGGATCTCATTCAGATTCGATGGAGAAATCAAAAGCTTCACAGACAAGCAAAAGCTAAGAGAATTCAGCACCACCAAACCAGCTCTACTACAAATGCTAAAGGAACTTCTCTAGGCAGGAAACACAAGAGAAGAAAAGGATCTACAAAAACACACCCAAATAATTAAGAAAATGGTCATAGGAACATACATATCAGTAATTACCTTAAATGTAAATGGATTAAATGCTCCAACCAAAAGACACAGGCTTGCTGAATGGATACAAAAACAAGACCCATCTATATGCTGTCTACAAGAGACCCACTTCAGACCTAGGGACACATACAGACTGAAAGTGAGGGGATGGAAAAAGATATTCCACACAAATGGAAATCAAAAGAAAGCTGGAGTAGCTATACTCATATCAGACAGAATAGACTTTAAAATAAAGAATGTTATAAGAGACAAGGAAGGACACTACATAATGATCAAGGGATCAATCCAAGAAGAAGATATAACAATTATAAATATATATGCATCCAACATAGGAGCACCTCAATACATAAGGCAACTGCTAACAGCTATAAAAGAGGAAATAGACAGTAACACAATAATAGTGGGGGACTTTAACACCTCACTTACGCCAATGGACAGATCATCCAAAAGGAAAATAAATAAGGAAACAGGAGCTTTAAATGACACAATAGACCAGATAGACTTAATTGCTATTTATAGGACATTCCATCCAAAAATAGCAGATTACACTTTCTTCTCAAGTGTTCACGGAACATTCTCCAGGATAGATCACACCTTGGGTCACAAACCAAGCCTCAGTAAATTTAAGAAAATTTAAATCATATCCAGCATCTTTTCTGACCACAACGCTATGAGATTAGAAATGAATTACAGGGAAAAAACATTAAAAACACAAACACATGGAGGCTAAACAATACGTTACTAAACACCCAGAGATCACTGAAGAAATCAAAGAGGAATCAAAAAATACCTAGAGACAAATGACAATGAAAACACAACGATCCAAAACCTATGGGATGCAGCAAAAGCAGTTCTAAGAGGGAAGTTAATAGCAACACAATCCTACCACAAGCAACAAGAAAAATCTCAAGTAAACAATCTAACCTCACACCTAAAGGAACTAGAGAAAGAAGAACAAACAAAACCCAAAGTTGGCAGAAGGAAAGAAATCATAAAGATCAGCGCAGAAATAAATGAAATAGAAACAAAGAAAACAATAGCAAAGGTCAATAAAACTAAAAGCTGGTTCTTTGAGACGATAAACAAAATTGATAAACCATTAGCCAGACTCATCAAGAAAAAGAGGGAGAGGACTCAAATCAGTAAAATTGGAAATGAACAAGGAGAAGTTACAACAGACACCACAGAAATACAAAGCATCCTAAGAGACTAATACAAGCAACTCTATGCCAATCAAATGGACAACCTGGAAGAAATGGACAAATTCTTAGAAAGGTATAACCTTCCAAGACTGAACCAGGAAGAAACAGAAAATATGAACAGACCAATCACAAGTAATGAAATTGAAACTGTGATTAAAAATCTTCCAACAAACAAAAGTCCAGGACCAGATGGCTTCATAGGTGAATTCTATCAAACATTTAGAGAATAGCTAACACCCATCCTTCTCAAACTCTTCCAAAAAATTGCAGAGGAAGAAACACTCCCAAACTCATTCTATGAGGCCACCATCAACCTGATACCAAAACCAGACAAAGATACTACAATAAAAGAAAATTACAGACCAATATCACTGATGAATATAGATGCAAAAATCCTCAACGAAATACTAGCAAACAGAATCCAACAACACATTAAAAGGATCATACACCATGATCAAGTGGGATTTATCCCAGGGATGCAAGTATTCTTCAATATACATAAATCAATCAATGTGATACACCATATTAACAAATTGAAGAATAAAAACCATATGATCATCTCAATAGATGCAGAAAAAGCTTTTGACAAAATTCAACACCCATTTATGATAAAAACTCTCCAGAAAGTGGGCCTAGAGGGAACCTATCTCAACATAATAAAGGCCATATACAACAAACCCACAGCAAACATCATTCTCAATGGTGAAAAACTGAAAGCATTTCCTCTAAGATCAGGAATGAGACAAGGATGTCAACTCTCACCACTATTATTCAGCATAGTTTTGGAAGGCCTAGCCACAGCAATCAGAGAAGAAAAAGAAATAAAAGGAATACAAATTGGAAAAGAAGAAGTAAAACTGTCACTGCTTGCAGATGACATGATACTATACATAGAGAATCCTAAAAATGCCATCAGAAAACTACTAGAGCTAATCAATGAATTTGGTAAAGTTGCAGGAAACAAAATTAATGCACAGAAATCTCTTGCATTCCTATACACTAATGATGAAAAATCTTAAAGAGAAATTATGGAAACACTCCCATTTACCACTGTAACAAAAAGAATAAAATACCTAGGAATAAACCTACCTAGGGAGACAAAAGACCTTTATGCAGAAAACTACAAGAAACTGATGAAAGAAATTAAAGATGATACCAACAGATGGAGAGATATACCATGTTCTTGGATTGGAAGAATCAATATTGTGAAAATGACTATACTACCCAAAGCAATCTACAGATTCAATGCAATCCCTATCAAATTACCAATGGCATTTTTTACTGAACTAGAACAAATCATCTTAAAATTTGTATGGAGACACAAAAGACCCCGAATAGCCAAAGCAGTCTAGAAGGAAAAAAACGGAGCTGGAGGAATCAAACTCCCTAACTTCAGACTATACTACAAAGCTACAGTAATCAAGACAATATGGTACTGGCACAAAAACAGAAACAAAGATCAATGGAACAAGATAGAAAGCCCAGAGATAAACCCACACACCTATGGTCAACTAATCTATGACAAAGGAGGCAAAGATATACAATGGAGAAAAGACAGTGTCTTCAATAAGTGGTGCTGGGAAAACTGAACAGCTACATGTAAAAGACTGAAATTAGAACACTCCCTAACACCATACACAAGAGTAAACTCAAAATGGATTAGAGACCTAAATGTAAGACCGGACACTATAAAACTCTTAGAGGAAAACATAGGAAGAACACTCTTTGACATAAATCACAGCAAGATCTGTTTTGATCCACCCCCTAGAGTAATGGAAATAAAAACAAAAATAAACAAATGGGACCTAATGAAACTTCAAAGCTTTTGCACAGCGAAGGAAACCATAAACAAGACGAAAAGACAACCCTCAGAATGGGAGAAAATATTTGCAAATGAATCAATGGACAAAGGATTAATCTCCAAAATATATACACAGCTCATGCAGCTCAATATTAAAGAAACAAACAACCCAATCAAAAAATGGGCAGAAGACCTAACTAGACATTTCTCCAAAGAAGATATACAGATTGCCAACAAACACATGAAAGGATGCTCAGTATCACTAATCATTAGAGAAATGCACATCAAAACTACAATGAGGTATCACCTCCCACTGGTCAGAATGGCCATCATCAAAAAATCTACAAACAATAAATGCTGGAGAGGGTGTGGAGAAAAGTGTACCCTCTTGCACTCTTGGTGGGAATGTAAATTGATACAGCCACTATGGAGAACAGTATGGAGGTTCCTTTAAAAACTAAAAATAGAATTACCATATGACCCAGCAATCCCACTACTGGGCATATACCCAGAGAAAACCATAATTCAAAAAGACACATGCATCCCAATGTTCATTGCAGCACTATTTACAATAGCCAGGTCATGGAAGCAACCTAAATGCCCATCGACAGATGAATGGATAAAGAAGATGTGGTACATATTTACAATGGAATATTACTCAGCCATAAAAAAGAACGAAATTGAATTATTTGTTGAGACGTGGATGGACCTAGAGACTGTCATACAGAGTGAAGTAAGTCAGAAAGAGAAAAACAAATATTGTATATTAACGCATGTATGTGGAACCTAGAAAAATGGTACAGATGAGTCGGTTTGCAGGGCAGAAGTTGAGACACAGATGTAGTGAACAAATGTATGGACACCAAGGGGTGAAAGCCGCGGGGCGGTGGGGATGGTGGTGTGATGAATTGGGCGATTGAGATTGACATGTATACACTGATGTGTATAAAATTGATGACTAATAAGAACCTGCAGTATAAAAAACCAAAAACAAACAAACAAAAACAACTAATACTAAACTTTCTTTGGGTTATTTGTATGGAAATATGTTAATATAAATGTTTCAGACATTACATGAAATTTCTAAAAATCTTATATGTTCTGGTATAATGTTATAAGTCATAACTCTAGTTATTACTTTAAAATGTTTATCTCAGAAATAACTAAATTTCCTTGCCAATTACATTATTATGAACTTTCATCAAATCTTTAATCGTGGTCATTTTTAAGTCTTTTGTCATTTACAGACAGTTCTGGGTGTACTCTGATGCTTTAGCAAAAATGTTCCTATAAAAGTGTTTCATCTTCAAGGAATTCATGGAAAAGACTCTGACAAGTACAGGTTTCTGGTAACTGACTATACTGCTGAACTGAATGAATAAGCATTTTCAGAACTCTAATGGAAAACTGATGAATTCATAAAAGTGCTAACAAAAGATCAAGATAAAAAAATAATTAATTACATGGGACTGAGTGAACTGATGAGGATGATTATAATTTTTGTGACTTTCTGTTTGAATAAAAAAAAAGAACTGGGGGCTATGGAAAGTGGGTGGATGTGTATTATTTGCTCATTGAAACTTCCTTTGTTTTTACCATGGCAACTAGTCTATTTGAGTTAAAGAACTTTACTTGGGTTAGTTTTGTAATTTTTATAAATAATCCACATTCATGTGAAAAGGTAGTGTTTTCAGGGAACAGATTTTTACATGTACCTTATTATGTTACTTAGCTTATGCATGGAAAGTAACATGTGAAATAAAGCCTTTCATTACCAATGTATTTCTATTTCTCTTTGTATTTCTAGCAAGTTTTTTTTTTAACTCATTCTTTTCTCCATAAAACGTTTTTAATTTTTTTTTTTCCAGAGGCTATTTCACTTGCAATGTGGAATTATTGGAACTATAGTAACTGTAGTATTCATAGAAATAAGACAAATTTCCTTTCAAAAACTCTGGAATTCCTGACAAATGCTACATCAAGATGCAGACTGTAGAGAAGTCACTGTTTTATAATTGTTTAATAACTGATATTTTTAAGGGCCCGTCATGAATGTAGTGAATTATTCCAAAGAGAAAGAGGGACCTAGCCAAGAAATAAAGAAGTCATTATTTTTCTAGCCCCACTTTCTATGAACATAGGTAACTGCTTTGACAAGCAGCTCATTCTTCACACTCACCCTAGTTCTCTTCACTGACCCATCCCTGAAACAGGATCAGATTCAGTCAGCAATAGCATTCAACTGGGTAAAAGGACCTTAGTCAATTAGTAGTTAAATAGAATATATACCCACCTAATTACATGTCAATCTTAACCAGTAGAATTAGACAGGTAGGCAAGGAGTTATTTGTTGGTAATAATCCATATTCAGTATTGAACATAAGTAGATTTAATTAATTTCTAGACTGATACATATATTTATACTCAGCTTTGCCCAGATGTCAGTTGGCATCCTCACTAAGCTTCCTATAATCACATCATCTATGTTCTGTGCTCCTATTTCTCTATGGTGAGGCTTCCCGTTTGATGGTAAATCCTCCTTGACCTTTGACAGTGAGGAGTCACCACCCTCTGCCAGCTTCCTGCCACCTCCCTATAATTGCCACCTTGCATGGGCTCTTCCTCATCTTAGACAGACAGCTGTTCCCCTCCTTTCCTTCAATGCCACTGTCTCCCCATAAATCAGCAAGCAGAAGGAACATGCATGACAAAAATGTCTTCCCTAAAGCCCAACTGTACCAAATTGCTGTTGCATTTAACTGTCATTGTATGAAAAAATAGAACCCAGAATTTCTTGCCTGTCTGCCTCAGCCATGCTGTCAAGCTGCCTGTCAACCTATTTTCAGTCAGAAATTTACAGTATTTCTTGTAAAGCTTTCTTTACACAAATATTTTCTCTCCTAACTTTGTGCCACATTTTTCTCCTTATTTCTTTTTTTAAAACCTGTTTCTCAAACTAAAAACCCCATTCTAGCTTGGCACACTGAAAACAATTCAACAGATGTTGCACTCATCACTGTACATTTTCTGTTTCTACACAAGAACAGAAAATCGGCTGGGAAAGTAAGTCTCTGTTGATCTTCACTTAATGCTGGTACCATCAATGCCTTCCTCAGAACTCACCTTCCTGCCCGTCAGTCTCACTGCAAGCCAGCTGTCATGAACATACTAAATTATTTCTTTTCATGACACTTTTATACACATCTCCTATCTGGTCAAACTGTACAATGGCTGTTCTGTTATTTTACAGTGTAACTGTCTAAAAATATTGCCATGGGATTTTTTTAACATCGCTTTTTGTTTGTCTTCTATATTTTGTAGTATTTTCCCCTAGTGTCTTTCCTGGGCATCTGACTTTTCTGAAAGTGAAAACACAGTATCTGAAGAGAAATAATTCCTGATTAAGATTTCCCCACATAAAACTTTTGCAAAAACTTGATAATAGTGTTTACAATTCATTCCATACTTAGTATTTATATGATTATAATAAAGGCTTTCAATTTGAGAGTATGTATAAAGAGTAACAAAACATCTACATAAACATAAATTCAATTTTGCAGATGTTTCATCACTTTGAGTCACTAAGCATCCACATGATTACGTGAATTATTTTACATCACTCAACACATTCAGTTTCCACTCCTTGCCTTACACTTCAGTTAGGCATTTGAGGAACACAGAAGAACTGTGAGTTTCCTGCTCTTTGTGTCTGGCTTCTAATCCATGAGACATAAATGAATTTACCATAAACAGCTGGAGAATAGCATTTATCTTCGAACATCTATGTCAGGAAGATTTTCATCATAAGGAGGCAAAAACTGTAATTTAGTTGCCCAAAGAGTCTATCATTTATCAGTTTTAAGGCTAACGTGTCCTTCAATACAAAAACATGAAACAGTATTAAACACCACTCTTCTTTGCTATTTTAGTGTAATATTTCCACATAATCAATGCTCTATAAACATCAAATAAATGAAATTGAATGAATATTGTGATTATTTAGATGTCATTATTCTACTCATGCCCTATAAGAATTTATATAACTGCCATTCACAGAAACTGTTTTAGGTATATGAATTAAAGTTTTACCCTCCTCTTTGTTTTGAACCATTCAATTAAGAACAGTGAAATAGATCCCTAATTTAAATATTTCATATAATAGAGGCATCACAGTCAAGTGACAGCTTTGTCTTATAGCCAACTCAGTGACTTCAATTCAATAACACTCACCTTAAACTAGTCTTGAAAGTTCAATAAAAATTATTCTCAGATAGAAATGTAAGAAAATAGATCCCCTGGTTTTCTGATGTGTAAACATATGGAAACTCCAAACCTGGGGAATTCATCTATTCTAACTAAAGCTAAGAATGTTGGGAGAAAAATCAGGCACATTCTTTAATCTTTCAAACTATAAAATGTAATTTATTTGCATCATTAGAAGCGCTTCCCTCATTTGTCTGCCTTAAATCACTTAAGAGCTTATGATGCTGGTGATGGTTATAAGAATGTAAAACAGAACATTTTCCAGCAAAATATAAATGAACGTTGAAGAGTGGGCAAAATTCTGGTTGTGTTCTGGAGCAAAACTGGATGGAGCTGTTAGAATCTGAGGGAGAATTGCTGGGTTTCAGAACTTTTTAGGGATTAACCTTAAACACAAAAGGAAATTTTAATTTTAATGAAACCAAGTGGTATATTACTGCCATAGTGCCTGGCTGGAGCTATTGGGCAGGAAGACACACTTTTTTTTTTTTTAACTCAAAAATGACTTATAATTGGATCCTAATAAAATGTAAGACAAAACCTGAAATATTTTCAGGCCATGACTGGATGAGCAGCTTCACAGATGGTAAGATTCTTGCATGGGTCAGGCAGTGGGCTTCTTGAATGAGTTCCAACAGCCTTTGGTAGTTCTGTAGCCCTCCCTTTTCATTAGAGTCATATTTGCACAATTTGAAAACATTTTAATCTGAACAACATTGCTTAGCTTTTCAGTGGATGAATGAATTGTCTGACCCAGCCTGAAAAGTCAAGGGCCTTCATACTTAGGAAATTTGTTCCTTGTTACAAATTATACTCCTAATCCAGAAAACAGTCTTCCAATCTCTTCAGTTAAGATGCCTCCACAAACTCCTGCCTACATCATTGAAAAGACTGCCTGTTGTATCCCAGAACCACAAGGAGGCCAGGGTCTCTGGAGCAAAGGGAGCAAAATGGAGACTTGGTACTAGAGAGTAAAGAATTCAGAGATGGAGCAGAAAACCAGGCCATGCGGGGTCTTGTAAGCCATTGAAAGGACCACTGCCTTTACTCTAAGATCAAAGGAAAGCCATTGTAAGTTCTTGAGAAGGGGAATGACTTGATCTGATTTACTTTTACTTTTTTTCCCTCTTTTTAATTAATTAATCATTTATTTATTTAATTATTTATTTAATTATCTATTTATCTATTTATTTATTTATTTTTGGCTGTGTTGGGTCTTCGTTTCTGTGCGAGGGCTTTCTCTAGTTGCGGCAAGCGGGGGCCACTCTTCATCGCGGTGCGCGGGCCTCTCACTATCGCAGCCTCTCTTGTTGCGGAGCACAAGCTCCAGACGTGCAGGCTCAGCAGTTGTGGCTCACGGGCCTAGTTGCTCCGTGGCATGTGGGATCTTCCCAGACCAGGGCTCGAACCCGTGTACCCTGCATTAGCAGGCAGATTCTCAACCACTGCGCCTCCAGGAAAGCCCTACTTTTACTTTTTAAAGGCTACTGTGTGCAGAACCAGTTCATTAAAATATCTGTTAGTGGACCCCAATAGAAGTTATATCCAAAGTCCTCCACCAAGCCCTCATTCTCCTTTACCTCTTCACATCACTAATCACATTTGAACACTATCCAGGACTGGAAGAACACATGTGGCCAACTCAAACAGTGTAGGTAATTGTAGGTAATACGACATTAAAAGGACTATTCACAAAGGTGTAGGCCAGGTTAAGTAAAACTAACAGTCAGTGGTGAAATCACCCAGGATTACAAATAACAGGGAGTTGTTACCATACCTTCTCTGAAGTGGAAAGGAGACCAGTGGTTACCGGAAGCCAGAAGTAAGTTCTGTAGCTGTAGGAGGGGATACCTACAAGAGCCATGTACCTAAACAGAGAAATGCAGACGATCGGCAGCAACCTGCAACAAAACTCTTATTTTGGAAATGCAAATTTGTTCCAATGTGACTGATATATTAGGGAACAATTTAAGCATAACTAAATTTGATGTTTGCTTATGCAAAATTTCATCCATGAGAAATACTGAGTGAACAGAGAAAAAGTGTATAGCTAAACTGTGCTGAGCAGGAATACACAAAAGCCACATGCGCACACACCTCAAATATCTACCTGCTACCTCAGTTCACCATATGTTATGAGCCACAAACACCCACATCTGGCGTTACAACTTTCCTTCCAATTTCAGATAATCCACCTTCCACCACTTTACGATAACTCATATTCTACAACTTTTCCAACGCCCACTTCTGCAATCAAACTGCATGCAGGTCCTTTTTGAGGTAAAGTGCCATATTTATTGTAATATATCTGTGTATTTTTAACAATTTAACATGTGTAAAACTGTGCTACATTTTTTATTGGGTTTCCATCTTTGAGTGTGTGTGTGTGTCTGTGTGTGTGTGTGTGCGTCACTGATAAAGATTTTGTGTGCTCTGCCCCTAATCCCATTTTCCCATAACCCTGTGGTTTTAATTGTATGACTTTGCACTGCGTGGTGATTTTTAGGACAACAAATGTCCCGTTATAGCGAAACTAATTGTACATACCCAGATCTCACTCACATGCCTCCTTCTATTTTCAGCCAATTCTTCTTACTAACCCAAACCAACAGAAAACCAAAACAAAGAAGCCCACTGTTATAATCCATAAACGTCAGCCTCCTGGGGCACAGTGCCAGGTGGAGAAGGGTGGAGAGTGCATCTGAAAACAAACTGAAAGTGAGGAGCACGGAAACCTTCTTTCATTTAAAGATCCTCTCTTTTGATTTCTAGTACCCTGCTACTCAAAATGTGGTCCAGGGGTCAGCAGTTTCAGCATCTTTTAGGAGCATGTTAGAAATGCAGAGTATTGGGCCTCTCCAAAGAATTACTGAATCCAAGTCTGCATTTTAACAAAATCCCTCCTCAGGTGACTTATACGCACATTAAAGTTTCAGAAACATCGTTCTCAAATCTTACAATATTTGTTCTTCCCCTATCTCTTACCTCATTGGCCACTGCCTTGATGTATCCTTTCCTAGTGTCTCTTCTTCCAACTCTATAAAATTTTCAAAGCTGTGTTAGACCATGATTGGCCTGTAACTTGAAGAAATTTCAATGGTGGAGTGAACTTTGGCCTCAATGATATAATTTTCTTCCTAGTAGCTAGTTCTAAGAATACGGCAAAAGGTGAAATAACATTTATCCCCAAGAAATCAAATCAAGACCATTAGAGTTAAGTTTAACTAATTAATGCTGAGTCAAATACCAAATATTGTCTATCAGCTTGCAAGAAAAATAGCATGAGACCCATAGGCTAATCAAGATTAATTATGAATCAACCGGTATTAATAGATATAGAATTTTTACCTTTTTAAAATAGCAAAGCCTAAGAATTTTTACATTTTTAAAATAGCATAGCCTAATAGTTGGCTATGAATTCCTCATTAATTAAATTCAGTAAATGATTTTACTTTTACAGCTTATTTTCAATGCCGGCCAACTGAAAGCAATGTAATCTTCACCTTCCCTTTCCTTCAGCAGCTCCCCCAGAAGATTCTCCCGGTCACCTATTCTCAAGTCCCGAGAATTATGTTTGACTCATTTCTCTTTTTTGACCTCATTCTTGGGAGCCACATAATCATTGACTCTTAACAGTCCTTCTTCCTCAATGTATCTTATATTGTTTTCATTCTTTCCATTCCCATTTCTAATTTTCTGGTTCATATCTTATCACCACTTATCACTTGGGATACACGAATAACCTCTTACGTGGTCTTCCTAAATTTATTATTTCCTTATCTCAGTTAGTTAATGATCCAGGAGATCATTATTGCCTCTAGAGTAAAATTCATGCCTGCCCTAAAATTCATGATTTCTGATAATTTGGTCCCAAACTAGCATTCCAACTTACATTGGAACCTGCACGGTGTCCTTCACGGCTCCATCACCAGCCACAGATGAGGCCATATGTCTGTGCATCCCTGACTCTCTAGAGAACTTTTGGAGAATTCCTCAACATCTGTCTATTGTGTGCCCACCTAAATTTGTTCCTCTCATCCTGCTCTCATTAAAGGCAGTCCCTTTAATTCACACATGGTTTTCTGGGCTGTCCATTTTGATTTTTCATTTATTTTTGTCCTTGGTGTTATTTTTTCAGATGCCCCTTTATTCCATGCTTCAAAGTCACAGATCATACCTGTACTTCCTTCAGGGTTCAACCCTGAGAAAGCTCAGCTCAAGTTAGTGCACCTGGACCATTTATTTGGTTGAAAAAGAGATCTAGAAGCCTTATTTCTAGTCCTTTCTACTTCCTTAACCAAACTAGTTACTTGACAGACCTTGCCCCATTTTATCTTCCATGAATGGAAGTATCATTTCCTTTCTTCTCTGAATACTCAAATTGTATCCATCTTCCAAGAACCTGCTGACTTCCACTTTCTCCATAAAGGATTGAATTCCACACCACTTCAGCCACACCAGTTATCCCTCCTTTCTTCATCTTCAGGTACTTTTTATTTTTTATATCAGTCTTTATTTTTCAGTTAAGACTCCTATGGTTTTATGACATCAGGTGAACTTTTCCTGAATTGTTTAACTCAGGTTTATGTCTTACCTCCCTAACAAGGCCAGGAACAAGGTGTAATTTTTCTTGTATGCCTTAGAAATTTTGTATGTGCTCAGTAATATTTGTTGATTGAAGCCATAGCAATTTTCCTCATTTGTTTAACGGAAGAAGAGTTTTGGTTTTTTTTCCTTAATGGAAACTATGAAGCCTGGACCCTGTAAAGGTGCACACAAATACTACAAATACTACCCACATGCTGACAGATTAACAATGTTTTTAAAAGTTACCGTTAAGGATCCAGTTCAAGTCTACTTTTCATTAAGTTTCAATCCCATAAGCAACTTCCTTTCCCAGAGTCCTTTCTTAGTTACAATGTCTTCATAATGCTATTTAACTTTAATCATTAGAGAACAGGTTAAAACAAACCCATAATCAAATTCACACTGAAAAGTGATAAATGCTGCCTTTCAGTACAAAGCTTTCTATCTTAAATGTGTCCGTCTCTTGTCTACTTTGGTTAATTGCTCATAACTTTATTCCACTAGAACTATCATTTAAAGGTACATGCAGAGATATGTGTACTTTACATACATGAATATTTAATTTTATATGCATGGATAAAATAGAGAACTAGTTTCTTTTAATAAATTGTAGTAAGTTGTAATATAAGAAATGTCTTAAAAGAGTTTTCAATATTTGGGATATTAGTTTTAAAACTTAATAAATTTGGAATAGGCCTATAGCATTAATAAAGTTTGTAACAAAAAAAATATGTTTGTGATTTTTATTTAAGAAAATCCTATATAGTGCTTACTATGGGTCAGATACTCTTTTAACTTTACAAATATTGTCATTTACTCTTCATAACAATGCCATGAGCTAGGTATTATTATCACACCCATTTTACAGCTGGGAAATTAGGTACAGCTAGTTCATGGCAAAGACAGGATTCATACCCAGGCTGTTTGGCTCTTCTGGGCTCCTAACCATTACATACTGATGCTTCTCTTGTGAAAGAACAAAAAATAATGTTATGGGATATTTTGTGTATGATTATAAGTTTAAAGTATTCCTCTGTCTATATCCAAAGACATTTTTCTGTATATAGAGATCATATATCAGAATATGTAAACTTAACACTCACTAGAGCCACATAAAATCACCTTCATCTAACCTAGTGAATCATGTTTTTTTCTATTATACTTCTCATCAATCCTTTCCGTGAATTTTTATTTAGATTTTAAATGTTGTTTGACCAATAGTCTCTTCTGTAGGAATTTGGGCACATTTTAATAATGGTTCACCCTTTAAATTTAATTTTTACGTGTATTAAAGTGAGACATATATATAATTTCTATAATTTCAAATATTTCTATAAACACTTTAAATGAATGATATCCCCAACTCTTTTTACCCATGATTTCCATCTTCCAGAAGCAACCATTTTTCAAGTCATTTTAACTGTTTCCTCTGGTGTTGATATCATTTTAAAGAATCTGATTAAACTCATTTCTATCTGCTTGTTTGCTTTAGGTAGCATCTATTGATTGTCGTGATAGGTGACAGGTCTCTATAGTGGTGGGTTGGCCTGGGGAGTGGCAGGCTTTACTCTGAGGTAACAGTGTGAACTCAGACATTTCATTGGGGGATCACTATAATTAGCATCTATAGTATTATCACTTTCCTATTTTGTTTATCCAAGGAAAATCTCCTAATCTCTCTGGGAGTGGGCAAAGTACGGTGTGGAATGAGAATATAAGCATGGATGGCCACCGAGGGAATGACAGTTGGACAGTTTCATTTTTTACTGAGTAGATATTTATTGAATTCTTTTATTTTCAGTAAAGTACCAAAATCCTCATCTGGCTTAACGTCAATAAACCCAGACTCCCTCTTTTCCAACCCATCCAGAAAATAAATCTCCAGTCCATTGCCGATGATGAAGGAAGTATGGTCACCAAGTTACTTTGAGAATCTAAGTGTCTTTGAAAAAGAAAGAAAGAAAGTCCCATCACATTTGGGATAAAATGTGGGAGATGGAGAGAAATGGAAGGGACAGAAAGTCATGAATGAGGAGAAGGGTCCTCTCAGATGCTACTGAAAATAGCTAATGTTTATTAGGTGCTTACAATCAGTCAGTTCAATAAATCTTACTTATTCCTTGTAATAGTCCTATGAGGTAAATACCTAAGAGATATGGGGTTTTAGAGAATAGGAGACAACCTAGAATTTTTATAAGCTTTTCTGTGAAACATGGCTCCTTATATTCTTCTAGAGAAATGAAGAAACAATAAAATTCTTATTTAGACTATACATTTCTGCAAGAGAGATTACTCTGAGATTGACCCATAGGGGTCACAGCTTCAAAAGATGACACGTAATCCATTTTACATATATTTCTCATCCCTTAGTATTAGCTATGAATACAACAGACCTTCTCTCTGCTATCCAATGCTGGAAATTCCTTTATGTTATAGGAGTGAAGGACATAAATTTTAAAAACTCTAAAGACAAAAACATTCAAAAGATGATCTCAAGTAAATAAAGCCATGGTCATTCTCTGTGGTGGGGACCAAGATGAAAGCAAATGAGAAAAGAATAGTTGATGGTTTTTTTCCCCAACAACTTTGGAATATAATTATTTAAACCTGGGAGAAAGACCCCATATTTTAAAAGGAAAAGAAACCATACAATTGGAATTCAAATTTTATTTCAAATTATATATTTTTTTAATCTGCTACTGGAATTAAATTAGTTTTCAATTAACTTCTCTTTTATTGTATTTTCTTTGATCCTGTGGAAGACGTAAACTTTATTGATTATAATTATTTTTCTTTTAGAAACACTATGCCTGGATAATAATGTTGGTAAGTGGGTTTGCAATTCTGTAAATAAATAGATTTACACTCACATCAAAGAGTCAAAAGAATATATCCTAAAACATATACTAGTGTCTAGTGAGAGGTTCTTTTGTGCTTCTACTACCCACAGGTTGCCTTGTCTATAAGACTCATTTTTTCTTGTCTTTAATTGAAAGAGTAAAAAGCCCTAAGAATATTAAGGGGACAGCTATACTTCAGACCCATACGTTACCTTATTAGGCTTGGCTTTTAAGTGTGTTTTAATTTTCATTTTCATTGCAAAGGCAAACTTCTAGCTCCCTGATCTTTAAAATCATGTGTCTGAATTATTTTAATTCATGTAAGCATAAAATAACACTTTTTATTGCACCATTTTCAGATGATTATTTTTTTTACCAGTTGCCTTTTCAAAAAACAACAAAACAAAAGCATAGATTTGCATAACACTCATACTTTCAAATCAGTTTCATATACGTTGTCACATTTTCTCCTTTCTAAAGCTTTATGGGGTACGGAGGCTGGTATTATTTTCCACACTTTATAGATAATGAAACTGAGGTACAGAGAGTTTAACACACTGGCCCAAGGGCACATAGCTAATAAATGATAAAATAGAACTATAACCCAGGTCTTCTCTTTTCTGATCCACAAAATAATAAATCATATGTGTTTTTTCAAGCCTTAATTTCTACTCTAACCAAGCTTCTACTATTAGTTTAGACCAAGTGTTTATGTTATTATTACAACTAACATTATATTCTAGTGGTGAGCCAAAGTTTGGAGCTAGAGTTACCTCTATTCCCTTGTTTGTTAAAGGGAGATGCTGACAAAATCTAGCTCACTGTGCTGTGAGAATGAAATGAGTTAACACAAATAAAGGGGCCTTCTATGTGAACCAACCTGGGGTAAAATCTTGGCTCTTTTGTACTAGCTGTGCAAACCTGGGCAAGTTACCTCCCCTTCCCGACTCTATAAAATAAGGACCGAGCTCAGCTCACAAGAGTCTTGAGAGGATTAACTGTGATACTTGCAAAGCTCCAGTACAGTTCAACTACAAGATAAGTGGTAGCTGCCACTGCTGTTGTCTTCCTAGGTATTAGTCCTTGTCACCACTTGTTTTTGTTTTCCTCTGCCTGGTATTAAGTGCTGTGATTCAGGATTTCATTCCAACATTTACTTAGTTGATCAACATTATTAGTTACTTTGGGGATAGCTGTCCAACTAGATGAAAAAGTACTTAACTACTCACCTACTTTTTCCCCATCTTTCCCACTGGATATAGTGTGATATTTTTCAGAGGCCTTAATAAAAATAAACCTAGTTGTCTGCTCCACCCACTAGCTCCCACAGCACTTAGTTTGTACCTCTGTAATAGCACTTCCTTATGGTTTTTGTTTTTACTTCTATCACCTTGAAGTCAGATGCCAGAAAGCTGAATGGAACCATGGATCAAGCCTGCAGTGTCCCAGGGAACAGGGCTCTGCCCAGAATTTCAGGACCTTGTGCCCATGCTGGCAGCTAGAGAACCAAGGAGCAATTACCAGAAGTAACTCCTTACATGGGTACACAGTCTACTGTCTGAAGCAGGGTGACCTAATCCAAACATGATAAAGTTAAATGGTGGAGACCAATATCTTAATCTAAGTAGGTCAGGAATTGATGAATCAAGAATTGATGAAGCATGATCTGATGAATGAAAAAATTTAAAGTGTACAAAGGAAAGGTGAAACCGGAGAAATTCTCTGAGCTAGAATTCAGGTGGTATCCAATTCGAGTTTTTATGTGCCTGCTTGGAGCGGGGGCATTTATGAGAACTGATGCAATGAAGGGAGCAACAGTGTCCCATTTATTCTGGTTTTCCCCGTGCTGGGCACTGAATGAAAAGCTTTCTTCACAGCCATGGCAAGCCCACCTGCAGCTGCCTCTTAACCCCTCACAGGAGGTTTGTCATGTTCAGTCTTTTCCTCCTGGCTTATTAGCAAGATTCTTCCCATTTGGTGGAGCCCGTGATTCTCCTGTGTATCAAACAGTCCCCACTGTTCGATATCCTGTGTTTCTTCAAACAGTCCCCACACACTCCAACAAGGAAATCCTCTTAACTAGGCTAAAATTTCCATGGTGGATAGGTTTTCTGTTTGTGCATTTTATTGTTGCTACGGTTTTCTTTTCCACTATTTACTTTGAGTCACAAACTTCTAATCACAAACGTCCTATCATTGATTTCCTCTGTTCCCATGCCTACCTGGCTTACTTCTTCCAACCTGCCTAAGAACAATTCACCCTTTCAATAAAAGAGCATTCACCAAAGGTTTCCTTTCCCCTTTTCCTATAGCATGGAGATGCACTTGCACTTGCAGTACACATAGCTAATGATCATCCAAAGCAAAAATACATGCATAGCACATAAGCTATAGATCACTAGGACAGATGCCACCATGCTCCAATGTAATGGGTCTCAGGAGTAATTCTTTAGCTCCCCTGATATATTTCTCCCTATACATAGTATGGGAATTGCCTCTTTGCAGCTCCAGTTTCCCTAGGGAAGAGCTACTGATGACGTGCTTAAGACTCATCCTCTTCTATTTGTTAATTTGTAAACCTGCTGTAGAAGGTTAGCTTTAAACAAGATTTCAACCCTGTCTCTGGAACCCTCACCCTCAAAGAATATACAACAGAACCTTGCAACAGAATTCACTCTCTCTCACGGGCATTTATGCCTTGGTAGCATTTCCTGCTTCTCCTATGTTATATGGAATCTGGAACTGGAAAAGACTGTCAGCATGAGAATAAATAAGTTACTGTTTTCTTGAGTAACTGCAGAGGAGAAATGGGTGTAATACAAGGGTGTTATACATATTGGAACATGAGGTTGAAAAATAACTCTAAGTGCTGAAAAATAACTCTAAGATTTTAGGTCAGAAAGGTCAAGAGGATACAGCTCATATAATACTAAAATTTTAAACTATCCTGAAGCTATTTGAATTTTATTCTAGTCATCCCAGAGCTCTGGAGCCCCTAACATTAACTGAGGAGTATATATGCAGGAAGTCTATGACTCTCACCCAGGAGATGTCCAAAATGAGCAGCTTAACGCAGTGTAATTTTTCTAAGAGTATTTGGAGCACTTTTTTGTTCCATTAATATTATGTCATACCATAGAAAAATCATATGAGCTACTGACTTATCAATTAGCATGTCAATTAATTGGCTCCTTAAATATGAATATATATGTGTATATTACATATATATTAATATATTTTATATATATATATATATATATATATATATATATATATATATAATCTACAATATCTGGCTCTAAGTGGTACCCTAAGGGAAACTCCTAGCCTCTTTGATTTCAGATGATAGGCAGCAAAGGCATGGCTGTTAATTTTTATACCTGTTTTCTAATTCTCTCTTTCATCTTTCATATATACACGTGTGAATATATACAAAATATGTACTATATATATATTCCTATTGTATATATACCCATCTCTAATACTAAAAATGACTCACATTATGTAGTTTGAAGACTTCTATTACTCTGAAAATTAGAACATTTTCTCCTATTGTCTGCCATTTTTAAGTGACCGGCACCAATATTTCTTTCTTTAGTTCTTTAAATCCTTCTCTTGTTCTTCTCTCTTCCTCTTTTCTTTCTCTTCCCATCCATCCTCAGCCCTCTTCTCCCACTACCAACCATCCCACTTCAACCAGGCAATGATGTCTGCTCAAGTACAAACATCCAATTTGACAACCTCAGAATTTCTGAGCTTCACCATGTCCAAACCAGAAATGCTCACTTCCCTTTCAGAAACTTATGCTAGGTGGAAAGAAAAGATACACTTTTAGCTAAAGGTCCAATTAACTGAATGCCCAGAAAAACATAAATGCTCTATAAACATTGCCAATAATCTATTTCCATAAACAAAGGAGAACAACCACTTTCATATCTAGTCTTTTTATAACCCCAAACTCATGATGACTAATGCTACTAAGTACCTGTCATCTTGAGTGCTTGTTCTGTATCAAGCACTGTGTTAAGCAAAATATATTATTTTGTTTAATTCTCATTATGATGCTATGACAATAGTATAAGTATTATTACTGTCATTTCTCAAATGAGAAAATTGAGATTTAGGATAGATAAACAACTTACCCACAAGTCAAAAAGCTACTAAAAATGTAGACTTGAAACCCAGGTCGGACTCATTTTAAAACACATAGTTTTAACCCCTGAACTCTAATGCCACCAGGACTTTGTTAAGACTTTCAAAATATACTTTGAGGTAAATGAAAATAAAGTTCTTGATCAAATGGAATAATAGACATTTTTTCACTAAACTCTAACTTACAAATGGAACATCTGCCTACTCGTTTTCTTTTCAAATAGAGTTCCATTAAGATAATAAAAACCAAGGAAACTTACAATGATTTTTGGGGTCATACTTAAAAGCAAATTTCTGACGTTTTATCACTTCAACTTTTAAATAATTCTGTAAGAGTATCTACAAAACATAGACATTTAATTGTATAATGCTATTATCATACCTAAGGAAATCAATGATAACTTTTAATATATAATAACTGGTTTATATATTTTTTTAATTAAGTGCAGTTCTACTCTTAACAAATGCAGAATCAAAGGGCAAATGAGATCCATATACCATAATTAAATATTTAAAATTTCATACTATTTAACCACTAAATAATAAATTTAAAACTATATGTCAAGCAAATAAATTACTAGATATATTATTTTTATTCTTCTACCTTGACAAATATACCTTTACATAATAAAAAACTTGAAAAATATGTATACAGCTATGGTTCTTACATAACTGAAAGTTTAAAAAATATCGAAAGATTATTATTACTGCAAATGTCTGGGTGTTCCTTGGTCAGCTGGTAATATTTGGACATGTAATAAAATACAGATACATGTAATTCATAACTTATTATATAAATTTTATTTTTCTTGATTTCAACAGAAACATTGATTTTTATCATTCTGATCATGATTTAGTATAACTTGTGCTGTATTGATAGAAATGGTTTAAATAAATAAAAGTAATGTCATTATTTTCAAAAGTTTATTAAATTTGAATAAACTTCATTAAATGCTATCAAATTTTTAATTAAAATTATTTTGTCTTATTTTCTTATAAAATATTCTGTCAACTATTAAAATCATAAAATTAATAACATTAAAATTTAAATCCATTACTTAAAATCTGATATTTGTGTTTAATTTTTGAAATATTTAATTAAGCCATTACTTTTTGATAAGACCACAACTATTCTCAATTCTTGCAATAAATGTCCATCTTGTTGTTAATGTAAAAAACTAGTGTCACACTTCACCTAAATTACCTCTAGATCTACATACACACAAGGTGAGTAAATACCAATGATTTTTTTTGTAAAAATTTCTCAGTCATCATATGCAACTGTTGTAAATTTCATGCTATTTTATTAGTACATCCTGAACCATGAATTAGAACAGGAAAATAAGCAAAATAAAGGACTCCCATCACTACTGAGAAACAATACTTCATTATACTGCAAAATCTATTGCAGTCATGCTATCTGGAAGGAAGCATTTGACAAGTTAATTAACATGTCTTTTCTGCCAATGAAGCACTTCTGCCTCTCAAATCCTTCCTGTACTATAAAAGTGTCAATTTTCAATGTTCATGAAGGCATAATCCTCAAACCTTCACCATATTTGGAGGCTATCTCCTGTGATTTCTAGGAAAAAAGACTAAAGACATGCAGAGGCTTTTCCCTCATGCCTGAATGGAGTTGGCCACAAGAATAGATGTTTAGGATTATAGGCCATGTTATACCAGTGCTGAGTGCCAGATCTCAAGTGACAGAGGTATCCTTTTTTCAAAGGTTGTTTTTTGTCTGTATTTTATATTTTTGTGTATGTTTGTGCTATAAAGGAATATCTAACTTGCTGACCCAAGGAAGGAGACTTTTTTGTCCAGGTCAACTTTAGGGGTCATAGGCTATTTTCAACGTTAGAGGAGCATTTGTTGAAGAAGCCAGCGATTCTAAAAACTTGGAAAGGTCCCTCAATGTTGTTTCAAGTTAACCTAATCAGGAACTCCATATATGATTTACTTTTGTCCAATTTGTTTGACAATGGTATGCAATATTTCAAACCCCATCTGTACTTCCCTAGCCCAGAAAATAAATCATCTGTGGAGTAGAGTGTCCACTGGGTCCCATCCAACTCTGGACAACCAGACTAAAATTAACTTATAATATAAAAAAAGGAAAGAAAGCTGTTCATCACTGCTTCTAAGCAATTTTACTTTCCACTAAACCAAGAAAACTCATCAATACAAAACCAATAAAAGAGATTTTAGGAATGGGAATTACTCTGAAGATTTTGCAAACCTATGTTTAAAAACTAAATTTAAAAAGGTACCCATTCTCCATTCCAAGAATGGGAGATTTATATTCACCAAAGGAAAACAAATGTGTGTCAAATTGCTACTTAATCCTTGTCCAGGCAGAAATCAATCAGGGCAAGGTGCATGATCAAATTGCCAGGATGAGCTACTGAAGTTTTAAATATGACAATTCTCACAACAGAAGGAAAAATGGGCTATCAATATCCATATATTTAAGAATATATGGATAGTGAATGGGAGAAACAAGTTACAAAACTGTCTATTCTATTTCAGAGTCTAGATGGTACTAGTGTAATATGAAAAGCTTTATGCTGATACAGAAATTCTGTTAAAATGTGTGCATGTTTATTAATATTTGTTATATATGAATACACATACATGTAATATATATACACACATGTAATATATACACTTACATGTAATATATATATACACACACACATACACGTGTGCATGACTATGTTTGGATAAGTGTACCAGAAATTTTATATAAACACCTGGATTGTATTCAAGTAAGAATGAAGGGCTTCCCTGGTGGCGCAGTGGTTGAGAATCTGCCTGCCAATGCAGGGGACATGGGTTCGAGCCCTGGTCTGGAAAGATTCCACATGCCGCGGAGCAACTAGGCCCGTGAGCCACAACTACTGAGCCTGCGCCTGAAGCTTGTGCTCCGCAACAAGAGAGGCCGCGACAGTGAGAGGCCCACGCACCACGATGAAGAGTGGCCACCGCTTGCCACAACTAGAGAAAGCCCTCACACAGAAACGAAGACCCAACACAGCCGAAAATAAATAAATTAATTAATTAATTTTTAAAAAAAAGAATGAAAGTAATTAAATAGATAAAGGCACTGATGTATAAGGACAGACTAAAATAAGTAAATATATGAAGTTTGAAAATAAAAAGTTTAATAGCATAATCATATCACGCAACATCTGAAAAAAACTGTAGCCATGAATATGGAGGATGTCTTAATTTGTAAAGTAAAAGAAGAGCAACACATGAAAGTACAGGTCTTCCTTAATTATCAAAAATATTTCTTGGAAGTTAGAGAATTAGGAAATAGAATGCAGGGAAAAAGATCTTTTGTGAAATGAGTCAGTGACAATTAGGGTCCTATATACACCATCACCAGTTCAGAGCACCAAAATATTTCTGCTAAATGTTTCCAAATTTGAATTTCAAGAATCCAGAAGGAGAGCATGAGTCATTGAGATGCCCTGCTCCAGAATTCCCTCATGTTTTAAGTACTACAAAATTCAGTTTGCTAAACTCAGAAGAGAACAAAAACATCTAATCTTTTACAAGCATTTTCTAGTGAGAATAGGGGGGGTTGTAATTGTTTGATTCCTCTGTTATATGTGTCACTTGCAACTATACCAGAGATTCCATGCATAATGAGGGCATTTCAAATTAATAATAATAATGATAATGATGATAATAATAATAATTCAATGTAAATGAAGTTTCTTTTCTAAACAGATAAGAAAGTTAAAAGAGACTATTACTCCCACTCTAACAATAACAACAAAAAGCCAGATAAGCTACAAAAATCATAGTTTTTAAAACTCACTGAAGAGTTGAGGACACAATGAAACTTCAATGAACTAATGTCCAGAAAGTGCCAAGTTCTTCATAGAAGAGAAAAGAACAAAGGTGCTGAGGAAGAATGACATGGGGTGGAGTGTGGGAGGGGCATAAGTAGACATTAGATACAGATTTAAAGAAGTATTAACAGTCACTTGTGAGCTGGCACTGCAGATTGGAATTAGAACTCCACCCACAGACCAAATCTGCACCTACCCGCCAGTTCTTGCTCAACTGTAAGGAGTAATACACTAAAAGCAGTGGGGAGTGGTGTCAAAAAATGAGAGCTAAGAAACAGCCCCACTGAGATGTACAAGGGCTCAACTGAGTACAAATCTCCCTATGAGGGGGAGATATTCCACAGTTCCAAAAGCTTACAGCTCAGCTTTGAAGCATAGGCAGATCTCTGGAGTCTCGGCAGTGCTCTGATCTCAAGCCCAGCAGAAGGAAAAGTCCTGATTCCATCCTTAAAACGTTTGAAGACAGTGGGAAACAAAAATAAGCTAATGTTGAAATAAGTCAAACCCAGCTTAACTAGATCATATAGACTCAGTCCCTGCTCTAGTGGCCTAATTTAAAGGTGCCCCTTTCTAAAAGCAAATATTATTTACTTCAGTTCCTTCTTTCTTTTATACAAAATATGTGGCAAACAATGAAAGGTTATAAGACAACAAAAAAAGCAAAATACATGACCAATGGACAAGAGAGGAAATAGTGAATAGAAGTAGATCCAGAGAGAGCTCAAATGTTAAAAGTTATCAAACCGGGAATTTAAAATGACCATGATTTTTTAAAAAGTTGAAGAATATAGTTAAAATGGTGGATAAATAAGCATGAAGAAATGGTAAGTTTCAGCAAAGACATAAGAGATCTAATTAGAAACGTTATATGTCAAAATTATGGTAAAAAATGGACTTAATAGACTGGACACAGCAGAGGGCAGTATCAGTATTGAAAGCAGATCAATAAAAAGCTTCCTAACAGAAACAAAGAGAAAAAAACAAAGTAAAAATAGGAATTAAAATAGGAAATAAAAAGAACAGAATATCTAAAATATGACAGATAGTATCAAATAGTGTAATACATATGTAATTAGGCTGCCCAGAAAAGATGAAAGAAAGAATGGGGCAAACTACTCGAAGAGATAATGGCTGTTAATTTTTCAAAACTGATGGAAAAAATCAAACTATGCATTCAAGGGACTCGGTGAATTATAAGCAAGATACATACCAAAAACCAAAATAAAACTCGAGGCACATCATAATCAAATTTGTCTTTGAAAACCATAGACAAAGGACATGTCTTAAAGCATCTAGAGAACAAGGACACCATAAAGACAAAAAATGCCCCTGAGTTTCTCCTCCCATCTCATACTGTACTTCCAGAACACTTCTGGGGACCAAATGGGGGAGGGGTTTCCCACACCAAGCAATTCTGTGACATGAGCTGGATGTCCTACAATTTCCTTCAGTTCTGACACTGTCCACCTGGGGTTATCATCAGATCCCACAGGTTAAGGCCTCAGTCCTGCAATACTGCACCCTCACCTCCACTTCAGACATCAATCTCAAATCCAGGTAATGACCTCTGCTTTTGACCAACTGGTCATAAATTTCACATTCTCAAAACTTACTAGATTGTCAGTTTATTATAAAAGGATATAACTCAGGAACAGCCAGATGGAAGAGATGCATAGGGCAAGGTATGGGGGAAAGGGTATGGGGCTTCCAAATCTCTGGGCACATCACCATCCCAACACTGCCATGTGTTCACCAACCTGGAAATTCTTCAAACCCTTTCCTTTGGGTTTTTATGGAAGCTTCATCACACAAGCATAATTGATCAAATCACTGGCTGCTGGTGATTAAGTCACTCTCAAACCTCTCTCCTCTCCCTGGAGGTCAGGAGTGGAGCTGAAAGTTCCAACCCTCTAATCACATGGTTGGTTCCTCCTGGCAACATCTCCCCATCCTTAGGGGCTTTCCAAAGGTCACCTCATTAGCATAAACTCAGGAGTGGTTGAAAGAGGTTTGTTAGGAATAACAAAAGATACCTTAATCACTCTTGTTCTTATCACTTAGGAAATTCCAAGGGTTTTAGTTTTAGGAGCTCTGTGCCAGGAATGACGATGAAGACCAAATACATATTTCTTATTACAAATCGCGGTATCACAGATACATTATGCAGAGTATAATAATCATATGAATAATAATTGACTTCTCAGCACAAACAATGGCAGCTAGAAGAAGAGGAAATAACATCTATAAGGTGCTGGGGGAGGGGGGCAGTACTGTGAACTCAGAATTAGATATACAGCTAAAATAGCCATCAAAATTGAAGGCAAAATAAACATATTCTCAGCCAGACAAAAGCTGACAGTAGTGCAGCAGTCCCTTTCTAGTATAAGTGTGATACCAGATAGAATTCTGAAACACAGGGGAAAATGAGCATAAAAGAAAATAAGTATGCTTGTGAAAATAAAAAGCATTTTAAATTTATATACATATAAATGTAAAATTTATATAAATATAAATGCATATGGTATATCTTTATATTTATTTCTGAATTTATTTAAAAGAATATGGGCTACATAAAACACAAATTAAAACAATGGATCATGGGGCTGTGGAATAAATAACAATATAAAACAAAAAGAGTACAAAGGGTAGAAGGAGGGTAAAGGAAATTTTATTAATGTAAGGTAAATGAAGCAATACAATATCACTTATAATGTGTGCTATAGCAAAGTGTGCCAACTTAGTGATACCTAGTGTAATGTCTAGAGAAAACATGTAAAATAATACAAAGACTTATATATAGCTAAAAATAAATGCATGAGATATAAAGGAATACTAAAAAATATACAATGTACCCAAAATAAGGCAGTAAACAGGAAACAGAAAACAAAATTAAGATGATATATTTAACTCACCAATAATTACATTAATTGTAGTGAACTAACTATAAACAGAGTGTCGGGCTAGATAAAAAATTCAAAACCAAACTCTATATGATGTTTAAAAGAAACACACTTTGAAAACAAAGACACAAGTAGGTTAAAAGTGAAAGGGTGGGAAAATATACTATGCTAATACTAAGCATGAGAAAGTTGAAGTGACTATATTAATGTAAATAGATTTCAAGAAAAAGAGTAAGACTAAAATAGATAAATTTCATAATGGTAAAATGATCATTTCAGTAGGTACATAAGAAGTATTTGACCAAATGTTCCACATCTTCATGAAAAAACTTTCAACGAACTAAGAATGGAAGAAAACTTCCTCAAGTCAGTAAAGTGCATCTCTTTAAAAAATCTACAGTTACCATCATAATTAATGATTAAATATTGTATATTTTTCTCCTAAGTTTGGGAATAAGGCAAGGATATCCACTTTCATCACTTCTAGTAAACAATGACTGGAGTACCTAGTCAATAATTAGGCAAGAAAAAAAATAAAAGTCACAAAGATTAGAAAACTTATTACTTGGAGATGATATGATTATGTACATAGAAAACTATATGGAATCTACAAAAATCAAATCTACTAGAACTAAGAAATGAATTCAGCAAAGTTGCAGGTTACAAGGTCAATATGCAAAGATCTATTTTTTTAATGCTAGCAAAGAAAATAGATTTAATTTAATTTAGAAAATTCAATTTTAATAGCATCAATAAACATTAAATAATCTGGGAATCAATTTAATAAAAGATGTGTAAAACATCTAGGATAAAACTGCAAAGCTTTGCTAAAAGAAAGTAAAGAACACCTAAATAAATGGAAAGATATGCCATGTTTGTGCACTGTAAGACAATGTTTTTAAGATAGCAATTCTCCCCAAATTGATCTATCAATTCAACGAGATTTCATATCATGATTATAGCAGGATTTGGTTTAAAAATTGACAAGCTGATTCTAAAAATATATGTGGAAATGCAATGACTCTAAATATAGTCACAACAATTTTGGGAAAAAGACACAAATTTGGAGAACTTACACTACCTGATTTCAAGACTCACTAATGAACTGCAATAATCTAGAGAGTGTGGATATTTTATTAGCATAAGAACAGACAAACAGATCAATGGAACAGAATAGAGAGTTGAGACATAGACCTACAAATATAGAATAAAATGATGTTCCATCACGGTGCCAGGTCAATGCAATGAGAAAAGGAAAGTCAATAAAAAGATGAGAAACCCAGTGTTTTTAAACAGAGAAAAGGCTTGAACAGATATTTTAAAAATGAGTTAAATACATGGCCAATAAGTACATGTAAAAGCACTCCAAACCACAACAGAATGCCATTTTACAGATTTCACAATGGCTAAATTAAAAACAAAACAAAACAAACAAAAAAACAACATCATTAAATGTTGTCAAATATGGGGAGAAACTGGAACTCTCATTCTTTGTTAATGGGTACATAAAATGATACCATCATTTTGGGGAACTGTTTTGCACTTTTTATAATATATATATACACCCTATGATCCAGAAATTTCACTCCTAAAGTATTAGCTAAGAGAAATAAAAATATATGACCACCAAAATATTTCTGTAAGAATTATGATAGCCACCTTGCACATAAATGGCCAAAAACTGGAAACAAACCAACAGGAGAATGATTAAACAAACACTGGTGTAGTCATAATGAAATACTACTCAGAAATAAAAAATAATATACTACTGATACGTACAACAACATGGATGAATCTTAAAATCATATTGGGCAAAAGAAGCCAGACACAAAAGAGTACACATTGAATATTTGCATTTATAAGAAATGCCAGAAGGCAAAACTAACTATAGGTAATGACATCAGAAAATGACTGACCAGGAAAAGGAGGACGGGAATAGAGTTGACTGGGAAAATGCATTTGGAAATTTTCTATAAGTGATGAAAATGTTCTGTACTTAGAGTGGTGGTTACAGTGGTGAACCCAATTGTCAAAATAGTCGAGTCAAACAATTAAGATATGTGCATTTGATTGTATAATAATTATACAACAATAGAAAAAAGAAAAATAAATAAATAAAAAATTGTTTCTCTGGAAAGATTACTATTATTAGTGGGTAACTATAATTCTTGTAGAAGAAAGAGAAAGTAAAATGACCATTGAATAAAAGGCTTTCAATTAGAATATTCTAAAACTGTCTTTGATTGCTGTTTGCTTACACCCCACCTGTTTTCACATTCTTATCTCCAGTACTACAATAAAATAAAAAATAGGCTCAGCAAACATATGGAATTAGTGAATGTTCTATCATTCCTAGTGGCTGAGACACATTATTTCTTCAATAAATACTTAGAAAGGGCATTTATCCTAAAATTAGGAAGTATCAGCCCCACAGTAAAACAGTGGGGTAAAAGGTAATTTCAGCTCTCTGAAAGTTTTAAAACAACATACTTGCCAGCATTCAAATTTTTAACTTCCACTTTTTCCATTATGTCCATTTCCTTTTTCATCATATATTTTATATAATGACTCTTTGCAAAACATGCAAACAGAATCCTTCTTTGAGTATCAATTTCTGTTGATTTCTTAGAAAACAAAAGGAGAAAACACACAGAGTAGCAATCCAATACATTCTTTACTGGCCCTGTCAACAGACATACAGACACTCATGCACTTGTGACTGAACAGCACTCCCTCATGGCTGGTAAATTATCTCTTCTCACCTATGGTTAATCTTTGGAAGAGTCATTTGTGAAGCAGTGAGGGAAGAAGAAAAAGCCTTTATGCCCAGCTGGCAAGTGGAAAGAATTCTGTTGTCTTCACATTCAATAAATAACTTCTTGATTAATTTGAAAATTATCTATATAGTACTACCCACTGGAAATCTGCTCCAACTTAATCTTATTTTCCACTTCGAACAGAAATTCAGATATCTCAGCTATTGAAACAGGAACGGCACATCTCTTCCCTTCCCATGCTTACAGAAGACATCAGTATCAATCACCATGCTCTATCCTTCTGAGCCAGGTATGGTCTCAGAATCTTTCTTACCATAGCACCTGAGACAGCCACTACCATTAGAGTGAGATGAAACTATTTGCCATCCTTGTTCTGAATTTCCATTAGTATGACCTTGCTTGATCCAGATTCTATAGCTATAAAATGAGGAGAGTAATATTTATGATTTAAATCAAGGAGTCAGGAGTGCAGTACTAAAACCATCATGGCATCTTCTAGCTTCAAATGAAACAGAGACCATGTGAGTTAAAATGAACTACTATTTGCTATGCTTTTTGAGTGCATTTGGTGAAATAGGCTGACAGTGCACAGTGATACATTATTATTTTCAAAAAGTGCTTTAACTTGCCTACCTCTAGCAAACTGGAAAAAGACATGCAAGTTTCCTAAAATGATACATAAAACTGAGATTTCAAACAGCTGTAGTCAAATCAAAACAAATATCCTTGTTTATGACATCAAAGAATTCTGTTATTTTAATAATTACTTCTTAAGCACTATTTCTTCCTTGGAGTAGACCTTCTAATATGTCCACCTCAAATTCACCTTGTTAATGTGTATTGCTAATATAGGAAATTCAACTTTTAGAACAAAAATTCTTATTTGTGTAGCTGGTTAATCATCTCTAATCTAATTCCTTGTTATTTTGAAACCCAAATTCTTTTTTCTCCAAGGTGATCAATTTACTAGATTGTAATAGTCCTCTGGTCTTCTAAACCAGAAACAATCCCTTGGGGCTTCCCTGGTGGCGCAGTGGTTGAGAATCTGCCTGCCAATGCAGGGGACACGGGTTCGAGCCCTGGTTTGGGAAGATCCCACATGCCGTGGAGCAACTAGGCCCGTGAGCCACAATTACTGAGCCTGCGCGTCTGGAGCCTGGGCTCCGGAACAAGAGAGGCCGCGATTGTGAGAGGCCCGCGCTTGCCGCAACTAGAGAAAGCCCTCGCACAGAAACGAAGACCCAACACAGCCATAAATAAATAAGTAAATAATAATTTTTTAAAAAAAAAGGAATAGTGAAAGTTATGCCTTAAAAAAAAAAAAAAAAGAAACAATCCCTTGTTGCAGATCAGCTATTGATACGAATAATTGCTAAATAAAAATGCAATAGTTGTGTAGATAAGGTGGAAAAGTCAAATGAGAGTGATATGAAGTCAGAGAAAGCAATAGTCAGAGAAGGGAAGAATATATCTGCCATTTATATACTTTAAAAAGTTGTTGCATTGAACATGCAGGCAAGAGGTTGAAGACATTCCCTTCTTGGGTTCTCTAACAAATATTAACAAAAGTTTTTGTTAGCTGAACATAAACAACCAATAAGATTTTAGCTATAGAATCCAAAATTTAAGACATTGAAATATACTAAGATTAGAGAAATGAATACTTCTAGACTTCTCTTACTGCACTCACTACAAATTGAATTCTTAACACAATTAATTCAAATCAAATATACCTTTTTTAGTTTTTTAAATTTTATTTATTTATTTATTTATTTATTTTTGGCTGTGTTGGGTCTTCATTTCTGTGCGAGGGCTTTTCTCTAGTTGCGGCAAGTGGGGGCCACTCTTCATCGCGGTGCGCGGGCCTCTCATTATCGCGGCCTCTCTTGTTGTGGAGCACAGGCTCCAGACGCGCAGGCTCAGTAGTTGTGGCTCACGGGCCTAGTTGCTCCACGGCATGTGGGATCTTTCCAGACCAGGGCTCGAACCCGTGTCCCCTGCATTGGCAGGCAGATTGTCAACCACTGTGCCACCAGGGAAGCCCCCTTTTTTATTTTTGATAGCCCAGTATTTTCTGCAAAATTGCTAAGTTTATAACAAATACACTAATAATCAAATTTATTTAAAATGTATGAGACTTTAAACACTGCTAATTTTGGCAGACTAAGTCATATATTTAGAAGCTGATTTACAAAAACTATCAACAGTGATTTGGTACCTTTTATTAAGGATTCATCAACTGACTTTAGAAGTCCTCAACCTCTCCGTTTAATTTGGGTTTTCCTGGCTCATCAACATCAGTATTCTCCTCTGGGCACAGGGACTACATTCTCTAGCCTCCCTGTAGTAAGGATGGGTCAACGTGTCCATCTGTGACCTATTTTCTCCCAGATCCTTCAGCCCTTTCCCTTATCAGCTCTGCATTTCAGGGCACTGAACCCTGCAGCCTGTCTTTCCCAGGCTTGCAGTAGTAGCTTGAAGCTGGATTTGGCAAATGAGAGGTACTGGAGGAATATCAGGGCGTAGGAGGAAGGGAAAGACTTGCATGGCTCCAGCTCCCACAAGACAGTGCCACCATGATTTCAGCTTCCCAAAAGCAACATGATGTAGATTCTGGTAACACTGCCTCCTCCAACGAGAGGGGCTAACAGCTTCTTGGTATTGCTAATCCCTGAGGTTAGTTTAGTGTCCCTTGTTTGGCTACTCATCTCTGTTATCAACTGTGTAATTTTCTGTATTAAATTTCTTGTAATGAATTCTTTATTTTAGATCCTTAAAGTAGTTTCTTTCTATCTGATGGGGCTCTGACTGCTAACACCACATTTCTGAGTTCTGATCAAGGTACTATGAGCAGAAATGATGAGTGACGTTTCCACTAGAACTTCTCATGTGTGATCCTCACTCCTTTTTCCTTTCCCCTGCTGAACAGAAATGACTGGCAGGACTTAGAAGACATGAGTCCTTAGCCCATTGGCATACATTGTATTTTGACATGAGCAAGGAATTAATTATTAAGTCTCTGAGCTTTCAGGGTGAATCTACTGCAGTATCTAGCATTTACCTTAACTAATACAGGTAACTTTCTGCTTTTCCCACGCCCTGTGATTCTTGGGTCTCTATACTCACACATGGAATTATGATTTTCGTATTTCCTAATATGCAAAATTAGAGTTTAATAATATTTACCAGGTAATATAATTTT
The DNA here is from genome assembly GCF_965194825.1 of Balaenoptera physalus. NCBI lineage: Eukaryota > Metazoa > Chordata > Mammalia > Artiodactyla > Balaenopteridae > Balaenoptera > Balaenoptera physalus. Next base: position 52,949,663 of record NC_138891.1, on the reverse strand, counting down.
TGGATTAATTCTCAGTAACTCTCTCCAGAAAAAGTTATTAAAAAGGTGAAGTTAGACTTTGGTATATCTCATCTGTTCTTTAAGGTGAATCCTCCAAATTTTTCTGAACCGACCTCATGTTAACATAGCGATCTTATTGTCTTTTAAACTATGTTGACTTAAACAAAATAAAAAATTATGTTTTCTCATATATGGATATGTCTATAAGCAAAGATAGTCCAATGCTAGTAGGATGACTCAGGGGCATTAGGGATTTTTTTTTTTTTTCTTATTTTGCATCCTTGTTTTTTTGTCCTTGTTTTTTTGCATCCTTGATTTATTGTCAAAGATGGCTCCCCACCATATCCACACTCCAACCTCAGGGAGGAGGGAAAGCAAGAAGAATGTAAGGGTAGAGAAGTGGAGGAAGTTCTTTTTATTCTAGATGCTCAAGCCAGAAATTGCATATATAACTTCTGTTTGCATCACATGGGCAGAACTAGTCACGTTGTCATAGCTGTAAGGGAGATTGGAAATGTGTTCAGCCAAAAACCACTGTTCCTTTAGAAAGGGGTAATGTAAATGAGGACTGGAGGGGTGAAACAGCTGCTGCTTCTGCCATAGAAGCCTGAAAACCAAATTAGATCAGACTGTTAAAAGGTTCTATACAAACATCAAGAAGAAAGTGATTCCCTATAACGAATACTACATCAAGGAAGCTGACGATCTTAATGAAAGACTTTACTGAAAGATCATACACATTTTAATATCATATTTCATTGACTTTAAAAAGCCATCAATTAAATGATTATTAGATGTACCACTATCTTATAACCACTAAGAAAATTTCCTATTAAACTATGCCACAATGCTTTATTATTTAGAATTTTTATTTTATACTTATTGTATTAATTCTTCAAGTTTTATTTATATACGCATATAAGCACATATCCACTGCTGTTTCCCATCTTTCTACATACACAATAACTCTTTGTATTATTGCTGAATCATAATGTTCTCTTCCTGATGATATTTTAAATGGCAATTAAACTCAATGTGTGTAGTACCAACAATGTGAATCATTCAATTGAAATGATGATATTATGAGCAACTGTGATCAAGTTTTCATATAAGTAGGCAATTACTACTAGATCACTGACCACCGCCTGGCCAACAATAATTATAAGGTGCATCCCAAACTTAGAGGTGTTCAAATGTTTAAAACAAAAAGTTCATCTTCAAATGAGTGAAACACAGTAATTATAATGCATTATATGTACTGTCCCACTGTCCCTCTTCCCACCTCCACCATGTCTGTTAGCTGTGTTTCTTTCTGAGCAACACAGGTTTTGTGAAGTAGGAGCACACCATCTTCTTTTAAAAGATTAAATTTCACTTTTGTTTTATGGTGTATATTTACATAATTTTGATTTGATATATGTTGGCAATTGTTTCTGTTTTTAGATACCACCTATAAGCATAGCAAGGAAGACTGATATACAGTGATGGAACAGAAGGTGAGTAATAATACCCTTGACAACAAAAATATAAAGATGTAGTAATAGGCAATTGAGAATTGGAGAGAACACGGAAAGATGAAGGAATATATAAGGGCACTACATCCCTCAGTTTACATTCTGAAAATGCAAGCAGTGCTGTCTAACACTGGCAGATGATAAAGACTAAGATGGTAAATGAATCTTTAAATTTAATGAGACCTAAAAGGAAAATCACGACTAGCAGAAATATGCAGATGGAGCAAAGGGAGAAGAGAAAATGCAGACCAAGTGAACTGAATTCTTCATCTTTAATGGTGGGGAATCAACAGACACAGTCTGTTCTTTCTAGCAATTAGGTGAGGAAAGAGAAAAAAGGAGCTATTCATTTTCATCATATAACCTCTATCATTTCGGATTTTTTTTAACTTCTTAATTTCAATAATTACATTTTAAAAGTTCTTTTTCTTTCTTTTTCAAGAATAACTGACAGTTTTTAATGATTACTTATTGTTCCCTCAATTTATATTCCACTTTTTCTTTGCAAGTTCCATAAACATTTAACTTGTACACTTTATCTGATAATTCCAATCACTGAAGTCCCTGAAGATCTACATCTTGATGTTCCTTCCACATCAAGTTGCTTATTGCCTTTTGTTTGCTATTGGTTTTATTTTCTTTGTGAGTTCATATTTTTTTAATCTAACTTTTGGGAAGGATTATCCTAAATGCTTGAATTGGGTAAACTTCTCAGGGGCACTATTGCTCTGGAGCCTCATGAGTCCCATTTAAGGATTTTTTCTGGTCTGCTGTCTTGCAGTGAAACCCAGTCTCGGTCTCCTAGTGCCAGAAACAAGTCGATATTTATCTTAGGGGAAGATTTCCATGCATAGGTTTTAGTTTATTTTGTCCTTAGAAGTATCTCTTATTTTCTGTGATGTTAGTGATTCAAGTAGTACATTAAAAAATGTATATTTTAGCTTGAATTTTGTTGTATTATTGTGTATACTTCCTTAGAAGTATCTCTTATTTTCTGTGATGTTAGTGATTCAAGTAGTACATTAAAACATGTATATTTTAGCTTGAATTTTGTTATATTATTGTGGGAGAGTCCTTCATAGTTTTCAGTCAGCTGTGCTAGTAGAGGTAGAAGAACATAAAATTCTTTAATGATTTATTAGTTATCTCTTACTGTGTAACAACTTATCCCAAAACTGGGTGGCTTGAAACAACAAACATTTCTTAGCTCACAGTCTCTGTGGGTCAAGAATCCAACATGGGATTGGGATGTTAGCTGGGTGTCTCTGGCTCAGGGTCTCTCACAAGGCTGCAATCAAGGTGATGGCTGGAGCTTCAGTTATTTCAAGGCTGGGCTGGAGGACGATATGCTTCCAAGCTCACTCACTCACTGAGGTCTCTGTTGGCTGGTAGCCTAGGTCATCAGTCCCTTGCCCCATGGGCTTCTCCACAACCTGACAGCAGGCCACCCTCAGAGCAAACCAGAGATGGAGCAAGCAAGGATGAGATGGAAGCCACAATCTCTTTGTAACCTAATCTCAGAAGTGGCATCCCATTACTTAGGTCATAGTCTACTCTTTAGAAGAGAGTCATTAAATTTAGCCCACACTCAAAGGAGGGGGTTACACAAGGAATAGAAGGCAGAAGTCATTGGGGACTATTTTATAAGTTGCCTACCACAATGACAAAAGTACATACGTTTTAACAGAGTAAATTTGGATTTATATAAATCATTTACCACTATTATTGACATATCTTTCCTTGAGTCCTTATTACTATGTTACTCGACTGAACTGCCCTCCACAAACCTCTTCTATCTATTTTATGTGTATGCCTTTAAACTATCTTTCCTGTTTACATGATATTTTCATCATGCAATTCCTCTTCCATAAAGCTTTCTTTAGCTCTTTATTTCTAACCTCTCTTCTGTTCCCCTGATCTATCCTACTTGATCAACCTTATTTCCTCTCTCCCGCTAGGAAACAATTTGTCCTTGAACTGGTTTATTCCTTGCCACTTCCTTATCTTTAGTCAAGTTATTTTACATGCTTAGCTTTCCCTATTTCTAGCCTCCTAACAAATAGTCTCATAATCCTTCAAGATCTGGTTTGTTCCATCTCTTCTATCTATGCCTTCTCTTCTTCCAAGCCCATAGAGTGACATTTTATTACCTATATCAGCCATTTGACAGTTAATCACATACTATTTTGTGGCAGCTCTTATATGAATATTGCTTTCATCTCCCACTGATATTTAATGTAAATATAATATTGCTTCAGCTAGATTATTAGTACCTCAAAAGCAGGAATTGGTTTTACAGAATACTTACACCAGCCAAAGTGTACCTAGCATATAGATGTCAATCAAAAAACCATCTGAAACATTAACTTATACAGAAATAAATGAAAACTTTCACCTTTAAATCTACTTTTAACCTACGACCATCTGAAGTCTAACCTACCCAATGTATTCATGAATCTTTTTTTGTATTCCAACAAAATAAAAATTTTTATCAGGTACTCAAATGTATGAAAAATTGGTATCCAAACAAAAAACATCAATTAAGATCAAAAATGAATAAAAATCAGTGATGACTGACTTTCAAAGTTTACATGGAATTATAAAGAAGTTTTAGGAAAATGAAATTTAATGATCAACCTTTACAATCTTAGTTTTCACAACTATGAGTGCCTAATTTCCTAAGTGCAGACATCCCTAAAGATGTGAGGGGGAAAATGAGTGTGGGCTAGTCATAAAAGACATGGAACATGAGTAGGAAAATAACCATAGCAGGGTCTTAAATGATTAAATAACCTTAAAAATGAAAAACAAAATTTAATCCTATTCCCACTCATGAAACAAAAATCAGGTTAAAATGTTGGTAGTCAAGTCCTCTTTGTGGCATAGTAAGACAGCATCCCAGCCTCACTGGGGCCTGGGCAGCGAGCGGATGTTTTCCCTATTACCTTGCTGTAGGATGACCTAATGCAAGGCAATAGACAAGAAAATGATAGGTTAGCCATACTCCAACTTGAAAGATGGCTTTTGAAGAGATCTTCACTCTAAGTCCAGAAAACTTTCAATCTTATTTCTGTTACAAATTATGCTTGAACAAGTCACAGCCGGACACGGAGGATCTCAAGTGCTTTAAGAAAACAGAGGAACAGCACAATGAGGAAAACTAAAATTTTCTCTTTCTAAACACAATTTAGTTTTGAAAAAAAGGAAAACCTTACTAGGTTACAATGTGTTAAGTGAGGTGTCCGAGGGCAGAGAATGACTCATGGCAAGGCTAAGAATAAAACATGGGTTTTACACCCTAGAAAACATTTTTTTAAAATAAAAATCAAAAACCTACGTGTAATTGAAAAAGTTTTCTTACAAATTTCTAAGTGTTTCACAGAAAAGTTCCTCTTCTCTCTCGGCCTCTGTCTCTCTCTTACTCTCCCTCTTTCAATTTGAGGTCAGCACTTGCTAAAATGCTATTACTCTCAGGATATAGAAGCCTTAAATATAGAGAGCAGAAAGGAGAAATGAAAGAGGGGAGAGAGAATTAAATGAAGTTAACATTTATAATTTTTGCTATAGTTGGACTACACTAATAAGCATTTATTTGTAAAATAAATTGTCATGTAGTACAAAGAGCATAAGTTCTAGATCAAACAATCTGAGTTCAAATGCCTGTACTGCCCTATGAGACCTGAGTCTCACTTAGTTTGAGCTTCAGGGTCCTTATCTGTAATTTAGGTTACTGCCCAGCCCAAGAGAGATATTGTGTGTAAAAATCCTTTGTAAACTCTAAGGCTTACATAAATGTTAAGTCATGTTTGGCTCCCAAGATTTTACATTTTTGCTCCTAATGCATGAAAGGATAGAAGCTAGCTCTAGGCAAAATTGTCAGATAGACCACATTTGATTTCATGGCTCCTCCATTTTCCATGTTTCACCTTCTTCATTATTTCTCACCCATGTCTGCTGCTAACGGTGGAAATACAATTGCCTCTCCCCTTCTATTGCTTTCTTCCTTTTCCACACTCAACCAAGACGAGAAGAAGGTCCATACCTGTATGTACACACACACACATACACATATATACACATATACATATATGTGTATATATGTGTATATATATATCCCTGTAGTATAGCCATAGAGGGAAGAAGCCTTATGGAAGAAGAAGTAAGATCTTCCTCCCTACTGGTAGCAGTTTGCCAGTCAGCTCCCAAAAACAGTGTCCCTTTTGCATATTCCAGAAAATTTGCTCCTATGATGCAGATAGTGGACCATGTGAAACAGAAGACATATCCCAGTAAAAAAGGAGTTTGGGGAAAAATTAAAACTTTTTGAAGCCCTACTCATGGAATAAAATACCAATTACTGGCACATGCCTTTCATTTACTTTCTATTTTGTTTTTAGAAACAGCTTAAAGGTAATTTCTGGGCACATGGCTATATTTGTAGGGCTCTAACTGACCTTAGTGAAGTTCAACACTAGAACCACTAAGGTGTTTATGAAATAAGGTTACTCAATATGAACAGTATCCATTTTTAAAGATGGAACTCCAAGTGGTATTAAATAGCAATTTGAATTAAAATATACTTCAGCCAGATTTACATTTATAGGCTGAATGAGTGCCAAGGTATATTTTCACTTTTTTTGTCTGGGAGACATTTTAAATGTATGAAAAGCCCTGCAATATGCAGAAAAACTAAGTGAAACAATAAAAAGCAGCCCACCATAATCCGAGTGACTTGTTCTGGTGATGTAAGCAACTGTAGAGTCTCTAGTATTTTTCTGATTACCATTTTAAAATGCATTTTAATAAGAATAATTGCATACTCCAAGGTAAACTTCTATACTATTCTTGTACCAAGAAATTTGATAGCATTATGTATATAGACTTTAGAGGATCCAGGGGTTTCTCCCTATCTCATATGTATTATTTCCAAAACCACTTGATTCTAACCTGGAATATGCATAATTTTGACATCAGTGAAAACTGCTTCAGAGGTTGATTGCTATTAATTTCATGTATTTTAATACTGTCAGTGTGTTTTTCATGTACCATATGTAACGCTATTTTTGTCCAACTGCATATTTATGCTAATAAGTAAAGTTCATCAATGATAAGAGACTTTACAAATGACATAGGAACTATTAACATTTTTTTGCTGACTTTCAACAATTATTACCTAGCTATTTTAAAATCAATTTCCTATTGCTTGTAATATGTGCCCCTTAGTTAGGAAACTGCTACATCTATATCCTCCTAAAATATGTCTATGTACAATAAATTCCCATTGACATTATGGCAATTTTCATTTTCATGTAATATTCCATCATTTTTCTACAATAATGTAGTATTTCAACACGGCTAATTGAGACAATTTGTAATTAATTTACTTCTAGTTTTACCACTTTCATAACAAAGTCTTGGCAAGCACCTGTCTTTGCAAATCAAAATTCCTATGTGGGCCTTTTATTTGAAGACGTAAAGTTCTTCTCCATGTCCTTCAATCCTTATCTCTTCATTTGAAGATGGGAAGTTCCTCGTCTCATTGTTCCTCAATTCTGCCGCTCTGGCCAGGAGCCTTTTGCCATTCGTCACACTGCCTGGCACATCCCTGCCTTAAATAAATTTCACTGCCTGATTTCTCAGCCTCTACATCAGTGCTTCTGAGCTCTGATGGAGAAAATCACACAATGGCTCAGATAGATTCCAATTTATGGCCTCCACATCCGCTGGGCACTCACAACTGCCCGGCAAACCCTCTGTGCTTCTGTAGTCACCCTCTCTCCCAACCTCAACTTGGCAATTTCAAACATCCTCCCCCCTCCTCAAACCTTCTGCCTCATCTCCTGATTTGTCTTTCTCATCACAGAACGCTTCTTCCCATCCAGAGCCTTTAGATCCTCCCTACTGCTGAGCTGTGCCTCTCCCAAGCCTGGCTGGCCCCACGTGTGTCCCACACCCAAGATGTCTGGCCTCCTCATAGAACTCTGCCCTCACACTCAGGGCCTCTCCCTCCTGCTTTTGCAGCATCCGTCTTCTGCTATGGCCTCCTTCCCACTAGCCTTGACCTTCCCAAGTGTTACCCGCATTAAAATAAACGTTCTTGATCTCTCCTAGACTAGTTACTCCATTTACTCTCCTCCCATTCATTGCCCAATTCCTTATATTTCACCCCATCCCCAAACTACCAAAACTGCCCCTGCCAAGCCGCCAATGATCTCTTCTCGCTGATCCAATATATGCTTCTTAATCCTACTCTTATTTGATCTTTTCAGTCTCTGTGATACTTTTTATTTTTCTTTCCTAAAATTCTTCCTTTTTGCATCCTCTATGATACTACACTCTCTGGATTTTCCTTGTCCAGTATTCAGTGCTCTTTCTAGCTCTCCAGTCGAGGTGTTCTGCCTATCCTTTTCAGGCAGGTTATCAAGGCTCCACCCTCAGCCTGCTTCTTTTGTTATGTTAAATACGGTCCTTTGATGATTTAATCTACTTCTGTAGACTCACTTACCGCTTATATGCTAATAACTTCCAGAATTATAGCCCAGCTTTCTCTGCTGAAATTCAGACCCATATATGTAACTACTCACTAGATATTTCCACAGAGACATGCAATAGAGTCCTAAAATTCATATGTTCAAAGCGTAACTGGTCAGGGACAGGTTGCCCGTTGCAAATCCATCTACCTTCTCCTGGTTCTCTGTGAATTTCTCTGGCTTAGTAAATGGCACCTCAAACTCCCAGTTTCTTAAGCCAGAAACATATGTTAAGTATGCACGTATAAATTGAGTTTTATATATATATATATATATGTATATATCTACACACAGACATACACACACGTGTATACATTTTTTATGACATCATTTCACTTTAAACATAAAATCCATGCAATTCTTCCTTCTCCATATACTTTGATTCTGTCAGTTTCTCTCTAATCACACTGCTGCTTGCCTAATTCACACCATCATCATGCCCAGGTTAGTGCTGGTGGGAAGGAAGCCGTAAGCAGAGAGGGATGCTACAAAAGCAGGGGGGAGAGGGCCTGAGTGTGAGGCCAAGTTCTCTGAGGAGGCCAGACGTCTGGGGTCCAGGACCCAGGCGGGGCCAGCCAGGCTTGGGAGGAGGGACAACTCAGCAATAAAGATCTAAAAGCTGTCTCTCTCTGAATGAGAGGAGAGGTCTTGTGTTGAGAAGGACAAACCAGGAGATGAGGTAGGAGGTGTGAGGAGAGGGTGGATGTTGGAAATTGCCAATTTGAGGCTGGGAGAGAGGGCACCTAAGGAAATCCTCTGTAGACTACCGTTATAGCTCCCCGCTCGTCTCTCTGCCTTCCGTGTGGTCCTTCCTACATACCGCACACTGCAGCCAGACTGACTGTTTAAAACACAGACCTCCTTTTTAAATACTTCAATCCCTTTCCATAATCCTCAGGAATTTCTAACCTGAGCATGACATGAAGACCATCACAGCCTTGGGACTCCCCAGGGGGTCCAGCGGTTAAGACTCTGTGCTTCCACTGCAGGGGGCACTGGTTCGATCCCTGGTTGGGAAACTAAGATGCCACGTGGCAGGGCAAAAAAAAAAAAAAAAATTCAAAATCACTGTCTTGTCCCTCCTCAGCCCTGCACCTCATCCCTTGTCACTGCCAGTTCCTTCACCCACCATCCCAATCCAACTGAATTCTTTGAAATGCCCCACAAGAGTAATGTTCTCTTTCCTCTCAAGCCTTAGCACATGTCCGTACCTCTGTCTAGAATGCCTGGATCTCCCTACTCAGCCTGCCCTCTTCCTCTGTGTAGTTCCTCTTCCTGTTTCCCCAGTCTCTCTTCGGAGGTTATCACCTGCAGAAAACCCTTCTGCTACACCCCCTGCCATATGTTAGCTGCCCTCACAGTGGTTCCTCAGTACCCTGTGCTTTAGCCCTTTACTGGCATGCATACTGCATCATGATTTTCTCTTATTTTTTATCCAACTAGCATCGTGGCAAGGCCAGAGTAAGTGCTATGTAAACAGTTTTGAATGCATGAAAAATTAAGTCACCCCATGGCAGGTATTTGTTGTACAAGTAAGTGTTTTTACCTTATCCATGATTAATTTCCCAAACAAATATGGAAGAGAAGGCACAATTTGTGTTCTCCTTAGCTGAATAAGTACATTCATTTAAAAACAGAAAGTTGAAACATATGATAATCTCTCAGCAGGCAGGAGAGACAGAGTATATATTATATGAAACCTGGATGTGGTTTAAGACTGTTGAACTCAGGCAGGTCAGAAGCTGGACCTCTCTTATTTGCCATCAGTAATAAGGCCTATCAACCAGTGAATTGATGGCAGAAATGTCAGCAGTCATAATTGCTAATGTGTGGCTCATGTTATCTAGCTCATAGGCTCTAGCTACTAAATATACAATAGGTTAATAAAAGAGAGCAGTACAATAATCTTCCACATGACCATCATTTTTCACAAGCAGCTGAAGATTAAGAAAATACTGGCAGAGCCCACTAGTTAAATGTTACACTTACTTAACACTTACTAAAATTTTAAACTCTTCTAAGTTTTCTTTCTCCATTTTAATATACAAGCTACAAAGGTATTCAACTCAATTCCTAAGCCAGACACAATTTTAGTATTTTCTGCTTTAAGTAAAAAGTCTAATAGCTTCTCTTTCATCTCTCTCTTCTTCTGGTAACAGACCTTTCCTATCTATCACTCCATGTAGAGTCTTTAGGTCTATTCAGGGATTAGCCTGGCAACTTCTTATGTCAGTACTAAAATGTCACACAGTTGTTGTTTTTTTAAATTTTATTATAGAAGTGGTATTACAACCTGGGCAAAAAAAAAAAGAAAAAATGACACCTTCCCCATCCCATGCTGCATAAGTATCAAACAACTACCTGGCTTCTGTTTTTACAAACTAATGTTCTATTTTTTGCTGCAACGCCCTACTTGTCCAGTCTTACTTATTCAGACAGAATAAGTTTTTATTTACTGTTATGCAGAGTTGCCAGTCAGAATACAGGACACAAAGTTAAATTTCAATTTCAGATAAACAATGAATAATTTTAAATGTAATATCCCATGCAATATTTCTATTATACTAAAAATTATTCATTAATCAATGAAATTAAATTTTAACTGGACATCCTCTAATTTTATTTGCTAAATCTAGTAAGCCTAGCTGTGAGGGCTGAAGCCAGGAAGGGATCATCTCAAAAATCACTTTCTATTTCCTAGCCAACCACATCCCACCCACCCTTCCCACCATCTCATCTCCTTACCTGAAAAGCCTCACCATAAAAGTTACCAACTCAGAGATGCAACAGGAAAGGGCTTAGCTATTCACGTCCAGATCCAAGCCCGACCTCCTCATTTTCCATTGAGGAAACAGGGGTTCAGAGTTCAGTGGCTTGAACAAGGACACACAGTAATGGGCTAGTGGAGCTGGAAGGGGTCCCATTTTTCTATTGTTATTGTTGTTGTTATTAGTTACAAGCTTTGCATTCTAAAGGTCTTAGACTGTGGGGGGAAAAAAGCAGAGTCATTTTCTTCAGAATGCCACTAACAAAGATAGCTAAACTTGGTTGGGTGGGAGATGGTTATGTCCTCTCTTAGAAAGTAGAAAGGTCACATAAATATCCACTTAATTGAATTGCATGCAGTATAATGCTCAGCAAACCAGTGGTTAAAGCAGGAATAAGAATATGTATATGGAGGTGTAGCAAGAGGACACAGAAAAGAGTTAGCACTAGAGGTGTCTACATGTCCAAGGAAGCAGAAAAGCCCCTGGGGACCCTGATGGTTTCTCCTCAGGACTGTACAAGAGCTTTTATAAACCAGTGATGGGCTTGTGTGGCATAACTGATACTTATCAATATAAAGGCACATCAGAAAACAATCAACATAAAATGATACATGTACATCTGAACATATTCAACTTACTTATGCCAACTGCCTTTGTGGGTCCAAGTCTGGGCCTGGTCTTCTCATGAACTTTCACTCTACTCCCCCACAGATAAAACATCCATCTATATGGCATCTCTTGTGTTTTCCTGAGGTGTACTATAATTTTAATACTATAAACTCTCAGACATATGATTCTCAAGATCATACCCAGGCTCCTGAAGGATGCAGCCATCAAAGAAATCAATGGAAATAACACTCCGAGCAGAGAAAGGCCTCATAATACATGAAGCTCAGAGCCTGTCTGCTGTCTGTCTTGAAAGTGAGCTAAGTGGGAATTTAGCATATGCTTTGGAACAAGAAGGAATAACAGATTTACATTGTGCTGGTGGCTGGAGTGATGTGATATAGTCAGACACAAGGGAAAGGCAGTGTACATGATCAGAGGGATCCTGTGACTATGTAAACCACACAGAAGAACTGTCTTGGAACTAGCCAACCAAGCAAAAAGAAGACCTTGTCTACTAATAAATGCAATTCATAAAACTTAAAGAAGACAGAGAGAAATGGATCAGGTGCAAAAGCCATAGAGACATTTAGGACTGAAACTCAGATTGTGCCTGTAAAGACAGACATATACAGGGTACTGGAGCCAGCTCTGGCCAGCCTCTGGGGGCCAGTTGTGCACTTCTCTTCCCAGTGCCTCATGTTGGTAGTTTGAAAGTGGCCACGGTAGGAATATTTATATATGGAAATTGACAAATGCTACGAATCAGTGTTTGTTTGGTTTGCTTTCCTGAGAGCCAGTTTACATGCACAGCACTGCCCACTATCTAAAACCCAGTAGAAGAAACATGACAGGAATGGTATAGCACCAACAAGCCCAGGATGCCTTCAAAGAAGATGACCTGGGGCCAGAGGATGTGTTCACTGAGGCAGAAGAGGCAGGCCCAGAAACAAAATTGGAAAGAAGAGTCTGGTATAATTTCCCCAGATTTAAAAGTCCTACCTATCTGAATCTAATTCAGAATAGAAATTTAAGCAGTTTATCTCAAATTACGTTGCGGTAGAGAAAAGAGAACATGTAAATTTTAAATAATATTTAGAAATCAATGCTCTGTAAACATGCACATTTTTATTTTTATTTTGTTTGCTTCTTGAATTTTCTTTAAAAAAAATTTCAAATCCTGTGTTTGCTTTCCTAAGGAGTATTGTTTCTAAACCTTAGTCTTGATAATCCCAAATGATGTTGCTGGAGCCAGGGCAGGGAGTGGGACAGAGATACCAAAATGGCAAGAAGGATGTAAAGTTAAACTTTGCCCACTTCCAAACAGAAACTAATAGCTATTTGACCAAGCAGAGCTATACCTGGAATTTGCAAAGCTGCCTCCAGAGGGTCCAGAGGACCCCCACACACCAGTAAAAGCCCCAAATATATGACCAGGGCTTCAGTTGGCATCCTCAGGGGTAGCCCCTGAATTTGCTCAACAATATCAAAATTGCCCATTAATTTGCTTTTCCTGTAACTTCAAGACAAGGACAAACCTTAGACAATCTGTGTTTGCATGGGCAAGCAGATCATCACTTTTACACTTACACAGGAGATAATTGCTAAGCCTATTCCAAAGAACAGAAAAGAAACACATTTCTTATATTTTCTGTACCAAAACTATTGCCAATCCTGATAAAGAACTGTAAAAACAACTCTGATTATGAAATTACCCAGTATGTGCAAGAGAGAGCATTCATCTCTTTTGCTCTGATGAGAAATTATTTTACTTACTACTGCAAATGTAATCGTCAGTTTATAAAGAATATGTAAAATAATGACTAGGGATACTATCAAAACTAAGTACAAGTATATGGTATACTGTGTGTGTGTGTGTGTTGGGTTTTCTACTTTGAGCTCACGTAAAAACCTTCTTGATGTTTCTTTTTAAAAACTCATACTTTAAAAATCATTGTTCAAGAAAATCTTCATTTTAAAGTATATATATATGTATTTACTGTTTTAGAGCAGGAAAATTATCATAGTAATCAATCAATTCGAAGCCTAGATGCTACAAATGAGGAAACTCAGCTAGTTTGTTCATGGAAGAGCTCAAGTCCAATCTTCTGGCTCTGAAACCAGTGTTCTTTCTACGACTATGATACACTGCTTCCCTGAAAAGAAATAACTTAATAACTACTGACTGAGGGGTATAAAATATTAAAGTATGTGGTATATTTAACAATTCAGGTGGAGTGAGGGCAAAGCAGGTTAACCAAAAGCAAAATACTATGAAGCCTGGATAATCCTACCTTCAGCAACCCAAGAGAGCCTCAGTTGGTGGCTTCAGTTAGGGCCATCTGCAATCTCGAATCCTTCCTCCTAACTTCATGGTGAATGACTTTGACCAAGTAACCACAATGGGTAATTGCAAGACAAGAAGGTCTCTAAAATGGCTTCTACTGTAAAATGCTCATTGCTAAGCGCATGGTCACTTTCTTATCCACATGAGTACTTTCCTATGTGCTGGCTTGCCAGGTAACTGCTGTTACAGAATCTGCATTGCAATTGCCTGGTATTTGTAAGAAAACGTCCAACTCTCTTTTGACACATGAGAAGTCTTTATATACACCCACAGAGAGTGCTTTGACTGTATTTCTACAGGGATAAAGTTGCTTTAAATTTTTCCCTTAGCATTATTTTATGTTTCCAGGAACAATGAATGGCACTGATGCATCAAAGTTTTGTATCAATTGCTTTGACAGCTAAGAGCAAAGTTCACAATGAGGTTTCTAATCCCCCATCACTTATTCTATTTCTAGTTTACACTGACCTATGCTTGAAAAGCACTTGTTATTACAAAAATTAAATAAATATTGAGAAATTGCTGATGATGCAGGTGTGGATCAGTAGAATTCCAAGGGATGCCATTCAAGTCATAATGGATGTGGATGGTGTCCCCTCTGGAGCTGTGCTATGTACAACCTGCATGGCCATGCAGAGTGGCATCATCTCCTTGGGGGCTCATTTTCCTATAATTATGAGTATAAGAGGTGATCTCATGTGTTTCACACTCTTCAGCAACTACTACCTCCTCAGCCCAGTTTTGCAAACTCTTCCCCCAAGTCTCAAATTCACAGATACCATACCCAATAGAACTTCAACTACTTGATCTGTGATGACAAAGGGAAAACTTTCAGCTTAAAACTCTCAGAGGTAGAGGATCTAAGCGGGAATGTACAGGCTCAAATGCCCATCCAGCAACCTGAGCAAGCCGCCTAGGGACTCAACCTCACTCTTTTCAGTGGTAATGTGACAGTAGTGAAACCCGACTTTCCTCACTTTGTTACTGCAATGAGGTGATGAAATTGAAAACATCCATCACAATCCTGTCATCTACAGGAAGGGGCAGGGGATTCAACAGATATTAAAGAACCCTGAAGGAATTCCTATGATAGTCCTGAGATTTAGGCCAATCGTTGACTTAAGGACCACAGTTCATTCAGTTAACCTAAGGGACTCAAGCACAACAGCTGCTTAATCATGGTGAAAGCAACATCAAAACTTGAGGAGACTGGGGAAAAAATATATAAGTAAATCGTAATAAGAAAAATATAAATTAATAATAAACGTGTAATCAACCTCACCTGCAATCAAAGGAGTGCAAATGTAAACATCAAGGAGAAAATATTTCTCACTTATCAAATTAACAAATCTTAAAAAATACTGGGGAAGCTGAAATGAGATACTGTCCCACACCACTAGCAAGACTATAAATTGGCATCATTTTTTAGTAAAGCAATATGACAGCAGGATACTGAGCCATTAAGAAGTTAGTGCTCTTAACAAAAAGAATAAAATACCTAGGAATAAACCTACCTAGGGAGACAAAAGAACTGTATGCAGAAAACTATAAGACACTGATGAAAGAAATTAAAGATGATACCAACAGATGGAGAGATATACCATGTCCTTGCATTGGAAGAATCAATATTGTGAAAATGACTATACTACCCAAAGCAATCTACAGATTCAGTGCAATCTCTATCAAATTACCAATGGCATTTTTTACGGAGCTAGAACAAAAAATCTTAACATTTGTATGGAGACACAAAAGACTCCGAATAGCCAAAGCAGTCTTGAGGGAAAAAAAATCGGAGCTGGAGGAATCAGACTCCCTGACTTCAGACCATACTACAAAGCTACAGTAATCAATACAATATGGTACTGGCACAAAAACAGAAACATAGATCAATGGAACAAGATAGAAAGCCCAGAGATAAACCCATGCACCTATGGTCAACTAATCTATGACAAAGGAGGCAAGGATATACATTGGAGAAAAGACAGTCTCTTCAATAAGTGGTGCTGGCAAAACTGGACAGCTACATGTAAAAGAATGAAATTAGAACACTCCCTAACACCAAACACAAAAATAAACTCAAAATGGATTAGAGACCTAAATGTAAGACCAGACTCTATAAAACTCTTAGAGGAAAACATAGGAAGAACACTCTTTGACATAAGTCACAGCAAGATCTTTTTTGATCCACCTCCTAGAGTAATGGAAATAAAAACAAAAATAAACAAATGGGACCTAATGAAACTTCAAAGCTTTTGCACAGCAAAGGAAACCATAAACAAGATGAAAAGACAACCCTCAGAATGGGAGAAAATATTTGCAAACGAATCAATGGACAAAGGATTAATCTCCAAAATATATACACAGCTCATGCAGCTCAATATTAAAGAAACAAACAACCCAATCCAAAAATGGACAGAAGACCTAAACAGACATTTCTCCAAAGAAGACATACAGATGGCCAAGAAGCACATGAAAAGCTGCTCAACATCACTAATTATTACAGAAATGCAAATCAAAACTACAGTGAGGTGTCACCTCACATCAGTTAGAATGGGCATGATCAGAAAATCTACAAAACAACAAATGCTGGAGAGGGTGTGGAGAAAAGGGAACCCTCTTGCACTGTTGGTGGGAATGTAAATTGAAACAGCCACTATGGAGAACAGTACAGAGGTTCCTTAAAAAACTAAAAATACAGTTACCATATGAACCAGCAATCCCACTACTGGGCATATACTCAGAGAAAACCATAATTCAAAAAGACGCATGCACCCAATGTTCACTGCAGCACTATTTACAATAGCCAGGTCATGGAAGCAACCTAAATGCCCATCGACAGATGAATGGATAAAGAAGAAGTGGTACATATATACAATGGAATATTACTCAGCCATAAAAAGGAATGAAATTGGGTCATTTGTTGAGATGTGGATGGATCTAGAGACTGTCATACAGAGTGAAGTAAGTCAGAAAGCGAAAAACAAATATCGTATATTAACACATGTATGTGGAACCTAGAAAAATGGTACAGATGAACCGGTTTGCAGGGCAGAAGTTGAGACACAGATGTAGAGAACAAACGTATGGACACCAAGGGGTGAAAGCCGCGGGGCGGTGGGGATGGTGGTGTGATGAATTGGGCGATTGGGATTGACATGCATACACTGATGTGTATAAAATTGATGACTAATAAGAACCTATTGTATAAAAAAGTAAATAAAATAAAAATTAAAAAAAAAAGTTAGTGCTCTTTGTCTTAGGAATTCCATTTTTAGGAATAATCCTAAAGAAATAACCCAGAGATTTACATTAAAAGATATGCAAGAGAATACATATGCTTGGGAGAAATTGCCTCCCCCCACCAAAAACAAAACCCTGTACTTGCAATAAAATCATGGTATATCCATCCAATAGACTATAAGGCAAAAACTATTTCTTAAAAGCAGAATGTTAAATGACATGCAAAATGACTCTATACAGTGTCAAGTAAGGAAGGCAGGATATAGACTTGCAATATGCATAGTTAGTATATGGAGTGTACTTTGTAAAAGATAACTATAATCAATGGCAGTATTGAACAGGAAAACAATGACTGGACTATTTTTAAAAAGTTCAAAAATCGGCAAAACTAAACTATGGTGTTAGAACCGAAGACAGTCATTACCTTTGGGGAACAGAAAAGGGATAGTGATTAAGAGGGTCTTCTGGGGTGCTAAGAATGTTTTATTTCTTTTACTTGGGTGGCAGTTATCCTGGTGGGTTCACCTTGTGATAATTCATTGAACACACTTGCAGTTGATTCATTTTTCTGTACATGTGCCATACTTCAATAAAAGTGATACATATATTATTTGTTAAAGTATAAAGAAAAGCAAGGGAATGTTTGTCATACAATTCATAACATTGCTGAGGAGAAAGATGCAATCTTTATGTATTGATAATCTTCTACTTCCTGAAATGTGTGGAAGGTACATGGCTGATCTTTTAATTTTTTTTTACTTTTTAATGTATACAACAGAACTTTAACTCCTACTTACGTACATTTTAGAGTACAAAAAAAAAAAGTTTTAAAGTATTTTTCTTTAAAAGAGAAAAGATATACAAAATCTTATAAAGTATATTTACGTATACCCTACCTGTGCACTTATGTGTGTGTGAGAGAGGCAGAGAAGAAGCACGATCTATTTGTTTGTCTATCTGTTCACGGTAAAGAGATTGCAAAGATATACACTAGAATGGTCTTAGTGTTTCTCTTAAGACTACAGGTTTTTATTTTATGCACATCTTTTTGTATTTTCCAAAGTATTTTTAACAATCATATTACTTTTAGAATCTGAAAGGAAAAATACAAACTCTTTCTACGATTGAAAAAAAAAATCAGGTGCCATGCAGGTATCAGGCAGGTGTCACGGGCAGGGAGGGTTTGTGGGTGGGGCCGCGTGCTCAGAGGCGGGGCCGCGTGCAGAGGGGCGGGGCCTCGCGAATGTGACGTTTCAAACCTGGGCTTCCACGAGCACACAGACAAGCGTGGCCTCGGACTGGGACGTTTGGGCTCGGGCGTGGCCAGATGCGGCAGCTGGGAGGAATCCAGAGCTTCGCTCCGCCCCCGCCGGGCTGAGGCACAACTGCGTAGGTAGGAGGCCATTCAAGTGTGGTCGGTTAAAACTTTTCAATTCCTCTGGCTGGGTGAGAAGGAAGGGGGCCTTCAGGAAGAAGCTCGAGGAAGTTGGAGCAAGTAGGACCTCCTTTCTTCCTTACCACTCGAGGAACGTTGCCTATTGATAACCATAATAAGTAGCCAAGAAATCATTTCCTGCAGGCAGTTAGAAGACAGGGAGTTCCAAAGTGGCTCCCTGTCCCCTACGCGGCACCCCTTATCACATTTGATGAGAAAGGAAAGGCCAAGATCCTATTTGGTTCCCGAGTAACAGACTTTTTGTTTTGTCCTAACTTGTATTCCTTCATAAAGTGTATAATATGAGGACATTTACCTCTGGTCAAGCGAAAGATGATCACTATTTCAGAGTCCAGATTTTATTACCACCTGTTTTCTCCCTAACTCATGATATTACTGTGTCTGTAACTCATCACTGAGGAACTGAAGACGTCCTGTGTCACTGAGTATGGTTTTAGGCAGAGAGACAATCTGACACAATTCTCTCTCTGACAATTGTCAGAGAGACAGTCTCTAAGACACAGACCATTTCTTCATCTGTGTACTCTAACATCATACCTGGCATAAAATGTGTGCTCCGAGATGTTCGATGTACGAGTGACTGAATGAATGGTTGAATGAATGATTATCTTTAAAAGGAATCTGCCATTCAAAGGTGGCTCGGCATGAGCAATGAAAAATTGTATCAAGCTTGTTTAAAGTTTGCTTTGCACATTACTTATTTATAAAATATTTATAGGTATCAGTAAGAATCTCTGTTTTTGGAACACCAACAGAATATTTGCCACTTTTAGTAAGCCACTAGTTTTAAATAAATGCATAAAAACTTATTTGTAATGATAAATATTTTTGTTTAATGCCCTATGATCACATTTAATGTGCTAATAATGTTATTATACACACCAAAGGGCTGTGGATCTTTCAGATGTCACCAGTAAGACCTTGGGTGCCATAGAAGTGCTCTCTTTTACATATTATTGCAGGCCGGATGGACTGTTTTCCTCCAACTGGAAAAATAAATTAGGACCCAATTATAACATTTTACAGGTTTTTCCCCCCCTTCATGTCAGACAAGAGCTCAAGGATTTTTGTAAAGGGAAAGGTAAATAAAGGTAGAAGAGAAAAAGAATGCACTGGAAGCAAGAGATAGGCCAGAATCCTTCTAACCACCTAACTCTGCACACAGCATGTAGTTTTTCTTCATTGTCCTGATCTGAATAAGGAGGGAAATATTGATTCCAATATGGGAGAAAGGGATACGACGGAAGGCAAGACTGTGTTGTGTAGTATTTCAAAGAGGTTTTTAATTTTTAAGCCTCTTTTTCAAGTGCATAGAAACAACGTAAACTGGTGAGTTGTCATGGTGTGTAACACAAGTACATAATCAAGATAGAACTGAGATTTCTTTTGTTCCCAAAGTGAACTTTTCGCTGAAGTACCTTTTCAACCCTGTTATTATAACCAAATAGCTAAAACCTCCAATCTGGTCATTTTCAAAGATCTTTCCAAAGAGAAATAATTTTAAACACCATTCGAGAAAAATACCCTCTCCTTTTTTTTTTTTTTCTTTGTCAGAGTTTGGAATGGAAAATAATTACTTGTAACAGTATCTGCCCTAAATTCATAAAGCTGTTCATCTTCTGAGCACTGAAACCAGTAAGCTAGAAATTAATTACAGCTTAAAAGAAAACAACAAATGAACATGAATAATAATCAGGATATACAGGACCTTAAAGTGGTCTCCAGGCATAAACCCACAGTTCATTCCTTATAGCAGGAGAATTTTTTCTAATTAAGAAACACAATGACTAAAAGCCACATATCTCCACATAGCATTTGACTGCAATTTCTTTTTTTTTTCTTTTATGTGACATATCAGTTGAAAATAGATGAATAGGTACCCAAACAATGGAAGGCTATGGTAACAAAAGCCATACAAACACCATATGCTCATGGGTGTTTAAATCCTTTTATATCAGGGAGCCTGGATTATTGTCTCTCAACTAGTGTAAAATATATTGAGTCATCTTCCTGGAAAGTAACATTCAAGTTGCAACATTTTGCACCCATGAAGAGCCTTGTTGAATTTTTTTCAGGGCTGTTAATAAAATATTACAGCAGTCTAGTTTAAAGATCGCTGAAGTAGAGACTATAACTTATCACAGCTCTGGCTAAATTTCAAAATACACACGATGAATGAGCATAAGTGAGGGGTCCAATAGAAAGAGCATTTTCCTGTCTAATTTTTTTAAATTGCTGAGCAATAATAACAACACTAAAAATGATGACAATAGTATAACAGCATTTTTCAAGCACTTACTATTACCAGGCAACCTTCTTCTATTACTCTTGTCAACAACTATGAGGCAGATATCATTAACTCATTTTGTAAATGAGGAAACTGAGAACACAATGGCCATTACTGTTATCAACATCATTCCAAATTCCGTTTTACCTTTACATTTTAGAAAGCCTTAAGGGGTAAATTTATTTACATACCATATGATGTGGTATACATCTGTATACACCTAGGTATGTCTATTATAAAATGTTGAGGATTCATGTATTTGAACCACTAATATTTCACACATTTTAGGCAACTTTGAAAGGTAACTGAGCTGATTTTACACAGGATAAGCATTAGAATGTGTCCCTTTAACCTTAATTAGTAGAAGCTGAAGCTGAAGTCACATTGCAGTCTAGAATTGCATGACAAGTGGAAAACTGATATGGTTTTAAGTAGATCATTTAAAAGGAAATGTTTCAGGAAGACTAGTGTTATTGTCACTGGACAGAAATAGAAATTACCAATAGAAATCAGAGCTCTTGGCAATTTCTTTTCATAAGTGAATTGGTTGTTCTAGCTGACTATTTACTTAAATAAATGATTTATTAAACTGTAATAAATAGATACATGATAAAACAGTAATTAATTGATTAATAAATTATTATTAATAAATAAATAAAATGTATTAAAGTAAATAATACAATTTATTTTCTTAAGATTTACTTAAGTTGCGTGTGTGCCTTTCAAGGTAAGCATTAATATATGGAATCAAAATTAAGACAGTAAGATTAAATTCCCTTTAACAAAGGAAGAGACTTGTATATAACTCTGTTTAATCTGGTGTTTTTAAAATGTGCTTGAAAATATAGACTTGAAAATATTGGTCTTGCTTTTCTTCAGGCACCTTTAGTTGTTACTTATTAGTATGATAGTTCCACATGTTAGTTTAAAAGCTATTGGCACTCAACCTGGGTGGTGTTTCTCCGCTAGAATAACTTTCCTTAGGAAATTCCAATTCTGGGTGTTCATCTGATTTCACATGCATGAATGCTTCAGTGCTCTCCTACCAGTTATCACTTAAGTTCCTATTAGCCAGCATAACTCAAGCAGAAGAATTCAATGCTGTCTTTGAAGATCACCTAAGTTATAGTCTGAAAAGACATTGTATTGTCACCCCTCCTTCCAAAAAAAGTGTGCATTTAACTTGTTAGAAATCAGCTCAAATTTGTTAAGTTTGAAGGAAGGTATAAGGAGCAAAACTATGACGTAGTAACCACTTCACACCTCTGTTCAACAGACATTTGGAAACCTAGGTTTAAGCACAGAAAAAAAGGAATGTAATAGTCCCATGGCCTCCACAATCAGCTCTCAGCATATATTCCCAAATGTAACTTATCTGTTCTACTTTAGGCAGGTGTGTGTGTGTGTGAGTGTGTGTGTGTGTGTGTGTGTGTGTGTGTGTGTGTGTGTTGAAAGCCCATGGGATCCTACTCAGATGATGAAGATAATGGAGGAAAACACGGAGAAGGCATCTCAATGTCCTTAGGTACTGGGAGCAAGGCTTAATTAAAGACTCAAAAGTTCAGACCTCAGTTAATTCCCTCATCTTTTATATTCACTAATTTAGTTCACAGTGAAGAGAACACCGTGTTAAATATGAGAGCCATTACCAGACTGATGGGCAAGACTTGATATACATTAAAAATCACAACATTTATTAACTTAAACATTTCAACCTGACTGCGTACAGAATCCCTTCAGATGTTGCCCATACATTCATTGGTCAATTCCATGAATACAGAAAAGGAAGTATGATCTGCAGTTCACAGAGGCTCCTTCTTCTCATGCAGTTGCCATTTCTTCCCATTTTCCTCCCAGAGATTCTGCCTTCCATGGGCCTTCATGTTATTCTGTCTGTTGTCACAGAATTTGTTCAACCAGTACCCACACTACACTGGTCATCTGGCTTTGGTCTTATCTTCCAGTAGTAGGTGACTACCTCTGTTTTCCACTTATCTCTCCCTTTCCCTAATTTTCAATATTTTTCATGCTTCCAGATCTTTCATATCTACAATATGCTGTCCGGAATAATGAGACAGAGTTGGGTTATGGGTGGGGAGGGAGATGTAGATTAAAAATGTCCCTCCAGGAGCCTGACTCATCTCTTCCTCCAACCTTGAGAACACTGCTTCACTTTGGGACATTCATACCAGGAGATGTTGCCCTATGCTGGTACAGATGTTTTAAAGTGAGGGCAGAGGAAAAATGATTCCATTAATTCTTGTAGCAGAATTCATTGAGTGAGCCCTTGAGGCCTCATTTCCTTTAAAGTTGGAATGTGGGGATGCAGAAAGGGACTATTTCTACTTACCAATCAGAGATAACTCAGTAATGATTTAAAATAGCCTCTTTGGGTAAATATCTTCCTCCTCCCCAAGACGCAGGACAGGGGAATCTTACTCACCTTCATGGCAACCGAAATGGGAAGAGGCCTTGTGTCAACGCCTTCTCTAGTCCTCCCTGGCCTCTATTGATACATCCTTCTTTCCACCTTTTCCCCAGGATTGAGTGTTGACTGAAGTACAGTACAGTTGATCCTGAGTTCATTGATCTGGTCATCAGGTCATCATATTTACCAGTGAATACATCAAACAGTTGCAGGGAGATTGGGTCATAAAAAAGCAAGCCTGGAGGGATTTTTTTTCCCCTTACCATAACTAAACTTTAAAAAATTATGATAATGATAGCAAGCAAATCATTCATGCCCAGTGCAGTTTGTTCAGGCTCTACAAGGGCCTTCAGAAACACAGGCAGAGAATCTCTTTTACTCTACCTACCCTACACACAATCTAATAATTCCCAAGCCACTCACATGAACTGCATTTCATTTGTTTTGTATGGTTTTGCCCTCCTGGAGAGTTCTGTAGAAAAACACCTTCTGATTTACTGTCATATTCTTTCCCTGCCTTATTACTTGTATTCTCAAACAGTGCTGAGATTGTAGGTGGGGGAGTAAAGGGCATGTGTTTGGGGAAGTCTTACCTCTATTGCCTTGAACATATTAGAGATATTTTAAATTCCTAGCTAACTCTTATATCTCAGTCACCTATACGTGTGTTCTATTGTCTACTTTTTCTTTTGATTTTTGATTATGTTTTCTTGGGGTGTTTGAGGCATACTTAGTAATTTTGGGGGTTTTTTTGGCTGCGTTGGGTCTTCATCGCTACACAGGGGCTTTCTCCAGTTGCAGCAAGCGGGGCCTACTCTTCATTGCCGTGCACGTGCTTCTCATTGCAGTGGCTTCTCTTGTTGTGGAGCACGGGCTCAAGCGAGGCACATGGGCTTCAGTAGTTGCAGCACGCGGGCTCAGTAGTTGCTGCACACGGGCCCTAGAGCGCAGGCTCGGTAGTCGTGGCACATGGGCTTAGCTGCTCCGCGGCATGTGGGATCTTCCTGGACCAGGGATCGAGCCCGTGTCCCCTGCATTGGCAGGCGAATTCTCAACCACTGCGCCACCAGGGAAGTCCAGTAATATTTTATTAAATGGTGACTATTTTGTATAGGAGATTGTAGAAAATCCAGATGATGTATCCTGCTCTATAATGGATTCATCATTCCCTTCACTAGGCAGACAACACAGTAATTCATCTTAATTTAATCGGGGACCGTTGCATGTTGAGACTGGGTTGCAGGCCTGGAAATGGTCTATCTCTAGTTCACTCTGGTTCTCAAGAGTTTTCAGCTGCAAGTCTGATGTTTCTTTGAGGCCATTTCTCCTGCAGGTCTCACAAGACTGCCAAAACTTTGCATTGCTTTGTAGAGGCTTTCTACTTAGGTCTTTAGCATCCTGCCCCATGTAGCCCCCCAAGTTAGCCTTTTCTCTGGATAGTAAACATCTCTGTGCTTGAAGTTCCCCAGATATCTACCCAAAACCATACTGGTTTCACCCAGTACCCTAAGTAAAATGCTGAGATTCTCAGCCCCCTCCCCATACCAAATTGGCAAACATTGCCCCGATACAAAATGGCTGTAAAAGTCAGCTCATTTCCATGAAGAAGTTATACCCTATCCATTTCTCATTGCCTTCCAGTACACTCAAACTGATGACCTGGTATTTAATCCTGCTTTTCTACTCGGTCTCAACAGAAATTCTGATCTGCTACAAACTACTCCACCCCGATAAGCAGAAGCTAACATGTAACTGAATAGTTTGAATGATATATTTTGGCAGGTTCAAATTGTTGAAATAGTAATTTTGAAATATGACTTTTTTTAAAAGTTTGATACACATCAAAACTATTCTTTTCCCCAAGAAGTTCTTTGATTTCATGGCTCTCTTTTTCTGAGATCAATGGGGAAATATTAGTGGATGATTAATATATAACCAGTTTTCAAATATTATTCAACTCTGTAAACCTGTAAATCTTCATTAAATGTAATTGAAACATGATTGAAAAAATAAAAAATGTATTTCTAAACTATTTTGATATCTTCTCTAGCTCAATTCCAAAATTAATTTCTCTCATAGACAAATGTATTGATTTGTCTATGAGAGAAATTATTTATACTAAAAAAAGTATAATTATACTAGAAAAAGAGTCAGAAGAAATCTTCAAATAATAGTACTAAAAACTATACAAGAAATTAAATTATTATTTTTCTTTGCTTATTTTATTTTTCATGGGGGAGGAAGGGGGCAGTGTAGTGTGGATGAGAGGAGAGGCCCAGGGCACTCTCTTTGCCCCTTTACCCCCTTTTTATATCCCAAAGGAAAGTAGAGGGAAGCTGCCTCTGCCTTGAAATGAGGCTATGCGCTTCAAACCTGGGGACAGGGGTAAGAGAGGATCTGTGCTTTGGGCAACCTGAGCCAGAAGCAGAGGGGTATTGGGGAGGATACATGATGCTTATTGCTTTGTATGTTTCACTGGGAAGGAGGGCACCACCAACAGTAGCTCACAGATTTGTAAACTGAGCCTACTGGCTTCAAGAAGGGGAGCAATGAAGTCAAATTAAATATGAGTCATTTGTGCAAAAATAATAAACAAATATATACAAGATCTAAATAGTTCCATTTGAAAGTACTTCATAATTATCTTTAGTAAAAAAGCAAACTAAAACTCTTGCAAAGAATCAGGTTAACCCTACTTTTGGCTCAGATATTTATGATGTGAAATGGCTTGGCATGCATAGGAAGGTAGATAAATAGTTCATATTCTAATCCTTCTCTCTCTCTCTCCTTCTCTCTCTCTCTCTCTTTTTCTCTTCTCTGCCAGGTTCCATGGTAAGTGCATATAACATTGTACCATTAATCCACAGGCAAATCATACAAAAAAGCCTTATCCAATAGTTTCTCAAGTGTTAAAAATGCCTTTTATTCTTCAGCCTCTAAAGGAGAAGACAGTTTAGGGTAAGTTAAAAGGCACTGTAAACATACTAGAAAATATTAAAATGACAATAGTGATAGTTCTGTTATACAATATGTTTGGAGATTAGGGGACTTCTACGTTCACTCTCTACCTGTCTCCACCCCACTCCTAAAAATAGTTTACAGAGATTTATAATGATCTTGGGTGAAAATAAATATCCAGTTCAGCCTCAGGGGAAAATAATTTAGGAGCAGTCTCATGTTCATGCCTCAGGTTCTATTTGTGAGGTAAGAGTGGCAAATATTAATTATTCATGCATTACCCATGGTGCACCCATTTTACGGATCATGCACTATGTGACTGGTTATATATGATAACAATGAAAATAGATTAGCTATCCCTGTTTGTGTGGATGTTCTCTCATTTTACCAATTGCTCTCTAGGACACAAAATTCCCAGAGAATAAATATCCTGAGATTCAATTTTTATGTAAATATTAGTCACCAGCTTTTGAAATTTAAGAAGAAAAATGATGTGTGTGTGTGTGCATGCGAATGTAAACAAAGCTTCACAATGTAAAGCAAAGCATCAATTATTAAATGTTATTAGTATGCTTTATATATGAATATTATATTTATAATTTGTTCATGATATAGTATATATACTATATGTAACACCATAATAGCTACCCTTTTTGGAGAACTTATTTTATGCCAGATGATGCATTAGTTCCTAACAAATGTTGCTTTGTTAATCCTTCAATCATCCCTATGAGGAATGAATTGGATGAAAAAACCAAGATCCATCAAAGTAAAATAACTTACTGAAAGTTTCTTCAGCAAAGAAGAAACAGTTAGGATTTGAGTTTATATCTCCTCAACTCTAAAACACAGGTCCTGTCTACTATGCCATTTCAATTCTTGAGCTTGGAGCACCCTCCCAGGAAAGTCAGATAGCAGTTCTGAGCTCTTACTCCCAAGCTCCTATGAAGCACAATCCATTTTATTCATCTTTATAATCCCCCAGGAAACAGCCTAGTATTTTCCCCTAGTGGGAACTCAACAAGTGTTGACTAAATGGATGAATGAATGTCTAACAATTGTCCATCCTTATAAACTTCTTTTTTGGGAAGCTAAGCATACAGACCTTAAAGTACTTCTTTAGCATCAGATAAAGGAAGCATCTATCTACCTATCAGACTGCTTCATCAGTGCCAGCCCAGGTACCAATTTTACCACAGCAACATGAAATATATAAATATATTGGCTCACTGCCAGCATGGTCACCCAACTACCTATATCAGACTCCAGTGGAGTAGACTGAACTTGGACATACTTAGAGCACCAGTAAAGTAGCATTACCAAGAGAATAATTCTCTAGGAAAACCTAGCATTTAATAAGTGTATTGTGTTACATAAGCGAAATCTCATTGATCTTAAGAAATGTGCACTGAAGTAACAAAGGGTAATGAGACATGATACATGCAACCTAACTCACAAATAACTCTGAAAAAAGTAAATAATATAAATGTATATATGTGTATGTGTCTCTGTATACTGGTCTACACTACACTACACACACACACACACACACACACACATTACAATTATAAATATGGGCAAAATGTTTAAAATTCGTAAACCTGGGTAAAGGGCAATTGAAAGTTCTTGATATTATTCTTACAACTTATCTATAAATTTAAAATTATTTCCAAAAAGTTAATTAGTTCATTTTTTAAATATCTTTATTTAGTATAACTGCTTTACAATGTTGTGTTAGTTTCTGCTGTATAACAAAGTGAATCAGCTATATGTATACATATATTCCCCATATCCCCACCCTCTTGTGCCTCCCTCCCACCCTCCTTATCCCACCCTTCTAGGTGGTCACAAACCACCGAGCTGATCTCCCTGTGCTATGCAGCTGCTTCCTACAAGCTATCTATTTTACATTTGGTAGTGTATATATGTCAATGCTACTCTCTCACTTCATCCCAGCTTACGCTTCCCCCTCCCTGTGTCCTCAAGTCCAATCTCTACATCTGCATCTTTATTCCTATCCTGCCCCTAGGTTCCTCGGAACCTTTTTTTTTTTTTTTTGATTCCATATATATGTTTTAGCATACGGTATTTGTTTTTCTCTTTCTGACTTACTTCACTCTGTATGACAGACTCTAGGTCCATCCACCTCACTACAAATAACTCAATTTTGTTTCTTTTTATGGCTGAGTAATATTCCATTGTATATATGTGCCACATCTTCTTTATCCATTCATCTGTCAGTGGACACTTATGTTGCTTCCATGTCCTGGCTATTGTAAATAGAGCTGCAATGAACATTTTGGTACATGACTCTTTTTGAATTATGGTTTTCTCAGGGTATATGCCCAGTAGTGGGATTCCTGGGTCATATGGTAGTTCTATTTTTAGTTTTTTAAGAAACTTCCATACTGTTCTCCATAGTGGCTGTATCAATTTACATTCCCACTAACAGTGCAAGAGGGCTCCCTTTTCTCTACACCCTCTCCAGCATTTACTGTTTGTAGATTTTTTGATGATGGCCATTCTGACCAGTGTGAAGTGATACCTCAATGTGGTTTGGATTTGCATTTCTCTAATGATTACTGATGTTGAGCATCCTTTCATGTGCTTCTTGGCCATCTATGTGTCTTCTTTGGAGAAATGTCTATTTAGGTCTTCTACCCATTTTTGCATTGGGTTGTTTGTTTATTTGATATTGAGTTGCATGAGCTGCTTGTATGTTTTGCAGATTAATCCTTTGTCAGTTGCTTCATCTGCAAATATTTTCTCCCATTCTGAGGATTGTCTTTTCATCATGTTTACAGTTTCCTTTGCTGTGCAAAAGCTTTTAAGTTTCATTAGGTCCCATTTGTTTATTTTTGTTTTTATTTCCATTTCTCTAGGGGGTGGGTCAAAAAGGATCTTGCTGTGATTTATGTCATAGCGTATTCTGCCTGTATTTTCCTCTAATACTTTTATAGTGTCTGGTCTTACATTTAGGTCTTTAATCCATTTTGAGTTTATTTTTGTGTATGGTGTTAGGAATTGTTCTAATCTTACTCTTTTACATGTAGCTGTCTAGTTTTCCCAGCACCAATTACTGAAGAGGCTGTCTTTTCTCCATTGTATATTCTTGCCTCCTTTATCAAAGATAAGGTAACCATAGGTGTGTGGGTTTACCTCTGGGCTTTCTATCCTGTTCCACTGATCTATATTTCTGTTTTTGTGCCAGTACCATACTGATGATTACTGTAGCTTTGTAGTACAGTCTGAAGTCAGGGAGCCTGATTCCTCTAGCTCCGTTTTTCTTTCTCAAGATTGCTTTGGCTATTCGGGGGTCTCTTGTGTTTCCATACAAATTGAGAAATTTTTTTTTCTAGTTCTGTGAAAAATGCCATTGGTAGTTTGATAGGGATTGCACTGAATGTGTAGATTGCTTTGGGTAGTATAGTCATTTTCACAATGTTGATTCTTCCAATCCAAGAACATGGTATATCTCTCCATCTGTTGGTATCATCTTTAATTTCTTTCATCAGTGTCTTACAATTTTCTGCATAGAGGTCTTTTCTCTCCTTAGGTAGGTTGATTCCTAGGTATTTTATTCTTTTTGTTGCAATGGTAAATGGGAGTGTTTCCTTAATTTCTCTCTCAGATTTTTCTTCATTAGTGTATAGGAATGCAAGAGATTTCTGTACATTAATTTTGTATCCTGCTACTTTACCAAATTCATTGATTAGCTCTAGTATTTTTCTGGTAGCAACTTTAGGATTCTCTATGTATAGTATCATGTCATCTGCAAACAGTGATAGTTTTACTTCTTTCTTTCTGATTTGTATTCCTTTTATTTCTTTTTCTTCTCTGATTGCTGTGGCTAAAACTTCCAAAACTATGTTGAATAACAGTGTTGAGAGTGGGCAACCATGTCTTGTTCCCAATCTCAGAGGAAATGGTTTCAGTTTTTCACCATTGAGAATGATGTTAGCTGTGGGTCTGTCATATATGGCCTTTATTATGCTGAGGTAGGTTCCCTCTACGCCTACTTTCTGGAGAGTTTTTATCATAAATGGGTGTTGAATTTTGTCAAAAGCTTTTTCTGCATCTATTGAGATTATCGTATGGTTTTTATCCTTCAATTTATTAATACAGTGTATCACATTGATTGATTTGCATATAATGAAGAATCCTTGCATTCCTGGGATAAATCCCACTTGCTCATGGTGTATGATCCTTTTAATGTGCTGTTGGATTCTGTTTGCTAGTATTCTGTTGAGGATTTTTGCATCTGTGTTCATCAGTGATATTGGCCTGTAGTTTTCTTTTTTGTGACATCTTTGTCTGGTGTATTTGCCTGGTATTGGTACCAGGGTGATGGTGGCCTCGTATAATGAGTTTGGGAGTGTTCCTTCCTCTGCTATATTTTGCAAGAGTTGGAGAAGTATAGGTGTTAGCTCTTCTCTAAATGTTTGATAGAATTCACCTGTGAAGCCATCTGGTCCTGGGCTTTTGTTTGTTGGAAGATTTTTAATCATAGTTTCAATTTTAGTGCTTGTGATTGGTCTGTTTATATTTTCTGTTTCTTCCTGGTTCAGTCTTGGAAGGTTGTACTTTTCTAAGAATTTGTCCATTTCTTTCAGGTTGTCCATTTTATTGGCATATAGTTGCTTGTAGTAATCTCTCATGATCCTTTGTATTTCTACAGTGTCAGTTGTTACTTCTCCTTTTTCATTTCTAATTGTGTTGATTTGAGTCTTCCTTTTTTTCTTGATGAGTCTGGCTAATGGTTCATTAATTTTGTTTATCTTCACAAAGAACCAACTTTTTGTTTTATTGATCTTTGCTATGGTTTCCTTCATTTCTTTTTCATTTATTTCTGATCTGATCTTTATGATTTCTTTCCATCTGCTAACTTTGGAGTATTTTTGTTCTTCTTTTTCCAATTGCTTTAGGTGTAAGGTTAGGTTGTTTATTTGAGATGTTTCTTATGTCTTGAGGTAGAATTGTATTGCTATAAACTTCCCTCTTAGAACTGCTTTTGCTGCAGCCCATAGGTTTTGGGTCATCATGTCTTCATTGTCATTTGTTTCTAGGTATTTTTTGTTTTCCTCTTTGATTTCTTCAGTGATCTCTTGGTTATTTAGTAGCGTATTGTTTAGCCTCCATGGGTTTGTATTTCTTACAGTTTTTTTCCTGTAATTGATATCTAGTCTCACAGCATTGTGGGTGGAAAAGATGCTTGATATGATTTCAATTTTCTTAAATTTGCTGAGCCTTGATTTGTGACCCAAGATATGATCTATCCTGGAGAATGTTCCATGAGCACTTGAGAAGAAAATGTATTCTGTTGTTTTTGGATGGACTGTCCAATAAATATAAATTAAGTCCATCTTGTTAAATATGTCATTTAAAGTTTGTGTTTCCTTATTTATTTTCATTTTGGATGATCTTTCCATTGGTGAAAGTGGGGTGTTAAAGTCCCCTACTATGATTGTGTTACTGTCAATTTCCCCTTTTATGGCTGTTAGCATTTGCCTTATGTATTGAGGTACTCCTATGTTGGGTGCATAAATATTTACAGTTGTTATATCTTCTTCTTGGATTAACCCCTTTGATCATTATGTAGTGTCCTTCTTTGTCTCTTGTCTTTAAAGTCTACTTTGTCTGATATGAGTATTGCTATTCCAGCTTTCTTTTGATTTCCATTTGCATGGAATATCTTTTTCCATTCCCTCACTTTCAGTCTGTATGTGTCCCTAGGTCTGAAGTGGGTCTCTTGTAGACAGCATATATATGGGTCTTGTTTTTGTATCCATTCAGCCAGTCTGTGTCTTTTGGTTGGAGCATTTAATCCATTTACATTTAAGGTAGTTATCAATATGTATGTTCCTATTACCATTTTCTTAATTGTTTTGGGTTTGTTTTTGTAGGTCTTTTCCTTCTCTTGTGTTTCCTGCCTAGAGAAGTTCCTTTAGCATTTGTTGTAAAGCTGGTTTGGTGGTGCTGAATTGTCTTAACTTTTGCTTGTCTGTTAAGGTTTTAATTTCACCACTGAATGTGAATGAGATCCTTGCTGGGTAGAGTAATCTTGGTGGTAGGTTTTTCCCTTTCATCACTTTGAATATGTCCTGCCACTCCCTTCTGGCTTGCAGAGTTTCTGATGAGAGATGAGCTGTTAACCTTATAGGGATTCCCTTATGTGTTATTTGTTGCTTTTCCCTTGTTGCTTTTAATATTTTTTCTTTGTATTTAATTTTTGATAGTTTGATTAATACGTGTCTTGGCGAGTTTCTCCTTGGATTTATCCTGTATGGGACTGTCTGCGCTTCCTGGACTTGACTATTTCCTTTCCCATGTTAGGGAAGTTTTCAACTATAATCTCTTCAAATATTTTCTCAGTCCCTTTCTTTTTCTCTTCTTCTTCTGGGAACCCTATAATTTGAATGTTGGTGCATTTAATGTTGTCCCAGAGGTCTCTGAGACTGTCCTCAATTCCTTTCATTCTTTTTTCTTTATTCTTCTCTGTGGCAGTTATTTCCACTATTTTATCTTCCATGTCACTTATCTGTTCTTCTGCCTCAGTTATTCTGCTATTGATTCCTTCTAGAGAATTTTTAATTTCATTTATTGTGTTGGTCATCATTGTTTCTTTGCTCTTTAGTTCTTCTAGGTCCTTGGTAAATGCTTCTTGTATTTTCTCCATTCTATTTCCAAGATTTTGGATCATCTTTAGTATCATTACTCTGAATTCTTTTTCAGGTAGACTGCCTATTTCCTCTTCATTTGTTTGGTCTGGTGGGTTTTTACCTTGCTCCTTCATCTGCTGTGTATTTCTCTGTCTTCTCATTTTGCTTAACTTATTGCGTTTGGGGTCTCCTTTTCGCAGGCTGCAGGTTCGTAGTTCCTGCTGTTTTTGGTGTCTGCCCCCAGTGGCTAAGGTTGGTTCAATGGGTTGTGTAGGCTTCCTGGTGGAGGGGACTGGTGCCTGTGTTCTGGTGGGTGAGACTGGATCTTGTCCTTCTGGTGGGCATGGCCACGTCCGGTGGTGTATTTTCGGGTTTCTGTGAACTTAATATGATTTTAGGCAGCCTCTCTGCTAATGGGTGGGGTTGTGTTCCTGTCTTGCCATTTGTTTGGCATGTGGCATCCAGCACTGGAGCTTGCTGGCTGTTGGGTGGAGCTATGTCTTAGTGTTGAGATGGAGATCTTTGGGAGACCTCTTGCTGATTGATATTACATGGGGCTGGGAGGTCTCTGGTTGTCCAATGTCCTGGACTTGGCTCTCCCACCTCAGAAGCCCTGGCCTGACACCTGGCTGGAGCACCGAGACCATGCCAGCCATATGGCTGGGAAGGAAAAAAAACCACAACGAACAGATAGAACCCCAAACCAAATCGTAAAAGCAAAACTAAACAGACAAAATCACACAAATAAACATACACACAGTCATGAAAAGAAAACAAACTAACAACAGCAACAAAAAAATACGAACTGTCAGCACCCTCGGACAAGTGGTAAAAGCAAACCTAAACAGACAAAAATCACACAAAGAAACATACACATACACACTCACAAAAAGAAAAAAAAAGGAAAAAAAAATTTTTAAATATTAAATTAAATTAAAAAGAAAGAAAGAAAGAGAGCAACCAAACCAATAAATCCACCAATGATAACAAGCATTAAAAAGTAACTAAGATAAACATAAAAACCAGAAACAAATTAGATGCAGAAAGCAAACCCCAAGTCTACAGTTGCTCCCAATGTCCACCACCTCAATTTTGGGAACATTTATTGTCTATTCAGGTATTCCACAGACTCAGGGTTCATTAAGTTGATTGTGGAGATTTAATCTGCTGCTCCTGAGGCTGCATGGAGAAGTTTCCCTTTCTCTTCTTTGTTCACACAGCTCCTGGGGTTCAGCTTTGGTTTTGGCTTTGCCAAAACCTAAAGGCTCTTCCCCGCCCAGACAGGAGGGCGTTAAAGCAGCAGCTGATTAGGGCTCTCTTGCTCACTCAGGCTGAGGAGAGGGAGGGGTACAGTAGTCATAATTCAAATGCAGGATGAGTCTGCAGTGGCAGAGGCTGGCATGACATTGCTAAAGCCTGAGGTGCACTGTGTGTTCTCCCGGGGAAGTTGTTCCTGGATCACGGGAGCCTGGCAGTGGTGGGCTGCACAGGCTCCCTGGAGGGGAGGTGTGGATAGTGACCTGTGCTTGCACACAGGCATCTTGGTTTCAGTAGCAGCAGCATGAGCATTTCATGCCCGTCTCTGGGGTCCGTTCTGATCGCCCATCTCTGGAGCTCGTTTAGGCGGTGCTCTGAATCCCCTCTCCTCACGCACCCTGAAACAATCGTCTCTTGCCTCTTAGGCAGGTGCAGACCTTTTCCCGGACTCCCTCCTGGCTAGCTGTGGTGCACCAGCCCCCTTCAGGCTGTCTTCACACAGCCAACCCCAGTCCTCTCCCTGGGATCTGAACTCCAAAGCCTGAGCCTCAGCTCCCAGCCCCCGCCTGCCCCAGGGGGTGAGCAGACAAGCCTCTCTGGCTGGTGAGTGCTGGTCGGCACTGATCCTCTGTGAGGGCATCTCTCCGCTTTGCCCTTTGCCCCTATTGCTGTGTTACTGCGTGGAAACTTTTCCTCCTTCACAGCTCCCTCCCAGAGATGCAGGTCCCGTCCCTATTCTTTTGTCTCTGTTTTTTCTTTTTTGTTTTGCCCTACCCAGGTACATGGGGAGTTTCTTGCCTTTTGGGAAGTCTAAGGTCTTCTGCCAGTGTTCAGTAGGTGATCTGTAGGAGTTGTTCCACATGTAGATGTATTTCTGATGTATTTGTGGGGAGGAAGGTGATGTCCACATCTTACTCCTACGCCATCTTGAAGGTCTCAATTGGTTCATTTTAAAGATACATTTCCTACCTCTGGGTAGATATAACTTTAAAACATGTTTGAGAACAGTTAATAATTTAAAGGGTAAATCAAAGGATAAGAAATCTTTGTGGTTACTGTTCATTTATTGTGTGACTTTTTGCAAACAAAGCACCAAACTGTTCAATATATATTTCTTCATTTGGAAACTGCAACTGTGATAACCATTTACCTTGTGTATTATGGGGGAGGCAGTGGAGTGAGGTAGAAAGAACTCTGAGAGTTGCAAGATGTGGTTGAAAGCACTGATTCACTGTGTGACCATGAGCAAGTCATTTTACCTGCATGAGACTCCATTTCTTCATCAGCAAAATAAGGATATTAGATGAGAGTGTATTGGGAAGGCTGTCCATCTCTATCCTTCTACAATTCTGAGTTATAGTTTAAGAAATAAAATGTTAAAGTCTAAGAAGTAAGAGCCATATCAACAGAATTAAAGAGATGGCCAAAGTTGGGGGAAAAAATTTTTTTTTCTTTATACATCTGTACAGTCTCAGCCTCTTAAGTAAATAGAAACTTGGATTACTTTTATAGAAGGATAGAACAGTGTTTGCAAAGAAACAGAACTTTCTCTCAGGATGCCAATGAATTTGGCAGGCTGATTGCATTTGTGTTTCAAGAAGAAATGTAGCCAAAGGTCTCTGAAGTACATTGAAACATGACTTGCCCTACCCTCATATTCCTCCCATACCAAATGAGCTATTGTTTTTACAATCAAATTAGATTAAGGATTTTTGAGAAGTACAGTTGTGTCCTCATGGACCACACTTGTAAAGATAGCAAGTTGTATCATTATCACTTCCCCAAAAAGGTCTCATTTTTCTGATGCTTTTGGTTCTGAATGAGCCACACTTTATGTCAACAAAGAATCAGGGAAATTATCTATTTCTCAACAAAGACTAAAGTAAAAGAGGCCAGGGTAGGCACATCATAAATATTGTTGAATGAGAGTAGCAAACAATAAAAATAGGAAAACCAAAACAAAACAAAACAAAAGACAGAATAAGGATGCCACAGTGTCTGGAGAAGCATTCCATAGTGAAGTCAATTTGTAAAAAGTTAGCTTATATTTAGGTGACTCCCAACTAAACTGTCTAAGTTTCTGTAATATGGTACAGCAGGAAAAAAGAGGTAATTTTGAATTTTTCAATAAATGTACAATAAAATAAGATACAGTCATCTGTTTGTCCAGTTAAAAAATATTAACTGTGTGCTTACTCTGTGTCTAGCACATTCTGAATATATAGCAGTGAATTAGCATACAAGGTGCATTCTCTCAGGGAGCTTATATTCTGTTGGAAAAAAGGTACATATGAATGAAATATATATATATATATACACACACACACACACACACACACACACACACATATACATATGAGTAAATATATCTGTGATAAGTGGTATGGTGAGATTTAAAATAGATATATGACTGGGGGTGGTTACTTTAATTCATTAGAGAAGGTTTCTTTAGGAACAGACATTTAAGTTACGATCTGAATAACATGAAAAACAGTGAAGAGAACACTCTAGACCAACTAGTGCAAAGGCTCCAAGGTGGGAATGAACTTGTTAAATTAGCAGAACAGAATAAAAGCCAGGTGGCTGGAACACAGTAGACAAGGGAGGAAATACATGATGAATTTTCAGAGGGTGTAGGGGTATAAGGTATTTGTATTCTGTTCTAGGTGTTGTGGGCAGCCGTTTAAAGGTCTTAAGCAAGAACATGGTGGGATCTGATTTTCATTTAAAAGGACGACTTGGGCTGCTGTGTGTGAGAAAACAATTGCAATAGTTTAGGCAGGAGATCATGGGGCCTAAAGGGTATCATCATGAATATGGAAAGAGGTGGACCTTTGAAAGAAAGAGTCAGTAGGACCTCATGATGGATTGGAGTTAAGTAAAAGAGAGGAATTAAAGAAAACTTGTAAAGTTCTGTCCTGGCCAATGGATGTGAGGGCATGTACTGGAATGGGGAACACTAGGAGATGGGCAACTTAAGATGAGATGAGATTTAAGAAACCTGTTTTGGGCTTGTTAGTTTTAAGACGCATATTAGACAATCCAAGTAGAGATGTCACATAAACAGTGGGGTACACAATTTTGAATTTCTGGGAGTATTACATATTACATAAATTATCTTTTTTGATTCTCACATGATTCTCCTGTATCCAATCATTCCCGTTTCCAGAGGAGGAAAATAACATTTAGAGAGGTTGAATAACTTCTCCTAGAGCATACAGTTCATAAGTAATAAATCTAGAATTCAAACCTTTCTTGCATCTCCAAACTGGATGCTCTTTCCACTATGTAATACCACAGTGAAGGCACCTTTCTGCTCTCTCTGATGCAACACAGCAAATGTTCACAGTGTACCAGGTACAAAGAAGCACAGTTGCTTTGATGCCATTATTCCCATTTGGTGACTTGGTGATCAGCAAATGGTTTGGCAATTTCAAGTTTGAAATCCCTGGAATCCACTCAGTGTGGAAGTGTAATGTCCACATTATTTTTTTTCTGAATTTAATGACTTCTGGAATACAACAGGACCATCCTTACACTTGCAACTAAAGATCTTATGAAAAAACAACTAAATTCTAATGCGTTTCTCAACAAATTTGGTTCATATACTTGTTAACCAAAAATTGCCAGTTCATTTTGTTACCATTTTGAAAAGATTCCTACCCAATAAAATAGCAGTAAAATTGAATACCTAGTTACTAAACTTTTAAAAATGTTTTCTAAGGTAGGGAAAGTATAAATCCCAATCAATGATGGTGAAATGCAGAGGAATTTATTATCCTATGGTCCAAAAGCTATGGTATTTGACATCGAATGTCCCAAGTTCAAGTCTTAGGTCTGGTAGATTCTCTTGGCGATCCCTCAAGTTGTTTAACCTCTTGCTTCCCTCATTAGTAAAATAAGGGTAATAATATTTATGCAAAAGAGTTGCTGTGAGAAACAAGTGGAATAGTCCTGTGAGATAACTTTGTACACTGGGAGTACCTGTTGGCTGCTATTATTATTCATATAACACTACACAGTATGTTTTATTTTGTATTTCTTAATAAGCATCATGAGCCCAATTCACTCTCCCTTCTGATAATGGTGAACTATTCCTTATGGTTACCTGGATAAAAAAGAAGAAAAATCGCCTGTATAGGGATGCCTCTCATTCTCCCTCCTCTCAAAAGCAAATCTCTTAAACTCCATCAGTCCCATGTTCCCACAGAAGCATGTTCATTATTGCTACCATACTACTCACATCAACCATGCACTCATATGAATAACAAATGTGTATTGAGGACCTACTATGTTCCAGGCTCTGAAGGAACTAAACATCAGTAGAGAAAAAAGATTGTGATACATTTCTGCCCCTCCAGCAGTTCACAGTCTTGTAAGAGAATGTCTCCTCTGTATAAAGTTATTTATCTGTACATCCCTCTCCCCATCCTACACCTTTACTCCCAGCTATGAGCTCTAGAATGCCAAGAACGCTGTCTTGGTCATCCTTAGTTTCCTTTATAACACATAGCACAGTACATTTCTCTTGGTAGGTGTCCAATAATTAATTATTGGATCAAAAAAAATCTTTTGTAGTGTGTTTTTTAAAATATCAAGGTGTACTAGTGGACTAACAAGCAAGATGTTTTTCCTTATAATGTCTCTCTGGTTACATTTAACAGCAAGTTAAAATTAGATCTTTTCTTTTTTTTTTAAGAAACAAAACCATAGCAACTGTGATGTTGAATGTTTCAAAGAGCAAATTTTTAAGGATTCTCTTTTACTGGATTGCCCATGTTTGAGCTGCCTATTTCAATCAAAATGCTAATAAATAATTTGTTTTTCTAATAGCCATGTAAACCACTGATTGTATCTATGAAGCGATAGAATCTCCCACATAAAACAGAATGCTTAATGAAATGCTTGTAGAAAAAAATAAATGTGTTGAAAATCCACTGAATAAATTTTTAACGGTTACCCCCTGGAAATGATTGAACATTAACCTCTCCTTGTTTCTAGTACCTGTATTTATTATAAAACTTTCAAGATTGTTCTGTTTCATATCAATATTTGCTGGAGATCTTTTCTTAAGGCATGCCTCTATGAGGAAATCAATCTTACAGTCTTCTAAATGAAAGAATGGGCATTTTTACAGAATGTTATCAGTGAATACTTCTTTGACATACATAATGATTGTCTAATAGTTTTCTCTAAATGTATTTTTATTGAAGTAATGATTAAAGTGTAACTCAGTGCCTCAGGAACACTGACTAATGTCATGTTAATCAACTTGACAACTAAAAAAAAAAAAAAGAAAGAAAATGAAGAGGTTGATAGTTTAAATCTAGTGGTAGATGATTCACTTGAACTATCAAAGAAGAAAAT
This sequence comes from Balaenoptera physalus, assembly GCF_965194825.1. Classification (NCBI taxonomy): domain Eukaryota; kingdom Metazoa; phylum Chordata; class Mammalia; order Artiodactyla; family Balaenopteridae; genus Balaenoptera; species Balaenoptera physalus. The sequence continues at coordinate 52,910,246 of NC_138891.1, read as the reverse complement.
GTACTTTACCCAGGACCAAATTTAAAACAAAACCAAACAAAATCTAGCGAAACACCTCTCACAAAGTTACAAAACCATACCTTTAAAAAAAATCCAATTTTGTTTCTCTTAAAATGTTTAAATTAGCCTTTGATTCACAGCATCCATATTGATCAACATCTATTGAATGTCTACTCTATGCAAAGCACTGAACTAATGTCAAGATAAGTAAAGCACATTTCTACTTTTAGGGAGCTTAGTGGAAGAAATAAGTCATTCACGCATAATTGCAATGTAGAAAATAGGACTAAAAATGACGTCAGTATTCTGAGGAGGGAGAGGCGGATAACTTCTGGCTAGGTTTGGACAGGTAGAATGAGGTGAGAACAGGTAGATGGCGAATTCTTAGCAGACAGACTGGAAATAAGTATCTTTTTGGAAGTAACAAGAAGTTCCCCTTGACTTCAGAGCAGTTTACAGAAGGTGTGCTAAATAAGTCTGGAAACACATATTGGGCTAGCTGGTGAAAGGCCTTAAATTCCAAATTATTTAAATGGAGTTGTATATTTTTTTTAAAAAGCTGTAAGTGAGCAGTTTCATAACTATTCTGTAGACATGCAACAATTTTTATAAAGAACAGGCTCTAAATCTGAAGCTGAAGTCACCCTGTTTGGAACAACACTGAAAAATATTGGTTGGGTTTGGCCATGCTTTTTCAGCCTGTACATTTACACCGCTTTTAGACATTAGGGTATTTATTCTGGGTTTTTGTGGGGACCTAAATTATGTGTTTCTTGGACAAATTTGGAATACTTGCTCTTCCAGATGTTTGAAAATGTTACAAATGTTTTTCCTCTGATTGCTCTATATATACAGTGTAAACTTTTTGCCCCTCTATTATTGTTTCTTGTAAAAAACTGCACTGAAGAACAAAATTATGATTTCTATAGAGAGGTTTAAGGACTAATGAAGAAATACCCAGAAGCCTGTTTCTTAAAAACAATAAAACTTTCTTTCTTGCAAAGTAAAAAGGCGCCAAGTTGGGATGGGGGTGCAGACAACTGACAGGAAGATTGGACTAGGGGAATTTGAAGGAAAAGAGGCAGAGGGAGGGAGGGAGGGAGGGAGGGAGGTGGAGGGGAAGAGGAAGAGAGAGAGAGAGAAAAAAAAAACAATTACCTTCTACAAGAAGTGGTTGTAAAGATAAGTTTATGTGTTCAAGAGATACGAAATAAATACACAAGAGAGAGATAATGCCGCTGTAGATGTTAAAACTGTTACTAACTACAACCAACTACAGATATTCTGACACATTTTAGCTACTGCTGCTTGAAGTAGGGAGAGAGTTTAGAAAAGATACGTGGGAGATACTATGAAAATTTTGAAATAGCTCACCGACATTTCCTGTTTGTATTTTCGAAGCTGATTGTAAGAACAAATATGAATCAGAGATCCTTAAAATCAGATATTTTGAGCTTTAAACAAGTCTCAAGTGCTTCACATCTCTTTTGCATTGCAGATAGTATTTGACAAAGAGGGGAACACAAATGTAATTTCTATAGTATTCATAAGTATCAAGCTTTATTTGGAACTTAGCCACACTGCAGTATATAAATTTACTAAAAATTTCACATGATGCTTAAAAGAATTATACAATGCGTGTGGGGCACTGGAGTTGTGCTACTTCCATTTCTGCATCTCTGCTACTGAAACTTATCAGTATAAATGTGTCCATCCACTGGAGATCTTAATTCAAGGACTGAAGCTAACTTTTCTCAAACTAAACCATATGCGGCATAAAAGGGCAAACATAAGATAGAGTTATGGTAGACAGTTTTTTCCTCACCACCCTGAGTAGCCACACTAGTGGTCCAAAAGATATATTGGATGCCAGCAATGAATCCAAGAGAGGAAAAGAAAACAGGACCTTTCCCGAAGTAAAGCTGTGGTAATGGGTCTCATGATGACCAGTCATGGCTATCTCCTTCAATATTGAGCATAACACAGACTGGCAAAATTTTTAATCTTTTAGGTGTCTTCCCCCCTCATAGACACAAAACTCTAATACATCATTATAAATCACTGGGGAAATATTTTTCTAGTATTCAACTTTTGCTGTTATTAAAATTATTTGGAATGCGATCTTTCGTATGAGATAATTTGGATCATAATAGTAGATGTTTCAATACGTCCACGTTTGACCTAAACCTTTTTCTGATGACACAAGTACAGTGGTAGGGAGGAGGAAAGTGCCTCAAAAGTTATAGTCATACATACAGTTTTGTATCTTCCTGTACTTTCCTTAAGAATTGCTGTGTCAAATTTCAGAGTCTTTTAAAGGTTTTCTGGGGCAAACCAGTCTTTCAAGCAAACATATGAAAATAATCAACATCATTAACAAAATCATAAGATTTGAGAAGCTAGTCAAGACTTTATCTTGAGTCAGGCATTGTCCCTGTAGTAGATGAAAAGAAGCAAGAATGTTAGCTTTTATCTCATTATTATCTTATTGTAATACTCTGCCCTTCTTTCTTGCATTTTCTCTTTTCTTTGTGTTCTGATGTGAGTTTCCTATTAGCTATCCTAAAGAACAGCATGCTTTAGAGGAAGTACCCCAAACTAGGAGTTAGTGAGTAGACGTCCCAGGGAGGAAATAGCAATCCAGGTTCTGCTAATGACCAACAGTGTAACTTTGACAAGCAAATTACCCTCTCTATTCCTTAGTTTCTTTGAAAAATGTGGTCCTTACTCCTATTTATCCTACAGAGTTGTTTCCAGGACAGGATATGATAGGTGAAAGAGTCTTAAAAATAGGTCTTAACACATTTTATATTTTGAAACTAATCTAGAAGCAGAAATGGTATGCAGAAACCTTTGAGTCAAAAGACTGTTAGTTATACTTTTTGAACATTAGTGATTTAGGAAAATGCCTCATCTTCATATAATACAATATTGATACCATTGCTACAAAAATATGAATAAAGTAGACTGAAGATGAATATGTGACTCCATATTTAATGAGAAGGTGAAGGCCATGTTCTTCTGCTTTCAAGTCCGTTCTGAATAATAGTTACCTTTAAAGCTGTTTAAACTTGAGATTCCCATTCCTAATAGAAGAAACAAATTGAGGAAACATTGCGCTCATAACACTTCTGGAACATTTCCTTTCAGAGGAAGCAGCTGTGGTTTCTTTAGACTCCCAAGTCTATTATGCAGGTTAACAGTATATTTTATAATGAGTTCTAGACCACCTGCCTTCCTGAGGAAATTAATATTGAGATAGATTTTTTTTTTTTTTTTGGTCCTTTTTTGTCCTCAGTGGCTATGTATAAGCTTTTCCTATTCAATAAATTTGGGCACCCCATAAAAATGTTCATTCAACGTTATTCAGCTATAGATGGTTATTTTTTAAAGACACTGTCTAAATGTGTTTTCAACAAATTCTTGGTGAACTTTGAGACTGAAACATATACTTCTCTAGTAAAACAATCAGCAGATGATGTACATACGGTTTTACTTTAAGGTGATAAATACCTATAATGAATTAAAAAGTGTTTTCAATGAATTTGACTATAGTCTGACTAAATTAAAGCCACTGGAATTTCAAAATTTTGTTGTAATTATTTGTCTTCTTCTCACCCCTACAGGTGTTTCAGGGGGAAATCAATGGATTCAGGAAGCAGTAGGAGTTTGGAGAATACAGTAGATAGGGTCTATCCTGATCAACTTGTTCCAAAGATAAACACAAGCAAGAAAATGTCCACCTTAGCAAACCCACCCAGCAGCCTGGAAATGCCACAAGAGATTAAGAAAAGCTGTGGAGATAAACAGGTAGAAATCACAGCTGAGCGAATAAAAATGGCAAAGAGCATCAAAGAAAAACAAAGCAATGATTTAGAGAAAGTGGCCTTTAAACGGAAGGCAGAAGGTGAAGAAAAGCCAGCTGGAAAGAAACAGGCAAAGGTAATAGAACTTGACAGCCCACTGATCACCATGCCTCTGCCTCAAATCCCCTTAAAGAATATCATGGATGTGGAGGTGAAGTTGGTCTACGTTGATGAAGAGGACGTGAGCTATGAGTTTGTAGAGTCCTACGTGTCCACTGGGAATCGGCCAACATGCCAAGCTGCTGAAATAGTGGTAGACCCTTTCCGTGTACCTAATTTCAGCTTTCTGCCTCAGATTGACAAATGGCTTCAGGTAGCCTTAAAGGATGCCAGCTCTTGCTACAGACAAAAGAAATACGCCGTGGCAGCAGGACAGTTCAGAACAGCATTGGAGGTATGGGATTAAAAAAAACATAGATTGGTGATGGGAAGCTGTGAAAGGGAAAGTTGTGATTACATTGAGCAGTTCTGATTATACTGTAATGAACAGTGATCATGGGGTGAAAATAGTGAATGATATCAAGACTATGCAGTTCTCAGTTTACATAAATAAGATGTGCCTGCGAATTAATATGCTTGTGTGCACTTGACATATAGAAATCACCCCAAAAGCACATCTCATGCATTTTCTCTAACAAACTCTGCAGTGGGTAACATATATTAAAATGCAGTTGGTTTTGTAATTTAGATGTATACCTATAAAAACCATCAAGTTTTAGTACAGTGGTGGTGGGTAGAGTATAGATCCTCTAGAAATAGGCAGTTAATGAATATACAAATTGTCCCCTTTTGATATGTAGTCTTCATGATTAAACATAACCATCTTACTTTTTAGCATGGGCTGATAATTTATGTATAATACTGATTAAAAACAAAACAACACCATTTTACCTTACCATCAAACTTCCCTTCCCTTCCCATTCTACTGAGCTTTATGAATAATTATTTTTCTCTCTGCAAGCAGGTAAGTTGGTCAATATCTTGGCATAAAGAAATAGCCCATGGGCTAAAATAAATGTGAGAATCACCAATAAAACACAAAAAAGGTCATGGGAAAAACTGCACCATCTCATGACCCACTGAACTTATAAAAGGACCAAAGTGTGTAACTAGAACTACCATTGGCTTGGCAACATTCGTGACTGCATATTTAATTAACTACAAAAAAAATTTCAAGGCATTTTATATATGCCTGGTGGCTACTGGAGATTTAAAAAATGAGTTAAGACAAGGTGCCTCCCTCTAACAATTGGTGAGGGAGAGAAAGCAGTAAACAGTTAAATAGAGATGGCATAAAGGAGTGACTGATCCACCATGGAACCTGGGGCATGGGCAGGAGTCAGATGTGAGATGTTTGTGATGCATATTTTAAAAGTATTATTTACACTGTTACTTGCAGGTTAAAAATGACTACATCTACAATGAATTATTAATGGACAATACTAGACAATGGTGCCCCTAAATATTTAAAAAGAAATTCTAGGCACAAAAAAGGAGGCCCAAAGAGACAACAAGTGGTGAGACAGTGCACAAACAGATGCATCTATAAATATTTCTGTCCTTATGAAGGATCATTTACACAAAGAAGCAAAGGGTGATGCACTATGTAAACTTCTGAACTACGTAAAAAGTGCCCCCAAATTAGGTTATCCACAAACCACTGAGAACCCTCTGCTGTTCTTTGAGCTAATGACCAGAAGCCATTGACTGGGGAAAGGAAGCTAAATAAAGACTCCAGGAAGAACCGTGGGCACTTCTGGTAGGGCTATTTTCTGGTGAAATTTAGTGGCGGGGCAGCGGGGGGGTGGTATGCAGGGCTAAAGGTGTAATTTTATAGATAAAGGAAAAGAATCATTTTGGCAATGGGAAAAAAAGGCATAAAATAAGAAAGAACATAAACTTCAAGTTAAGCCTAGGTAGAAGTAAAAGATATTTGCAATAACTGGAAGAAAATATCCGCTTTTCCCATAAAACCCAGTGCTCAAAACTGTAAAATTTGAATCAGGTTTTAATGACCCCAAGATGTGCAACTGTACTGGAAAATGCTTGTGTTCTGACTCTGCTGTACACATCCTCTCTCTCTCCCATTCCCTCTCCCATTCCCTCTCCCTCTCTCTCTCTCTCCCTGCTTCCTCCCCCTCCCTCAAGGGTTTTTAGGAAAGTGTTGGATGCTGACACTAATTACTGGTAATTAACAAAAGTAATTATTTTGAGACCAAAACTTAGCTTAGACATCTGGCCTAGCTTTTCTCTAATTACCTTGGGAGTTAACTTTGGAAATTTTACCTAGAATGTCTCTTAATAAACCAAAGTTACTGGGAATAGAAAAGATTTTTAACCTCTTTAACTCTTTCCTCTCCTGAATTTAACTTCTCTTGAATTTAACTTCTTCAATACTAAGGGTTCTCAGGTATTACTTAATGCATCTCTTGCTTTTCCTTAGGTCCTAATATGACTAAGATAGGATGGATGACAGAGACCAAGGCATATTGATAAGGATCACACCTGAAAGATAAACGCATCAATGAATATTTCAGTGTGTGAAGTTAGGATTAGATTTGGCTGCAAGTGACAGAAACCCAAAATACCTGTGTCTAAAGCAAGAGAGAAGTTTTTGTTTGTTTGTTTTCATATAAATGTTAGGTAGTCAAGCACTGGTATGGCATGATCATCAGGTACCAGATTCTATTTTGTTCCTCAAGATGTAACTGTGACCTCTTGATCAAAATGCCAGCTCCTGTTGGTGTCGTCACGCCCACCTTCTAACCAGCCATAAGAGGGCAAAAGGAAGGAAGGAGTCACCCTGCGTCCTTCCGAGCACACTTGATGGGAAGCTGCACACACCATTTCCATTTTTTTTTCATTGACCTGAATTTGGTCATGTGACTGCACAAAGCTACAAGGGAGGCTGAAAAATATGGTCTTTATTCCCAATGGCCCTAACATTCATGGTCACTAACATTCTAGCTGTACTTTCATGGGGAAAGGAATAATTATTAATAAAGTAAAGACCTATAGGAAAACTTAAAGGTCTGGGAATGTGCTAATCGTATTTTTCTTATTCTTATTACTGAAGAAGAAGGGGAGAATGGGTATGGCTATTGAAGGATAACTAGCAACTCTCCCATGGAGTGATTATTACATGGGAGGCATTGTGAGGCATATAAAATGCTTGGCAACTGAGTGGTACAGAGTCAGCTGTAGAAATATACAGAAGACTGGTTGTGAAGGTAAGACCAAAAAAAGAAACAGAAAGTAAAAACTGGGGAAAGGCCCTGGAAATTTGTGAATATTTATTAATAGACACAATAATTTCCAACTTATCTAATCAACGCATTAGAATGTTCTGCTTATACATTAGTTTCCCTGTGCTCTTGACGAAGTATTAACTCCTTTTGTTTTTATAACATGGTCACAAACTAGACAGGTACATTTCTGATATTTTATAAATGAAAAAGATAAAAATGATATGCAGTGATTCAGAAGATAACAGTTTAGCTTCCAAAAAGCAGTCAACTTTAATCTTTTAGGATTTTAGAACACAGGAAGCATTTACTTAGATGTGCTTGATGAAATAATTTATTTTTCTGTGCTTCCTTTTTACTATATAAAGTTGAACCAGTTAAGTAGGTTAGATTAGTCCTTAGCTCTGTGACTAACTCATCAATCTTTGTTAAAATCAGTCATCAGACTTCCCTGGTGGCTCAGTGGTTAAGAATCCACCTGCCAGTGCAGGGGGACACGGGTTCGAGCCCTGGTCCGGGAAGATCCCACATGCCGTGGAGCAAGTAAGCCCGTGTGCCACAACTACTGAGCCTGCGCTCTAGAGCCCATGAGCCACAACTACTGAGCCCGCATGCCACAACTACTGAAGCCCGTGTGCCTAGAGCCCATGCTCCGCAACAAGAGAAGCCACCTCAATGAGAAGCCCGCGCACAACGAAGAGTAGCCCCCACTCGCCGCAACTAGAGAAAGCCCGCGTGCAGCAACGAAGACCCAACGCAGCCAAAATAAATTAATTAAAAAAAAAAGTCAGTCATCATTTGCTCTTGTGTTTGAAATCACAGCAGAAATCATACCAGATGGGCAAAAGGTACAAATTGAAGATAAAAACCATAAATTCATATTAAATCACAGTTTTATGCCTAGATACTATTACCTATAGTTTTTAAAGAACAACTATATAAATTCACCCCCTATTAAAATAGTAGGGATTCTATAAAAAATAAATAAATAAATGTAGGACATTGGCCTCATGGGCCAATGAGGCCTATTAGGCAATACACACTATTTCCAATAAATTGCTTGGCTGTCAACAAAAAGTAAGAATAGATTAATTAATAAACATGCTAGCTGTACTTTCATGGGGAAAAGAATAATTATTAATAAAGTAAAGACCTATAGGAAAACTTAGTCTGGGAAGGTACCAATGGTATTTTTCTTGTCATTTATAAGTTAGCAAAGGTTCTAATAATTTTGTGGCATGCAACCTAAACCATACCATAATTTCAACCTTACTTATAGGATCTTAGTAATTGAGAGGCTTCCACCTTTTGAATTAGAACAGATCTATACCCATCCTTTAAGATTCACAGCTTCAAACAATCCCACTGAACCAGCCAAAGAAGACAGACCACAACTTATCCCTCACCAAATGGAACTTTCAATTCTTCCAATTTCATCATGTAGGAACCCCTTGAGGGTTCTACCTTGAGGTGCTAATATTTTTTTTTAATATCTTGGCGCTCCAGTCACTGATCTGTGAAGTTAGAGTAATAACTCACATTTATGGAGCTCTTTCTATGTGTCAGGTACTGTATTTTACATTCTGGGAATATTTACGTTCAATATTCCATTTCACTTTCACAATAAAAATGTGAGATGGGACTAGTATTATTCTTCTGTTGCTAATGAGAAAACTAAGGGATAGATAGGTTAAGTAACTTGCTCAGGGATCAACAGCTAGCAGTGGTAGTAACAGGAGTAGTTGAACCAAGGTGATCTGGTTCAGAGCTCACCACCTTAACCACTATGCCTTTGCTACTCTAAGTGAGAGTTTGTTGGAATTACAGAACTTTGGACTGTGCCAGACCTGCAGAATCAGGATCTGCATTTTAACAGATCCCAAATGGTCCTGGTACACATAGGAGTTTGAGGAGTATTACACCCTGTGAGATGCTGACCCTAGACAAATTTGCCCTCCAATTAAAACTGTGCAGTTTGGTCCCCAATGGAAAATGCTCTATGCCCCTTGCTAATTTCATAGGAAAGAATTTCCTTTTAAGCAATTTTTTCTATAACAATTGTTCAGAATTGGGGGATTTCAAGGACCTTAAAACTCTAGTTAAAAGTTGGAAGGAGGAGAGGATTGACCTTGTATTTGTATTGTACAAGAACATTACAAAAATTACCATCTATTATCATCATTATTTCATTAAAATATGGAGCAGTTGAACACCAAAAAGATAGAAAATAGAAAGGGCATACTCTCAAAAAAGGGCATACTCTCAGAATGAAGGATATTTTTTAAATAGATTATAATTCAACTTTACGAAAAGTTGACTAAATTGTCTTTTTTTTTCATTGCCCCTTGGATCAGTAAAGTATTGGTCTGAGAACCAGCTTTTGGGAATCACTGTTCTAGAACACATTCCCTTTATGGTAAACATTAGGTATCCAGGACGACTGAACCCGCACCAGGGCCTTCTTATGCGATTACTTCCAGTGTAATGGAATTTGTTATGAGGCAGGTCAATTTTGGAGCCCATCCAAGGGGGTTTATTTAATGAAGTAGCAAAGATATCTCATTATAGGGCAGCCTCACCTATAATTGCTCTGCTGAGAATAATTCTGTAGCAAATCTCTAGGGCATGAAAATGTGGACATCCCAGAAAGCTTAATTTAAATGGATTCTAACATAGATAGTTCCTAGTCCAACATAATCAGGAAATCAAGAGTTCACCAAATTCGCTGGATGCCTGAGCTGTCTTTTTACACATCTGTGGATTTGCATAGAGCTTCAGTATGCATTTCTTAAACTCCCGCTGGGGTCCAGGCCCATTTATTTAGATAATCATCACAACAACCCTCAAAGACAGATATTATCTTTCCCATTTCACAGATAAAAAAACAAAAACAAACAAAAACTGACGCTCTAAGAAGTTTAAAAAACTTACTTAAAGTGCCCCAGCTAGTTTGTGGCAGGGCTGAGGTCAAATTCAGGTGCCTTGATTTCACATCTGGAATTCTTCACACTCTTGCTTTTCATACTTTAAAGTTTATAAAAGTTGTATAGGAGTATTGTTAAAAATGCATGGGGTCTGTGGTAGCGCATCCAGATACCTCATTTCACATAAGCTCCCAAATGATGTCCATGCCGCTGGTCCAGGCACCACTCTGAATAGCAGAGATTTATGCCACACCACTGGTAGGTTTGCAAACACCTGCCATTGCCCATCTGGCGAATTAGCAGTAAGCACTTCGATGTATCTAGCTCACATAATCCTAGGTGGCCACAAGGATACAGAGCTCTGATGGACAGAGCACTGAATATGGAGTCAGATTATCTGTACTGGATACTGCTTCTGGTACCTAATTGCTGTGTGACTTTGAGCAACTTTCTGAACCTCTTAGAACACTGTTAAGCAGGAATGGTAAGAACTAATGGCCAACCACAAGGTGCTTTCACAAAGGACTCCTTGTTGGGAAACATGATGAACTCTAAATCCATGTTCAAGTTGTCATCGTGTTTCTCAAGTTCCTCGTTTCCCTGTACAGTATGTATTTAACTTACAACTTTAGCACCCCAAAGGATTTTGACCAATTCAGTAGTTTATCATCACTTTAATCCATACCCCTTTTTCCTTTAATTAACATTAAAAATGTATAGTACTCTTTTAATGATATATGAAATTCAGTCAAAGCAAGGGACCAAAATAATTCATTGCTTTTTACTCTATTCCCCCCTTTCAGAAGCAGTGAACTAAATCAAACACTATTTTGAATTCTTAACTGCTTCTCACACAAAAAAATATGAGCTTTCACTTAAATGCACAAATTGTTATGCTAGAAATAGTTCATTTTTTTCTTAGTTGTCACATAAATTGACTCGAACTCTGTATGGTCAGAATTAAACACTTCAGTTTTTATCTTGATTGTTGCCCTCTTTGTTCCATCCAGGGGCACCATAGCTAAGTATTTAATGATAAAAAATATTGCTTAAATGCTAGCAAATTTACATAGCAGGAAAATACAAAACAAATGCTCCTCTCAATCTCAAAGGCAAAAGAACAAAATTAGATATAGCCCTATAATTAAGCACTAATTAAATAAAACTAATCTGTAGAAGAGCAGGATTTGTCACTATAAGAAAAAAGTATGTTAATGCCACTAACATCACTGGCTGTTTCAGCCTGACATAGTGCTAGATGCAGGGAATGAGACAAATATAAATAAAACTTAGTCCCTGCCCTCAAGAAGTTTTCCCATTGTGGTAGAATGTGGAGCAAAGAGGTGAGTAGGAGAATTTTTCAATAAATAAGACTATAGTATAATTTGTATCACATTTACAAATGAAAGAAGGATCACGTTTCATATAAAAATATTATAAATCTTGTAGATTCTTTTTTCTGTTGTTTTTTTGTTTTGTTTTAACATCTTTATTGGAGTATAATTGCTTTACAATGGTGTGTCAGTTTCTGCTTTATAACAAAGTGAATCAGTTATACATATACATATATCCCCATATCCCCTCCCTCTTGCATCTCCCTCCCACCCTGCCTATCCCACCCCTCTAGGTGGTCACAAAGCACTGAGCTGATCTCCCTGTGCTATGCAGCTGCTTCCCACTAGCTATCTATTTTATATTTGGTGCTGTATATATGTCCATTCCACTCTCTCACTTTGTCCCGGCTTACCCTTCCCTCTCCCCGTATGCTCAAGTCCATTCTCTAGTAGGTCTGCATCTTTATTCTCGTCTTGCCCCTAGGTTCTTCATGACTTTTTTTTTTTTTTTTTTTTAAGATTCCATGTATATGGGTTAGCATACGGTATTTGTTTTTCTCTTTCTGACTTACTTCACTCTGTATGACAGACTCTAACTCCATCCACCTCACTACAAATAACTCAATTTCGTTTCTTTTTATGGCTGAGTAATATTCCATTGTATATATGTGCCACATCTTCTTTATCCATTCATCTGTCGATGGACACTTAGGTTGCTTCCATGTCCTGGCTATTGTAAATAGAGCTGCAATGAACATTTGGTACATGACTCTTTTTGAATTACGGTTTTCTCAGGGTATATGCCCAGTAGTGGGATTGCTGGGTCGTATGGTAGTTCTATTTTTAGTTTTTTAAGGAACCTCCGTACTGTTCTCCATAGTGGCTGTATCAATTTACATTCCCACCAACAGTGCAAGAGGGTTCCCTTTTCTCCACACCCTCTCCAGCACTTATTGTTTGTAGATATTTTGATGATGGCCATTCTGACCGGTGTGAGATGATATCTCATTGTAGTTCTGATTTGCATTTCTCTAATGATTAATGATGTTGAGCATTCTTTCATGTGTCTGTAGGCAATCTGTATATCTTCTTTGGAGAAATGTCTATTTAGGTCTTTAGATTCTTGACATAATCACAATCACCTAGGGGAGCTATTAAACAGACACACACACACACAAACACACACACACACACACACACAGGGGTGCCCAAACCCACCCTCAGAAAGTCTTATACAATTGTCTGAGGTTCAGACAATGACCATGCTTGGGGTTCTGGTATTTTTAAGTTCCCAGAGCAGCTAAAAACAGTTGAGAACTGCTCACATAGAAGATCCTTCTCCTTTAAAATTACCTACAATAGATGTTAACCCATGTGTGCTTTTTTAAAGGGAATTAAGAGAAGTAATATATAAACATTCTAAAGCTATTACAAAGCATCAAGAAAAATGTGAATGTCACTGTCGTGAAAATTTACTCTTTGGAAACTTACATTTAAAACAATCTTCTCATATTCACTTAAAAAGCAAATTAACTCAATGACTACTTTTCTATTAACACTAATAAATAGGTTGATACTAAACACCAGTCAGTGGTTAGTTAGCATGTGTCTCTAAATTCATCCCATTAGTGATGACCTCACAAAAAATGAATTACTAATCTATAGGAAGCCGAGCAAGATCTTTTCAGTGAGCAGGATCATTTTCATAGTTTACGGGTCGTCGTTAGGGGTTGGATTCAAATGACAGTTAACCTTAGGGTATTTTTAAATGTAGTTAACTCTGTTTACATTGTTGTGAATCAAAACTCAACCAACTCACTCACTGAAGTCTTACACAACCCTAAACTGTAATTCAATTTGATGATTCCATGTGGAGGTTCACACACATTAAAAAAAAAAAAGACGACTCGTATCCAAATATTGGATAATGTTGCCCAACATCTCTTCCACTATCCAACTTTCTAAATTTCTTGCAAGGCTTCCAAAGCCAGATAAAGTTTAAAACAGCAATCCTCTCTCTCTTTCCCCTACCCCTTTCCAGCTTTCATACACAACACAGTGTGATGTTCAAACAGACTCTGCATGTAATGAGCAGATGAGGTCCACTTAAATTTGTTCACAGGAATGTAGAACAGAGTAAGGTTGTGGTTACTCTTTTGATTCAGATGATCTAGAAGAAAGTTAGGGGAAAACTTTTCTTTAATCATCTAGTTTAACACTTCGGTTGCCTCATTGGCCATTCACTAAAATAGAGAACACTTTCTTTCCACTTGAGAGATGATTCTGTTTCTATCAGAGAACAAGATGTAGATAGGCAGGGTGTAATAAAAAAGGGGAACCAAATTTTCATTACACTCAGTATGGTTTCCTTATTTTGAATGAATTGTTATGAGTACTGAGAACACTGGATTCATATGTACTTGAAGTCCGCCACCAAAATATATTTTATATCCAGAAATAACTTCTGGAGTACTTGCTTTGGGATATGATGATGATGATTCAAATTATGCTGCTAATCTATGAGTAATTAATCATTGATTTTGTGGGATACGTTTTACTAAGAAATCAACCACAAATTATTAAGTGACAACTTTCTCACTACTTTCTGTCAACTTGTTGGGTGATGTTGGGGTAAGATCACATTATACGACAGGGATTTGGTTCTCAAGGAACTTAGATTCAAGCTTTAGAGAGAAGTTCTATAACTGTAAGGAAATTAGAAATCTATCAAGTGTTCAGTGATGTGCAATGGCCGTGTAGAACAAAGCTTTAGGATAGGAATGTTTGATGGAGTTTGTGATACACATTTATGAGCATGAACTCGGTGGCAGGAACTTTATCTATACTAACACCTCTAATTCTCACAGTAACCCAGTGAGTTGGGAACTATTATTATTCTCTATTAAAGATAAAAAGATTAAAATGCATTAAGTACTCACAGAAATGCTGAGAGGATTTTCGGTGAATTTAAAGGTTTGAATGAACCTCAAAAATAACTGAATGGAAAAGCGGGTGGGTAGAGGGGACAGAAAATGAGTGTGATATTGGAGATAAACATTGCTAACAGGATGGAGAACTTGAGGAAAGATGCATGAAACCTAATAAGGACAGCAAAGAGATGGGTGGGCCAGAGGACGGCGTTATTATGAAATAAAGGTGGAGAGATAGAGCCAGATGCTGGATGGTCTTAAAAACCAGGCAGGGGAAATCGGAATTGGTATTTAAGGCAATAAGTGGGTTCTTGGATAGGGAAGTAATGATATATAAAAAAAAAAAAGAAGGATTGCTTGAGAATCAGTGAAAAAAATATTGAATAGTTACTACTTTATCAACACTATGCTGGTTACTACAGGAGCTACAAGGAAGTATAAGATTTCAATCTTATAGCTCTTTATCCTTTCTTCAGTTACATCTATAATATAACTATACTGTTCTTATAGTAGACATTTTATTTGCTATTATCCAAGTGTTGATTTTGGGAGAAAACAGCCAGGAGGATGAGGGTGTGAAGGAACTAGAAAGAGAAAACTCCAGGGTAAAATAGGAATGCGTAGAATGTTCCTATGGAAGAAAGTGCAGGGCAGAATAGGGAGAAATAAAGCTAGAAGAGCTAGCAGGTTGCCAGGGAGCCATGCAAACCTTGTCAAGATCTTGGACATTATTCAGTAAATAACAAGAGGCCTCCCAAAAGCATTACTGTGGGGAATGATGGTGTCAATTACATATTTATTTATTTTTGCTATATCACTCTAGTGTATGTAGAGAACAAAAACAGTGCTCAGTCTCTGGGTTATATCTTATTACTGGGTTATGAAATTAATTTAATGGATTGTGACCAGCATTATGTTTAATTTGTATCAATAGAATAGCCATACAATAGAAAATATCAGAGTTCATGAAATATTGGAAAGTTTTACTCTGTGAAAATTTTGATCCTGTTATATACCTAGGTATATCTATATCTATCCATAAATAGAAATGTACCTAGGAAGAGGAGAGAGAAATAAATTAATTTTGCTCTCTGTCTAGCTCTATGTGTGTTTGTGTGTGTGTGTATGTGTGTCCGTGTTATGATGTAAAATGTATTTCTTATCATGGATCTTGGTCAAAAATATTTGAAAACCACTGGTTTAGAGGCAGATTTGAGAGGGAAAAGACTAGAGGCCATTAGCAGGTTATACCATGACAATCTTGATGAGAAAAGTAAAGGGCAGAACCAGATAAGCAATAGTAAGTATAAAGAGGAGAAACCAAAATAAGGGAGGGAAGAAAGGAAGGGAGGAAGGGAGGGAGGGAGGGAGGGAGGGAGGCAATAAAGAGGGAGGGAGGGAGAAAGGAAAATGTTCACACCTTAGTGGCAGTTGAGAAACAAAGAAGCATTTTCTAAGTATCAAAGAGCCACCAACTCAGGAACCTGAGGTGAAGAAGATGAATGCAATTTTGGATGTATTTTGTGTGAAGGCTGGTGACAAGCTCAGTTGGTGCAGCACATTTGTTGCCTAGAGACACGTAGGAGGCACAGAGGAAAGTTTATGACCAAAGACAGACATTTGGAGGAATCAACCATACCTGATGCCACCTGAAGTGTAACAAGAAAGAGAGATGAGGAAAGAATCCTGGAAAACGTGAAGAGCTAGGAAAAGACTACCTCTCAGATTAAGAAATAATGAGACAAAATTAATTAAGAGAGACCTCTAAGAAGTTACTCCTCACGGACTGGAGGCTTTAGGAAAATATCTAGTTACAGAGTTTCTAAAGGTAGCATTAAGAGTGAAAAATCATGTTTGGCTGTCAAAGGTCTATGAAGAGAACAATTTTAATGGGTATCACTGCAACTCAACTAGAAAGCAAGAATAGGAATGGACATGAGCTTAGCAAGCCAGGAGATGAAGTATCTTGGATCTGAAAAGTTAGATTAACCTTGTTCATATGTACCATATTTAGAACGTGGACTAAAATTAAGCAAGCATAATTTGTACCCTGAAATTTCACAGTGACATGATTAGTCTTTGTACTCATTATATGATTGAGCATATGATATAATCTCAGTGATCTCTGTTAAAAGACTAAACCATCATCTGAAACTAATGCCTGATTTCATTGCTTGTAATCAAGGGCGTGCTTCTAAGACACAGCCTTTCTCAATAAAGCTAACTGCCAGAAGCAATGGTGAGATTTGGAAAGGGAAGAAGTAGGCACAGTGTCTAAAACATTTACCTCGAATGGAAGACGAGAAATGGAACAGTATTTCAAAGGGAATACAGAGTGAAGGGCTGATTTTTACTTTTTTTTTAAGGATATGGACACTGGACATGATTATATTGAAAGAGCCCTTAGAGACAGAGAGAGTAAAAGTAATGAAAAGATGATTGAAGGTGTGAGATCCCCCAAGGAAGTGTGAAAGGATGGGGGTCTGGAAACAGACGGAAAGGTTAGATTTGAACACATGGGAACCTGTTCCCCTGTGATAGGAAGGAAGAGTTTTTATGAGTTGAGGGTAAGTTGAGAGAATTTTTTGATTTTTTAATTGAGTCAGAAGCAGTTGAGAAATTTGAGAAAGATTGGACAGATAGCAGAGACAAATTAGACAAAGCCTAAATAGGATTAAGGCAGAGGATTCAGTGATCCCTAAGAAGAGGGACCATGAATCTATAGTGAGAACAAACTGCAAAGTTATGTGATTTTCTACATTGTGTCTCTGAGCATCCAAAAGTTTTCCTTGACTCAGACTTGAGGTTTTGATGAAATGGATGAGAGGGCAGAACTATTGTGATTAATGACGAGAGAATGATTACCATGGTGGACTCTAGGTCTGGGCTGGGTAAGAAAGGACAGAACAGAGGGTATGTAGTGGCCCAGGGTCTGACAGTTAAAGAAAAGGCATTTGAGGAGAAGAGAGTGAAAGAGCTGAAAGGCTAGAAGATTTGGTCAAGGAGTAGTACTGGAGTATAAGATTTGAGAGGTTGTAAGTTTCATGAGATTGGGCTACTAAATTAGAAGAGTTCAGGAATTAAAAAAAAAAAAAAAGCAAGAGGCCAGGATATTAGATGAGTCATCCACAGCTGGATACTGGATATCTGAAGTCACTCAGGATGATGCTGTGACAAAGAGCAAAGAGGAACCATAATCCAGGTGTCAACTCTTAGTAAATGTGGGGAAATAATGAGGGGTTTGTTAGGTGACAGAGAGGGTAGAATAGCCAGATGACACGGTGTTCTGTGATACTGTGCTAAGGAACAGGAAGGACAAAAACCTCCATGTGACAAGGGCTCCCTGGAGGGTCCAGCTGAAATTGAAGAACATGGAAAGAACCTCTTGATAAAGGGTATGGGGTGATTTGTTTACAGTGGGAGGGACCATGACCCTGAGAGTAGACCGGAAAGGAAGGAAGGACAGATTTCAGAGAGAAGCCACAGAGCACAACTGGAATGAGACTTTGGGAATGTCTCATTCAAAGAGGGGTTGAAACATGCTTGGAGCAGCAAGTACGAATTATCCCTCCCCTCCATTCTGACTGGTCAGTGGTCTAGCCCAGGTGAAGGTAAGTATGTATCCACTTGTGTTCAGCCATAGGAAGCTCAGCAAGCCTTAGTCTGAAGGAAGAGAAGAGGAAAGAGGGTTTTCATACCCAGCAAAGTATAAGGATAATTTTCTTCTTTTTGTTACTCATATGTCCTTTCCCATGTCCTTTTTTCCTGTGTATGTACAGCACTAATCAAAGAACAGTAAGGGTTATTAGAATTACTACAATGATAAATTGCTTTCATAATACACCTTTGAAGTTAATCAGCAAGGTTGTTTTTATATCTTGGCATGTTCATTTATATGTATTGGATTTTTCTCTTGTTTTTTGATATTTGGAATATTACTGAATAATAGTTTATGACTGCTTTAGGAGGAAACATATCAATACATATAGTGAGAAGCACACCTTTTTAATAAAAGTTACCTTAATTTACCTGAGTGCTTAAAAAATTAATTTAAAATATTGATAAATAAGAATTCTCAGTGGCTTTATTAACATACTGTGTGTGTGTGTGTGTGTGTGTGTGTGTGTGTGCGCGCGCGCACGCGCACTCTGTGCTTTTAGTATACTCTATTCGGGATGTTTCCTAGAGCACTGGCTTTGAGATAGGGTGATAATTATTTGCTGGCATGTAGGATTTAAACACAACAAATAAATTATTTTAAATACCAAGCATAATGGTGAAAAATGAAAACTAATGAAACAGTCAATATTCACACTTTCTGATGCCTTCCTAAGGTGTGAATGTTGAAAGCTGGTAACCTCACACTAGTTGCTTCTTCTGTTTTTATTTTAATCGCTTTCTAACTTTAAAACTTCACCCAGCAATGGACCAAAAAAAAATAAACGAAGTAGTTTAAAGCAGCTCAGCCCTGATACAAATCTCAAATTTGGAATGAAGGAGATGTCCTACCATTTGTATGGGTTATGGGAGCAGCAATTAAGTATCCACTTAAGCAAAAGAAGTAAGATATTATGATCTCTAGCACCAGAGACACATGTCATCTTAGAGCACGGGAAGCCACTGCTGGCAGCAGGGGCCTGCTCAGCATTTCTGCCTCCCACAGACAGTTGTCCTCACAGATACTTTAAAATTGAGTTATTGCAGAAATATAGATCAATGGAACAGGATAGAAAGCCCAGAGATAAACCCACGCACATATGGTCACCTTATCTTTGATAAAGGAGGCAAGCATACACAGTGGAGAAAAGACAGCCTCTTCAATAAGTGGTGCTGGGAAAATTGGACAGATACATGTAAAAGTATGAAATTAGAACACTCCCTGACACCATACACAAAAATAAACTCAAAATGGATTCAAGACCTAAGTGTAAGGCCAGACACTATCAAACTCTTAGAGGAAAACATAGGCAGAACACTCTATGACATAAATCACAGCAAGATCCTTTTTGACCCAGCTCCTAGAGAAATGGAAATAAACACAAAAATAAACAAATGGGACCTAATGAAACTTAAAAGCTTTTGCACAGCAAAGGAAACCATAAACAAGACCAAAAGACAACCCTCAGAATGGGAGAAAGTATTTGCAAATGAAGCAACTGACAAAGGATTAATCTCCAAGATTTACAAGCAGCTCATGCAGCTCAATAACAAAAAAACAAACAACCCAATCCAAAAATGGGCAGAAGACCTAAATAGACATTTCTCCAAAGAAGATATACAGATTGCCAACAGACACATGAAAGAATGCTCAACATCATTAATCATTAGAGAAATGCAAATCAAAACTACAATGAGATATCATCTCACACCAGTCAGAATGGCCATCATCAAAAAGTCTAGAAACAATAAATGCTGGAGAGGGTGTGGAGAAAAGGGAACACTCTTGCACTGTTGGTGGGAATGTAAATTGATACAGCCACTATGGAGAACAGTATGGAGATTCCTTAAAAAACTAATAATAGAACTACCATACGACCCAGCAATCCCACTACTGGGCATATACCCTGAGAAAACCATAATTCAAAAAGAGTCATGTACCAAAATGTTCATTGCAGCTCTATTTACAATAGCCAGGACATGGAAGCAACCTAAGTGTCCATCATCGGATGAATGGATAAAGAAGATGTGGCACATATATACAATAGAATATTACTCAGCCATAAAAAGAAATGAAATGGAGGTATTTGTAATGAGGTGGATGGAGTTAGAGTCTGTCATACAGAGTGAAGTAAGTCAGAAAGAGAAAAACAAATACAGTATGCTAACACATATATATGGAATCTAAGGGAAAATAAAGGTCATGAAGAACCTAGTGGCAAGATGGGAATAAAGACACAGACCTACTAGAGAATGGACTTGAGGATATGAGGAGGGGGAGGGGTAAGATGTGACAGGGTGAGAGAGTGGCATAGACATATATACACTACCAAATGTAAAATAGATAGCTAGTGGGAAGCAACCGCATAGCACAGGGAGATCAGCTCGGTGCTTTGTGACCACCTAGACGGGTGGGATAGGGAGGGTGGGAGGGAGGGAGATGCAAGAGGGACGAGATATGGTAACATATGTATATGTATAACTGATTCACTTTGTTATAAAGCAGAAACTAACACACCATTGTAAAGCAATTATCCTCCAATAAAGATGTTTAAAAAAAAATTGAGTTATTGTATATGTCTCTCCGCTTTATTGGCATGAACACTGAGGGTGCATTCTAAAACAGTCCCTACTGCTAAGTAATGGATTTAGGCAGAATTCTTGTCAGAGGAGGTGTCCAGAGAACAGGATCTCACATGTGGTGACATCCATTTATGGCATCATACAGTTGCTGCCACTGCCACTAGTTAATTTAGGCTAAGGAGGAATATGAAAAAATGAAAATGAACGCCAAAAGGCTTAGCTGAAGCTGAAAAGAGGTGTAGGTGGCTGTGATAGGTTTCTGACCCCCACTTAAGTGCATCCTGATGACAGTAACATGCACAGTGCAATCTCAGGTCAATCATCAGCTCACCCCTACACAGCGTGACTATCACAAGTGGGAGGTGTGCCACTCACTGCGTTTGGATTATATATTTTAACTTTCTCACTTATTTTTTGAATAGGTAATATATTCACATAGTTCAAGAGGTATAAAATAGCATGCAGTGAAAAGTCCCCTTTCTAGCCCTATCCTCCAGCCACCCAATTTCCCTCCAAATGGGTAACCATTGTTTATCTTTTAAGTTAATAAATACAAGCAATATGGTAGTACATGATATTCTTTCTGCAACTTGATTTTATTTAGAAGTAAGTCTTAGAGGCTGTTCTATATCAGCATATATTTCCTCCTCTTTATCATTGCATAATATTATATTATATGGAAGATATCTATTCCCCATTGATGAACATTTGGATTGTTTCCAGTGTTTTGCTCTTAGAAATAGTGCTGCAATTAATAACCTTGTACGCTGTCATTTTGCACAAATGCAGGCATGTCTGCAGGACACATTTCTTAAATTAGAATCCAAGAGTTTGTACATTTGAAATTTTAATAAATATTGCCAAGTAATACTCCCATCAGCTGTGTATGAGAAGACCTATTTTTCTTTATTCTCACCAAACCAGGGTGTTATCAAATTTTTTAATCTTTTCCAAAATAATAGATTTTAAAAAATCAGTAGAAGATAAATTTGCATTTCTTTTATGGTGTATGAGTTGAGAATCTTTTCCTATGTTTAACTATCATTTGCATTTGCTTTTCCGTGTATTTCTGCTTCTATGCTATAAACCCCAAATTTCTAACAGGTTGTTGGTGTTTGTCTAGGAGTGCAATGGTTTTCAATTCAAAACAAGTTTGAAAAGTACCTTTTGGGCAAATGAGTTTCCCCCTATACAATTCTGGTAATTCTTTGCAGAGTAGGAGAAAACGACTTCCCTTTAATTTGTGTTGGGTTATAAACTTGCATTAGAACTCAGTTACCATCCTTTAGGAGTGCCAGTGCTGACCTGATTGGCCATTTCTTATAGAGTGAGGTAAATGTCTCTAAAATGAAGTGCATGCTCATATTTTCAAGAAATGGGATAGTAGTTAAGCAATAACATTTAGAAAAAATATTCCTAGTCTATAAAAGTCAGAAAGCTCTTTATTAGTAGTAAGGTTCTTGTATAAAAGCATAATTTCTCTTATATTTAGAGACTGTAAAATCTTCGGCACTTTAGGAATTGTGTATTATTTGAGATTGTAACATTTTAGATTTTGAAGTCGTTTCTAATGCATCAAGTCTAGCATTGTTCTCTCCTAGAAAATCCTTAGAGGAAAAATAAACATGGTAGAGGTTAATAGCTACCTAAATGTAGATTTCACTTGGAATACTCATCTAATAATGTGTTTTATAGGTAGCATATGGTAATGCAGTTATATTAATTCTGGATGAATTTTGCCTCATTAAATTTTGTTGAAAGTGTTACATTTTAATTACTGTCGGGTATAAACCATTGATTTCAGATAGAAAAATAATGTGACTCCTCCTATTACATATTTACTATAGAACAAGAAACAAAAAGACTGTCAATAATGATACCCAACTTGGAATTCCGTCTGACTGGTGGGAGTGATTTGATGGAAAGGCTGTTTTTATTCCATGACATCAGTGCTGAACTTTGAGTAGCAACTGCCTCCAGGATTACTGTTCTTAAAAAAATACCTGAAATCTGTATATGGATTACAGATACATAGGTAGATTTAAAAATTCTTTTTATTCATTCTCCACCTCTAAGATACAAAGGAGAGAAAAAACACTTCCCAGCCAAAAAAAAAAAAAGAAAAAAAAAAAAACAGTAGTTTTCTATTGTCCTGAAATTGCTTCCATTCAAATACTTAGAGGTATAGTCTTAACTCTGATTTGTTCTGTTGTTTGTGTGCTTAAGTCAGCATTTATTAAGTGGTTAGTGTGTGCCAGCTATTTACTGACTACACCTCTTTCAGTTCTCACAACCACCCAAGGAAGTAGGATTATCATTAGCCCCATTTTGCAGATAAGGAAACTAAGGCTCTGGGAAGTCAAATAACTTGCTTAAGATCACACTACCTGTAAGCAGTAGAGTTAGAGCCTGAACTTAGGCCTATGTGATTCCAAACATATGGTAACTATAACCACTACGTAATGCTGCCTACTTAGTAGTGGAGCCACTTTTCAAATAAAATCCTAAATAGAACCATGAGTGATATTCAAAATATTTTATAATCAACATAGCCAAATCACAGCATAATCATAAAAAGGGCACACACTAATGAACAGATGCCTACAACGAACGGCTGAATATGAGCTCAATAAATTTAGACAAATAAAGTGGAAATGTTCTGAGGCGGCTATGGAGGGCCTATGACTCACCTCTGTGGCCTGCCCATCACAGGAAGAAGCTCATTCCATCCTCACTTCCCCTTTCAACTCCCACCTCACAGAAACTGGGGTTTGGTAATAATGAAAAAAAAAACAAAAAAAACTCTCATGAAGCCACATACTATATTTATTAAAACATGAGCCAATAGAAAAGCTTATATTCCTTTTACTTGTACTCTTTGTAACTAGAGATTAATCCCTTTAAAAAATCTTTTGACTAGACCTAAGTCTAATATTTCTAGTATCATTTCATAGGGAAACCTGTCCTTGTATATTCCAGCTTAGAAATACATATACCTGCTAAGAAATATATGTCCGTCCTTTATGGTCATTTACTGAATGTTCACAACTGTATACTTACAATTCCCCTTTAGCTCAAGATTACTTTCCTTTTTAAAATGTTATGTAGAGAGTATAATGTCCAAGAGGGGATTTGGCTTTTAAACATTTGATTCATTCATTTAAACAGTTACCAGGTAAACTGCACAGTGGGAAACTGGATGTTATTCTTACTGTGAGAAAATCAGACAAGTATTAGAGGGAAGAGTGTAAGACAAGCCTAGTAATCATGAACATTCATGTATTAGAGCCTCAATACATCAGTGATTGAGCCAGTTAGTACCTTAGTTTCTTTTCAGAAAGCACATGTGTTGGCTTACTATACAAAGAAACATAGCTAAAATAAAAGCAAAGGAACACAAGTCAAAAAGGGACTCAAATAGGGAAGGGGCAGAGGAAGTAGGACGGGAAACAGGAAACAAAGTAAATCAGAAAACCTATTCTGTGCTTACTAGGAGCCAAGGTGAAAAGGGAAAAGGAATTCATTTAGCTAGCTCACATTTACTAATTTTAAGTAATACTGACCCATAGGAAGAGATAGTCTTTTTATTACTACTGAGTTCTAAAAGAAATTTGTTACATAGGAATCTCTATGAGGAGTATCAATATCTTTTGAAATCACTGATTTGGAAATATAAGTATAATTTTAGGAACAAGCAAAAGCAATGGCTCTGTTTTTGTCTCAAAATGCATAACTTTTGAAGGTTTTTATCTTGTGGCATTTGCATGCTTAATATAATCTTAATACTTATAGTATTATCATATACATATTAACCTCTGGGAAATTTTTATTTTGTATTGCAATGTCATTCAACAATTTTTTTATTATGTGCCTATTCTAGGTACATTAGGCTCTGGAAATGCAGTCCAAAACAGTCATATTCTCTCCCTTCATGAGGATTCTTGTTCAGAAATAAAAAAGCAATGAAAAAAAAATGTGGTGTGTTCCAGTCAAGGAAGAATGAGATGCTATGGCATCTGACAGCATCTAAAGCTGTGGTTCCCAGATTTTTTTTCATGAATGAGTATAATGTTTTTTAAAGGGGGGTCAATATAGGTTGCCAATATTTTATTAGCCAAGAAAAGTCATTTAAAAGAGAGAAAGAAAAAGGCACTGTGGTGGACCCTATAACAACATGGGCTTGAACTGTGCAGGTCCACTTGTATGCGAATGTTTTTCACTAAATGAGTACTTCAGTACTGCGAGGTCCATGGGTGGTTGAATCCGCAGACGTGGAACTGAGGATATGGACAGCTGACTGCAAAGTTATACGCAGATTTTTGGCTGCGCAGGAGTTGGAGCCTCTGTTATTCAAGAGTCAACGGTACTGCCTTCTAACAACATCATTTCATTGAAAGGACATTCTAAGTTAAAAATACAGGGGAGAACATAGTCTTAGAATGAAGGGCAGCTTGCCGGGGACGCGGGCCCAGGCGGCCACAGGAAGCCAAGGATACAGCGTTACATTTAGTCTTCATGTCTCCATAGGCTCCTCTTGGCTGTGACAGTTTCTCATACTTGCCTCATTTTTCATGACCTCGACAATATTGAGGAGTACTGCCCTATTCTAAAGCCTCAGAGTCTTCTGCTTCAGTTGGCAGAAAAGGAAAGAGACAGTGGAGGAGCCACTTTAGATTCACAGAAACCCCAGCTTAGAGGAGCTGTCCATCCTTTTTATTTCTGGTATGGAGCAATGGAGATCACCTCTAGCACGCAGTGCTAAGGCAACATTTCCAATTTGAATATTCCATTGGTCAGGCTGCTGCAGGCAGCCCGGCTTTAGGAAGACCATCCAGGTGGCTGACAGTCTTGGTGCTCCAGCCGGGTGTCAGGCCTGAGCCTCTGAGGTGGGAGAGCCAAGTTCAGGACATTGAACCACCAGAGACCTCCCAGCTCCACGTTATATCACACAGCGAAAGCTCTCCCAGAGATTGCCATCTCAACACTAAGACCCAGCTCCACTCAACGACCAGCAAGCTACAGTGCTGGACATCCTATGCCAAACAACTAGCAAGACAGGAACACAACCCCACCCATTAGCAGAGAGGCTGCCTAAAATCATAATAAGGTCACAGACACCCCAAAACACACCACCAGACATGGCCCTGCCCACCACAAAGACAAGATCCAGTCCCCTCCACCAGGAAGCTTACACAACCCATTGAACCTTACCCACTGGGGGCAGACACCAAAAACAATGGGAACTATGAACCTGCAGCCTGCAGAAAGGAGACCCCAAGCACAGTAAGTTTAGCAAAATGAGAAGACAGAGAAATACACAGCAGATGAAGGAGCAAGGTAAAAACCCACCAGACCAAACAAATGAAGAGGAAGTAGGCAGTCTACCTGAAAAAGTATTCAGAGTAATGATAGTAAAGATGATCCAGAATCTTGCAAATAGTATGGAGAAAATACAAGAAATGTTTACCAAGGACCTAGAAGAACTAAAGAGCAAACAAACAATGATGAACAACACAATAAATTAAAAATTCTCTAGAAGGAATCAATAGCAGAATAACTGAGGCAGAAGAACAGATAAATGATCTGGAAGATAAAATAGTGGAAATAACTACTGCAGAGGAGAATAAAGAAAAAAGAATGAAAAGAATTGAGGACAGTCTCAGACACCTCTGGGACAACATTAAACGCACCAACATTCGAATTATAGGGGTCCCAGAAGAAGAAGAGAAAAAGAAAGGGACTGAGAAAATATTTGAAGAGATTATAGTTGAAAACGTCCCTAATATGGGAAAGGAAATAGTCAATCAAGTCCAGGAAGCACAGAAAGTTCCATACAGGAAAAATCCAAGGAGAAACACACCAAGACACATATTAATCAAACAATCAAAAATTAAATACAAAGAAAAAATATTAAGAGCAGCAAGGGAAAACCAACAAATAACATACAAGGGAATCCCCATAAGGTTAACAGTTGATCTTTCAGCAGAAACTCTGCAAGCCAGAAGAGAGTGGCAGGACATATTTGAAGTGATGAAAGAGAAAAACCTACAACCAAGATTACTCTACCCTGCAAGGATCTCATTCTGATTCGATGGAGAAATCAGAAGCTTTACAGACAAGCAAAAGCCAAGAGAATTCAGCACCACAAAACCAGCTTTACAACAAATGCTAAAGGAACTTCTCTAGGCAGGAAACACAAGAGAAGAAAAAGACCTACAAAAACAAACCCAAAACAATTAAGAAAATGGTCATGGGAACATACATATCGATAATTACCTTAAACGTGAATGGATTAAATGCTCCAACCAAAAGACACAGGCTTGCTGACTGGATACAAAAACAAGAGCCATATACATGCTGTCTACAAGAGACCCACTTCAGACCTAGGGACACATGCAGACTGAAAGTGAGGCGATGGAAAAAGATATTCCATGCAAATGGAAATCAAAAGAAAGGTGGAGTAGCTATACTCATATCAGATAAAATAGACTTTAAAATAAAGAAAGTTACAAGAGACAAGGAAGGACACTACATAATGATCAAGGGATCAATCCAAGAAGAAGATATAACAATTATAAATATATATGCACCCAACATAGGAGCACCACAATGCATAAGGCAACTGCTAACAGCTATAAAAGATGAAATTGACAGTAACACAATAATAGTGGGGGACTTTAACACCTCACTTACACCAATGGACAGATCATCCAAAATGAAAATAAATAAGGAAACAGAAGCTTTAAATGACACAATAGACCAGATAGATTTAATTGATATTTATAGGACATTCCATCCAAAAACAGCAGATTACACTTTCTTCTCAAGTGCGCACGGAACATTCTCCAGGATAGGTCATATCTTGGGTCACAAATCAAGCCTTGGTAAATTTAAGAATATTGAAATTGTATCAAGTATCTTTTCCAACCACAACACTTTGAGACTAGATATCAATTACAGGAAAAAATCTGTAAAAAATACAAACACATGGAGGCTAAACAATACACTATTAAATAACCAAGGGATCACTGAAGAAATCAAAGAGGAACTCAAAACATACCTAGAAACAAATGACAATGAAAACACGATGACCCAAAACCTATGGGCTGCAGCAAAAGCAGTTCTAAGAGGGAAGTTTATAGCAATACACTCCTACCTCAAGAAATAAGAAACACATCAAATAAACTACCTAACCTTACGCCTAAAACAATTAGAGAAAGAAGAACAAAAAAACCCCAAAGTTAGCAGAAGGAAAGAAATCATAAAGATCAGATCAGAAATAAATGAAAAAGAAATGAAGGAAACAGTAGTTAAGATCAATAAAACTAAAAGCTGGTTCTTTGAGAAGATAAACAAAATTGATAAACCACTAGCCAGACTCAGAAAGAAAAAAAGGGAGAAGACTCAAATCAACAGAATTAGAAATGAAAAAGGAGAAGTAACAACTGACACTGCAGAAATAAAAAGGACCATGAGAGATTACTACAAGTAACTATATACCAATAAAATGGACAACCACGAGGAAATGGACAAATTCTTAGAAGAGCACAACCTCCCGATACTGAACCAGGAAGAAATAGAAAATATAAACACACCAATTTTAAAATTGGTGATTATAAATTTAAAAATCTTCCAACAAACAAAAGCCCAGGACCAGATGGCTTCACAGGCTAATTCTATCAAACATTTAGAGAAAAGCTAACACCTATCCTTCTAAAACTCTTGCAAAACATAGCAGAGGGAGGAACACTCTAAAACTCATTCTACGAGGCCACATCACCCTGATACGAAAACCAGACAAAGATGTCACGAAAAAAGAAAACTACAGACCAATATCACTGAAGAATATAGATGCAAAATTCCTCAACAAAATTCTAGCAAACAGAATCCAACAGCACAGTAAAAGGATCATACACCATGATCAAGTGAGGTTTATCCCGGGAATGCAAGGATTCTTCAATATATGCAAATCAATCAATGTGGTAAACCATATTAACAAATTGAAGAATAAAAATTCAACACCCACTTATGATAAAAACTCTTCAGAAAGTAGGCATAGAGGGAACTTATCTCAACATAATAAAGGCCATATATGACAAACCCACAGCCAACATCATTCTCAATGATGAAAAACTGAAACCATTTCCACTAAGATCAGGAACAAAACAAGGTTGCCCACTCTCACCACTATTATTCAACATAGTTTTGAAAGTTTTAGCCACAGCAATCAGAGAAGAAAAAGAAATAAAAGGAATCCAAATCTGAAAAGCAGAAGTAAAACTGTCACTGTTTGCAGATGACATGATACAATACATAGAGAATCCCAAAGATGCTATCAAAAAACTGCTAGAGGGCTTCCCTGGTGGCACAGTGGTTGAGAATCCATTTGCCAATGCAGGGGACAAGGGTTCAAGCCCTGGTCCGGGAAGATCCCACATGCCGCGGAGCAACTAAGCCCGTGAGCCACAACTACTGAGTCTGTGCGTCTGGAGCTTGTGCTCCACAACAAGAGAGGCCACGATAGTAAGAGGCCCGCACACCGTGATGAAGAGTGGACCCCGCTTGCCACAACTGGAGAAAGCCCTCGCACAGAAATGAAGACCCAACACAGCCAAAAATAAATAAATAAATAATAATTTAAAAAAAAAAAACTACTAGAGCTAATCAATGAATTTGGTAAAGTAGCAAGATAAAAAATTAATGTACAGAAATCTCTTGCATTCCTATACACTAATGATGAAAAATCTGAAAGAGAAATTAAGCAAACATTCCCATTTACCACTGCAACAAAAAGAATAAAATTACCTAGGAATAAACCTACCTAAAAAGACAAAAGACCAGTATGCAGAAAACTATAAGACACTGATGAAATAACTTAAACATGATACAAACAGATGGAGAGATATACCCTGTTTTTGAATTGGAAGAATCAACATTGTGAAAATGACTCTACTACCCAAAGCAATCTACACATTCAATGCAATCCCTATCAAACTACCAATGGCATGTTTCATAGAACTGGAACAAAAAATTTCACAATTTGTAAGGAAACACAAAAGACCCTGAATAGCCAAAGCAATCTTGAGAAAGAAAAACGGAGCTGGAGGTATCAGGCTCCCTGACTTCAGACTATAGTACAAAGCTACAGTCATCAAGACAGTATGGTACTGACACAAAAACAGAAATATAGATCAATGGAACAGGATAGAAAGCCCAGAGATAAATCCACACACCTGGGGTGTGTGGGGGAAGGGTCAGCTGGGATGAAGTGAGAGAGTGGCATGGACATATATACACTACCAAATGTAAAATAGCTAGCTAGTGCGAAGCAGCCACATAGCACAGGGAGATCAGCTCGGTGCTTTGTGACCACCAGAGGGGCGGGATAGGGAGGGTGGAATGGAGATGCAAGAGGGAGGGGATATGGGGATACATGTATACGTATAGCTGAATCACTTTGTTATACAGCAGAAACTAACACAACATTGTAAAGCAATTATACTCCAATAAAGATGTTAAAAAAATAAAAAAGAATTAAGGGCAGACTTTCACCAAAAAAAGGAAATAGACAAAGAGAATTTTCAATCTCACCTTGAGGTATATATAATGTTTTAGCTGCAGAAAAATCAAAACAAAACCCGATTTTATTGTAATTTGTAGAAAGTGCTACAAAAAGCATAGTGCTTTGAAAGAAAGTATCAGGAGGGGCCACTTCAGAAAAGGAGAACAAGGAGCTCTCCTTAGAAAAGGTAGAACATTTCAACTGAGGCCCAAAGGATGAGCGTAAGCCAGGCAGGCAAGGAGGGAAAAAACCAAAACATTCCCTGTCAGGAAGGTTTAACACTGTCCCCTCCTTATTTGTGTTTTGCGGTTGCCCTACAACAGTACCACCAGCTTAAACACAATTTATTCCCTTAGTCTCACTGACGAAATGAGACTTACTGACTAAAATTAAGGCCCTGGCAGGAGGACTGCATCCTTCTGGAGGCTCGACAGGAGAATTTGTTCCCTTGCCTTTTTCCATTTCTAGAGGAGGTCGCCTGCCGTCCTTGGCTCGTGGCCCCTTTCTCCATATCTACAGTGTAGTATCTTCAAATCCCTCCTGACTCTGGCATTGACTCTTCTGCCTCCCTCTTCCACATTCAGAGAACACTTGCGATTACACTGAGCCCACCCAAATAATCCAGGATGATCTCTTTATCTTGAAGGCAGCCGATTAGCAACCTTCATTCCATCTGCAACCTTAGTTCCTCCTCTCCTTGTTGCATGACATATTCACAAGGGGTAGGATGTAAACGTCTTTGGGAAGCCTGTGTTCTGCCTACCACACCCTCTGACTCATGGAGAACACAGTATATGCTAAATTGCTTCCTTCTCAACTGCTGGCTTGTGACGAATTGTGAAGAGTATGAGATATTACTTTGCTTGCAAGCTAATAGGATGGCCTGCCAGAGTTTGTGGATGGCAGTAGAAGGCATGAGACTCCTGGGTCACAGACAAAAGACTTTATTATTCGTGGCAGAGCAAGCAGCATGTGCATCACCACATTTGCCTCGGCTCCCCTTATCTCCAAGTCCCACAGGAGTGATACAGATGAGGCCGGATGGATAACTACACCCACTCTGGACTGTGTTATAGGAGAAGAACCTCAAGTTTAGGGAACCCGGATCATTTATAATGGGCAGTAAGCATGCCTTCCCTTTTTTCAGAGGGAAACACTACCTCTTTCTTCCAAGGCTGTCCAATATACAAATATCCTTAAAAAGATGATCCAGAACAAAGAGTGGTTACTACCTTGTTTGCAAGATGTATGAAAAAACTAGAGAACCTTGGAAAATTGTCCACAAATATCCCTACACTGCATCTGCTTTTAATAACCTGGTCTGCAGCTTCTGAAATGCAGGGACTAATTCTTTGAAAAACATTTTAAAATCAATTCATTTTAAGTTAAAAGGTTTTCTCTTTTCAAATATAATTTTTTCAACTTTTTACTTGCTCAACTCAACCTCTATTTATACATTGCATTGAAATATTTTTCTAGTGCCTAATATGTTCCTTGTTATCCTTGCCTTATCGTCAGATAATTCTGTATGAAAACATGTTGACTTTTTGGCTAGTTTAATAAACAAATGACTAATGCAAAAAGACAGCTTGACCTCAGTTCATAATGAGGAAATAAATATTGGCAAATTTACTAATGAGGGCCCTGATACAAACAGGTAATTATGAAGAAAACCAGGTGCCAATATGACCTTAATGTGAAATGTCATTCTATGAAAAGAGTGACTTGAGAGGGGGCCTTTACTAAGAAGTGGAAGACAAACAGATTCATTCATTTCTACGTAATTAAATCCAAACCCATTCTGAGAGCAAAAGATGGCTGCAAAGTTAGGGACCCAGTTAAATAAACAAATGATTATATTTGATATTAGAAGTATCAACATTCATGAATTTGCTAATGTGTCTATTCCCTCTTTTTCTGACATTCTTTTAAGTTAAAACTACTGATTAGATAGGTTTCTAGTTTTAAGGGCAAAGAAGGTTACAAGGAAAATCTTAAAGTATCTAATGACAAAAATGAGCTGGATCAGAAGAAAAAGGAAATGAAATACATTTTAGCCTCTATGTGCAGAAATGATGGTAGTAGATGCATATCAATAAGGCATACTCTTTGAGCAACTTTTTCTTCGAAGTGGTAATACATAAGGCAAGTTGTCAATGTCCTCCTGTCTAGTTGTCCTGAGACCAACACTGTGATATCAGACCAAGGGAAAGACGGCAGCCTTTATTCCTAAAAGAGAGTTGCTCAGAAGCCAACTAGATTATATTTATACTCTACATATGTGGCGATTACAGTCTTGCCACTCATATTTTATCCTATTAATGTTCTGAAAAACTGAAACAAATCACCATCCCTACTTTTACCGTACCCTTGTGCTTCACTAGCTCATTGCTCTCAGGTTAAAGTTATCAATTTGTATACTATGCTGACAAAAGAAGCACTTACAAATTGCCAAGGAGCATGATAAACGGCAGCAGCTTTCCTTGACAGGTAAAACGCTGCAGCAATTCAGTGGAAGGCGTTTAGGAACCACAATCAGAAAACTTGCGTTTTAAATCTGGCTCCTCCCCATCAGACCTCTGTGAGCTCTAAGCCTCAGCTTCCTCATTTGCGAAGAAAGGATGGAAGTGTGACACCCTGTCTCTGATCTCAGGGTGACATGATGTGGTGTTTGTGGAAGCACCTTAACTCATAAGGGTAAGACTTTTTTTTTTTTTTTTTTTCAATATGGATTTCATTCTCTTTGTTTTATTTTTGTTTTGGAATTTTCATTGAGGGAGTTCAGCAGCACCTGTTGACAACAGGATTTTTAGTAAATAGTACGTTTGAAACTATTTAGTAAATAGTACATTTGAAACTATTTAGTAAATAGTACATTTGAAAAATAGTACATTGAAAAATAGTACATTAGTAAATAGTACATTTGAAAAATAGTACATTTGAAAAATAGTACATTTGAAAATTTTTTTAATCATTTGAAAAATCAGTAAATAGTACATTTGAAAAATAGTATATTTAGTAAATAGTACTATTTACTAAAAATCATTTAGTAAATAGTACATGTGAAAAATCAGTACATTTTCAAATAGTACATTTGAAAAATTTTTAGTAAATAGTACATTTGAAAAATGTACTAAAAATACTACATTTTTAGTAAATAGTACATTTAAATCAGTGATTATAATCCACAATTTATGACCTGCTCAAGTCAGAAATCTCCAAGCAGGTCTCACAATCCCACCCACGCCTTAGGGCCTGCTGTGCGAAAGGGCTGCACGCACTGAGTACAGGAGGAGCAGTTTACCGGCCTCTTCCCATTCCCTCCTGCCTGGAGGCCCATTCCCTTCCCCGGGCGCTCATCAGTGACCCACTGGTGCCTCTCTCACTCCCGACTGCAGCACGGCTGGCCACGCTATACCCCTGACGGTGTCAGCGCCTCAGCCTCACCTTTCACGTCCTGACACAAACTGCCACCACCATTTCTCAAGGTCCCCTCAAGTCACAGAGACTCCCCCCATCAGAACCTCCACTGCCCCATTTCCTGCCGAAACGAACGGGCCCTATCCTTGTCTCCCCTACGGCTGTCATTGATACAGGCAATCATGCTCTCCGTCTCCTCAGCTGTGAACTCCACGTCCTCCTCTCCCTCCCAGTTCCTTCCTGAAGCTTCCTTTCAGGTACTGATTTCCTCAGCCATCCACAGATAAGAACATTTCAATAGCTGAGCCAAGAGAAATTTGCAGCGGCCATCAGATGCTGCCTCCTGCCTCTAAAGGAGAAGAGAATGCTCCACACGAGACGGGTGTTGTCACAGCCTCTGTCAGTGTTTCCTCTAACTTTTAGTCACAACCTGAAGTGAATTATTACTCTGAAATCAAGTTCATCCCTTATGTCCAAACCAATTCTCTACCGAGGTAGTTTGAGTCTTATTTCTCCTCTTTGGTCTCCTCTGGAGCACTTGTCTATGATCTGAGCATGATATAGAGGGAATCTCAGAGTTCAAAAGTCTTCTGGTCCAATTACATATCTACTTTTAAAAATACCATCACCGGGCTTCCCTGGTGGCGCAGTGGTTGAGAATCTGCCTGCCAATGCAGGGGACACGGGTTCGAGCCCTGGTCTGGGAAGATCCCACATGCCGCGGAGCAACTGGGCCCGTGAGCCACAACTACTGAGCCTGCGCGTCTGGAGCCTGTGCTCCGCAACAAGAGAGGCCATAATAGTGAGAGGCCCGCGCACCGCGATGAAGAGTGGCCCCCGCTTGCCACAACTAGAGAAAGCCCTCGCACAGAAACGAAGACCCAACACAGCCATAAATAAAATAAATAAATAAAAATTAAAAAAAAAAAAATACCATCACCGCCAGTGGGTTGTGCAGGCTGAAGGGAATTTGCTTCATCGTAGGCGATCTGTCCATCCTTGAACAGCTCTGACCAGACGTGTTTAACTGAGTTCACTGAAATCTGACTTCCTGAGTGTTACCTCCTCTGGCTATCCTTTCTCTCATCAGGACATCACAGTAGCTTCCATGGTCACTCGCCTGCCTAGTACCATTCCTCACTGCTTCTCCAGCATCTAACATAAAGTCCTTTACCTTCTTCTGGTTTGTCATCGTCGTCGTTGCTAGTCTATACACCCTCTTGAAGGCACGCGTTCCATAAAATTACTACCTGCTTGTTAAAATATACTTTTCTTCATCTCAAATTTTCCTCTTTCAAGATTCAGTGGAAGCCTCCATGTTCCTCCTTATGATTCTGTATTTGTTTGGCCAGCCATTGTCTGGAGCTGGTGTTTAGACCAGGAAGCGACTCATTATTCTCCCAAATGGTTCCTGTGTCTCAGTTATTGACCCGCATCAGCTGGAGGCAAATGGCATTCCCTCTACCCTCCAGTCTTAACGCACAGCCAGGAAGTTGGCACAGGAAAAGTGTGGTGGTGGAAGTTCTGGCCTGGCTGGCTACGAGGAGCAAGCAGTTAATTGAATAGAAACAAGTCATATGGCATTTTTAATTTGAGTAAGAATACAAGTCTATTTTAAAGTTGTTTGCCTGGTCACTGCCAGGCATCTGTTAGCTACTGTGTTTACAGATTCATTCTCTCTGTCTTTCTCTTTCCCGATGTCTCTTTCTCTTGTATTTCTAAGCTATAGATTCCCAGATAAGATTTTGATTTTTGATACTTGATAAAGGATTGTTCTTAAACAATGACTAAAGGGAAGACAAGACATCTTCATGAAGCAGCAGTTTTGGTGCTCCTTTCTGGCTCCTTCTCAAATTTTACAATAAAACACGTGAGAACTGGAATGCTGCCTATTCTCGAAGTGTATTTTCAGAGAAATCATCTCATTCCGAGCTTGTATGACATACAATTCTCTTCTCCCCTACAATTTAGGACCCATGATAATTTTTTGGACATCAAGCATGTTTATGCAAAACTCTTCTACTTTAACAAGAAGACAAGACTTGAAGATATGTGCTTTTGATCATCCCTGCAGGACCATTTTGTAAGTTCGTAAATCAGGGAATCCACTCAGGATTTGTCTAGCGACGCCCTGTTTGCTTAAATTCAAAGTCTTGGCAAGATCAGAAATTGCCTAAAACTGATTCTCCCATTATTCATCAAGTATAATTTTGACAACAAAAGTGATCTCCAAGATACTGTTTCCATAAAATAACAAAATTCTCCATGGTGGCATCCCCATATGTCTCCACTGGGCCTCACTTCCCACCATCCTCATCCTCCTTTCTCCTCCATCCCCATTAACCCCTACAGCCCCAGGTCTCAGTAAGAAACATCAAATGACAAGTGAAGGGCACTGAAGTGGCTTCACCTAGCATTTTGGAGTCTCAATGTGAAAAGCCCATTCTTGATTTCTCCTCCTTGAAGGAGAGGGCTCCATTCACCTCTGCAGTGTGCTTGCCTGCTTTCTGACTCTCCAGCCTTTGCCTAGGCTTTAACTAACTACTTGATCCTCTGAGGAATTTCTTTTCTGACCCCTCCCTTCTGCAGGGTACTTCAGTGGATTCTGGTAAAAGGAGTCCTGGCCTGAGCCTAAGGGAATCTCTTACCTTAGGGCATTGCCAAAATATAAGGCTTGTGTTCTGTCCCCTCCCAGACTTCTGTTCTAGAAAATCAAGTTGCATACAACCCCACACACCTAATGAATAATAAAAAGAACATTAAAATCACAAATAATTCCATAACTCAACAATGATAAACATTGTTGATATTTTAGGGTATGGTGTGGCATGGTATGGTGTGGTGTGGTATGGTATAGAATATGTAATACACGAGACATAATTATACTAAACAATTATTCATTGTGTATATAAAATTCAGTTTTAACTAGGTGTCATGTATTTTTATTTGCTAAATCTGGAAACCCTGTTACAGCTCTAATCCCAACAGGCTTGTTTTCCTTCACATATATCCTGACCAATAATTTCACATTTTCACTAAAATAGTGTTTCAGGAGTAATTTTGCCCAGGACATTGATTACATTTGCTACTCATGCACCGGGTGGAAAAATTGTTTCCTTTATTGGTTAGTACTATGTTAATGAAGAAAAGGAGAGAGATTTTAGTTTACACTTTTATGTTATTGATTGGGAGTTACAGCTTCAACATGTACTAACTACTTGATCTCTGTATACACCAATTATTTCTGTTGATTCTGAATACTAAGTGATGAAAGAAGACTTTTATTTAAAAGTAAATAAATGATAAAGTTGCCAGACAAATATCATACAAAGAAGAAATAAATTCATGTGGAAAACACATAATAATATCATTGCTTTTTCTTCCCTAATGCATTTAAAAAAATGTGAGAAACACAATTTTTGTAACCCTCTACAAAGGTAAAAAAAAATGTTATTTTATCAATGATGGGGTTTCGTTTTAGGAATGGAGCTTAGAGAATATTTTATTAATTTTAAATTTTTTGGCTTATTTTAAATGAGAAGTTCATCATGGTTATGTTTTTTCCTTTTTTATGTTCACCATAATATTATCGACAATGCACTCCTTGAACCTAGAAGTGATTTCAAGTTATAATGAGGACTGCATACAAGATATTTGTGACTTGTCAAGCTCACCAGAAATACAGAGAATTGCACCTGAACTTCTGCCCTATCTATATCAACTCACTGTCAATCTTTTGACAGTATCATATTTCAGACAGTAACTTTATAAATTTGGGCACCTAGAAAAATTCTTCAACAAACTAAAACATTTTCAGGCTGACATTAACGATAGACATTTTTAGGTATCACATGTAGGCCAGAAATGCAAAATGGGTTTGTGCTGCAAAGTTTTCCAAGTTCTTGTAATTAGTGTAACCATAATAGATGGAAAATAATGGCAAGATTTCCTTCTTCTCATCTGCAGACCTGTTTCCTTCTATTCATCACCACCAAAGGCTAGCGTGAAAGATAGCCTAAAGGTTGGGCATTGGAGAGTCTGCAGCTGCTCAATGGGTATTTTTGGAAAGTGATGTAGCATCAGGGCTCACCAGGACCCTGAAGGAAGATCTGCAATACTAATTCGGGGAAAAGCAGTTCTCATTCATTTGGCTTGTTCTGATATCATTTCTTGGCAGTAAAAGGAGACTAAGATAATGTGCAAATCTGACAATTGGGAAGTCGATGAGTTAAAGTAGTACTTGATATCATCTCTCCCTTCTGGTCATCTGGCGTCTGTGCTATTTTGAATATTATTTTCAGTGTTGAAATGATCTTACATGGTCAGAATCACTCAGGTATGGTCCGCAGTAAATATGACGTGGCAACAAGGAAAATCAGAATCAATGCATGTTTCTAGTTGGTTCAGCCTTCAAATATATTTAACCAACTGGTGTGTTTTTATACAAAGAACTCCCCATCCTAAAGATATGATGCTTTTAACTGTTTTGTTTTTTTCCCCTCAATACATTTGTCCTTTTAACTTTTCCATGACTGATAAGGGGCAGATTCCTATAGAAAGATATACACATTTCCTGTCTGAGACCCAGCACTATAGTACCAGCACTGTAGTAGCCAGCATTTAAATAGTACTAGATTATTTTTAAATGCAGTAGTTTAACTATATATAAAATAAATAACTAATAAGAGCCCACTGTATAGCACAGGGAATTCTATTCAATACTCTGTAATGACCTATATGGGAATAGAATCTAAAAAAAGAGTAGATATATGTATATGTATAACTAACTCACTTTGCTGTACACCTGAAACTAACACAACATTGTAAATCAACT
This sequence comes from Balaenoptera physalus, assembly GCF_965194825.1. Classification (NCBI taxonomy): domain Eukaryota; kingdom Metazoa; phylum Chordata; class Mammalia; order Artiodactyla; family Balaenopteridae; genus Balaenoptera; species Balaenoptera physalus. The sequence continues at coordinate 52,871,891 of NC_138891.1, read as the reverse complement.
AGACTCCAATAATAATTTAAATAAATAAATAAATAAAATGCAGTAGTTAAGAGAACACCCTCTGGGCGCTCAGTTATGTGAATTTGAATCCAAGCTTAGTTGTTTACTATGGCTTTGTGACCTTGGGAAGTTATTTAAACTGCCTACACCTGAATTCATCTATCAAGTGAAAATAATAAGGTGAAAATAATATTGTATCTATCTTATAAGGTAATACAAGTAAAGGGCTTAGCAGAATTCATGGCATATGAAATAAATTTCATTTATTACTATAAGAATATTATTAACAAATTTAAGTTACATTATAGTATAAGTCACTACAGAAGTGTTATAATTATCACATTTCCTCATGAATTTTCTCCCCTCACATATGACTAGCTAAAATATTGAGGTAGAAATATATTTTCTCCTTCATACGTTTTTCTCCTAGGGGTTCCTGCTATTAGCTAGCATATAGACACAGGCAGGATATGGGAAGTGTTGTCTTTGTGTTAAACCTATATTTCCCAAACAAGGTTAATACAGAAACTCACTTCCTATTTGTCTGGGTGAGTCTTTCCCTTTCTTTCAGAAATGGAAAACATTTTCACAGAGCCTTTAGGAGACTCTGATGCGAGGGTATTATTGGTGAGAGAGAAAGTAATTGTTCCCTTCTTGTGCACTTGGACTGAGAGCCATCAAAGTAAGTTATCACCTGTTCTCACATCCCTTGAAATCCTGATAAGTTCTCTAGCAAAAGTACTCCTTTCTGTAATGTCTCACCACCTGCTCTGGGAAACAGCATGCCTGCTTTTACGCTGAAACTTCAGTGGTTGTGCTTTAAATAAAGTTTTATCCTTGTATGGAGGAATGACTTGCGTGTACTATAAAAACTTTTCTCTGCATAGATCCATAAATATTGCTTTCAAGTCCCTTTCAGGAATTCAGATCCTCTTATCATTGCTTTTATGTCTCTTTTTCCCCTAACATATTTAAACTTGGAGACGATACTATTTTTCCTAAACTCTCACCCTTTCTACCTTCTTTAACTAAAGTCATGAGAGAGAGATGAAGTCTAATTTGTAACATGAGCTATATACATTTGGAATCAGCAAACAAACCTTGTGAACAAAACATTTCAGAAAAAAACATACAAAGATAGGGGAAACACACTGAATTTGAAATGAGAAGAATTATTTTTAGTTTCCTCCTCGGCTATTTATGAACCCTGTGACCTTGGGCAGGTTACTAGATTTCTCTGAATCTCAGTTTTATAACCCACAAAATGGGAGTCAGTGGCTGCCTGACCTGCTTCTTAGAGCTTCGGTGAAGAGATAATGTATACAAGGGTTATATAAATTCGAAATCCCCATGCAAATATTTTTAGTAGTACAGGATTAACTGTTCAGCTGCTCTCCAGAAACCCCCTTGAAAGGTTCCGAAGAGTTGCTGCCCTCATAACTGGGGATCATGCACGGCCCTGGCATGTTCACTACTGCCAGAACACCATACACCACATAATCTTTCTTTTGACATTCGAATATATTGATAAGAGAGGGATTATGCAAAAACATACTGACATTTTACCTGAAAGATAAGTGAATAATTTTCCTTTATCCTATTTTTAAGAGCAAACTCTTAAAAAGTCACAATACTGATTACTATAATCTCATCTACACAATATAATATATTCTTCAAACTTTTTACTATCCCTGACTGGCTATAAAATCTCAGCTATTTAAAATGATTTTTTTTTCAGATTTATAACATTCTATAAAAATTTTAGGTACAAAAAAATATTTTCTACTGAGCTAAAACTGGCCTAGCCTCATGGGTGTTTTTTTAAAAGCGTTATTCTCCATAGCCGAACATCAAGGTGTTAGTTTAAACATGTATTCTGAGAAGGAAAATATCCATTGGTATTGCTAATTTAAGAAAAAAAACAAACTTAATACTAACCAGAATTTTACACCTGATATAACAGTATGGATTAAATGACCCCAGAACTCCATTCTTTCTGGGCCTAGAAAAAAAAAAAAAATCTCTTGACATCCACAAACATTAATCTCTAGTATGCTTTAAATATGCACATAAACATCTCTGAATGTTTAAAAAGAGAATTTTAAAACACAGTGAGACATACCTGGATTTGACTAACTTAATAGTAACATATACATTGAAATAGAGTGTACTAACATATACATTGAAATAGAGTATACCAGCTCACACCAATAATATAACTACATTGCCTTCTGATCAGATGTGCTAACCCTGCTTCTTCCTCTCCTCAAATTCTTTTTAGAAACATTTATCTCAAAACTGAGGTATTAACCAGATGCCAGCCCCACTTGAACTAAGAAGTAAGGAAGATGGAAGTTGCCTTAGGATAGCATTTCCCAAAATGAATTTCACAAAATTCTAGGCCCTCAAGATGTTTTTTTTTAAAAATGAGTTTGTTGCAGGAAGGGAATTCTATGGTCAAATAAGTTTGTGAAATATTGTATGCCATATCTTCCTCTTAGATATTTGCATGTCTTAGTATACAATAGCATGTTAAGTAGTTTTAATAGCTCTAAACTACTAAAACTACTTAACATATCACCTGCTTATTTGATCTGAGAAACGTTTTTGATCTAATAATTCCTTAACCTTCTGTGGAACATACAATTTCAGAACTGTTTCTGCCCTGAAGGAACCTGTGGTACTGAAAGAAAAGGAAAAAACCAGTGGTAGTAGAAACCCAGACTTTTATCTTGTATCATAACCCACGTGGCACACCTTCACATGAGGGTGAATGGATGAGGAATTTGAAAAAATAATTTAGAATTTAGAGAAAGAAATCTATTTCTCTCCTTGTAGTAGATTAAACTATTGGTTCCAATTCTTCTCTCCCACCCCCACCTGGTCATAGCATTATTCATCCACATCCCACCACAGTCTCAGCCCTTGACATGGGGCTTGGCCGTGTGACTTGCTTTGGCCAATGGGATGGGAGTGGACCTGAAATGATTGAGGCCTTAAATGTGCTTGTCCAGTTGTCTTACTCTCTTCCACTCCTGCCTTTTCCATGAGAAGATCATGTCTCAGATAGCTGCTGTTATAAGCCATAGTTAACCTAGAGTTAACTACCATCTTAGAGCCAAGCTTAGCTGAACACAGCCTAGATTGGCCAACCTTAGCCAACCTGCAGATGTGTGGACAAAAAATAACTGCATATTGTTGTATGCCAGTGAACTTAGGGGCAGTTTGTTCTACTGTGTTTTCATGGCAATTGCTGAATTATATACTGCTCCATAGGAGTTTGCTCCAAAATAATTAATACTGCTATAAATGTCCATAATAGCTAAAAGAGAACACAGTAATGAAATCAAGTGATGTATCATAGGGCACTGAATTTGTGGATCATTGTTTTATTAATTCCCTTTATTCTTAAATTCTTGAAAATGATGTCCTGTCAAAAGCATAAAATTTTTTGATATCTTACTTCTCTTAGTACGGTTATCCCAACAGTTTTAAAGAAAATATACCCTCCCAGACAGCTCAGCTTCCCCCACTTAAACAAAACGAAGTAATGAAAAACATTTAATTGACATGAATATAAATTTTAAAAGAAATACATCTGCAGTTTAATATATTAAGACCAAGGATTCCACAGAAACCACAATTATTATCAAATGTCCTCAAAATATTAATTTTAGTTTTACTGCTATTCAGCAAAGGGGATGAAGAAGTACATCAAAAACTCTCCTGCCTAAGGAACTAGTCATTCTGACATGACAAACTTTGGCCCAGCAGGCTGCTACCAGCGAGGCCTTCATCCCTGGACCCCAGGCAAAGACCCTGTGTTCTTGACAAGAACTATGTTCTTTTTCTCCCCAGAGCACCTCCATTCTCTCTTCTTTTTCTCATTTTTGTGCATCATCTAATCCTTCTTCTCTCCATTTCTACACGTTCTAGACTCCTCTGCTTCTAGTCATCCCTCTGTCTATAAAATGGGTGATTGTAGGAATTAAGTGATTCTTGTATGTAAAAGTGCCTTACCTGGTTGCTCAACAAATATTGATCTATCTCTTTCTTTTCCTGACTATCCTACCTATCCTACCAATTCCTTAATGGTAGTCCAGCAAGCTATGGATAGATAGATACATACATACATACATACACAGATATCTATATCTCACTAGACTACTATATAATCTGTCTCACTGCATGTACGAATATGAAAGAAGTAGTCATAAATAATCACTGCATGTATGAATATGAAAGAAGTAGTCATAAATAAGAAACCAGCGTTAACGATAACTGTTGGGATTCACATTTGTCCTTCTAGGATTTGACTGTGACTCACATTAACGGCCAGCTGAGGAACACACTATCTAAAAAAAACAGGATCTAGGTGAGACAGCAGATCTGGATTTGAATCATAGCTTTAGAACTTACTGTCTGATAAGTTAGTACCCTCTCTTCAACCCAATTTCCTCACCTGAAAATTGGGAGTAATAATATTTAATAGGATACCATCTATAAAAGATAATATCTAATGGAATACTATACATGAAGAGCTTAGCACAATGCCAAACACACAGCCAGCACTCAAGAAATGCTAGCTATTATAATTATTGTACAAGAGTTGAGTTTGTAAGTGACAATATATTTACTTTATAATATAAATACCTTGAAACAAGCACACTATTAACATTATCTTCATTTTAAAATCACTACCTTTATGAGCTGAAATGCAGAGACAAGAAGGAAGGAAGATTTATTGTATTAATTCATCTCACTCCCACCATGTTTCTAATCTGCTTTACACATCAGATAGCTAGAGTTTAGGGGTATCCCTGAAAAAAAAAAACTACTGAAGGTTAATGTGTATCATTTACATGCTTCAGAGCATAAGCAAATTACTGGCTGGTCAGATCAAGGTGAAACACACTGGAATGAACGCACTATGGCCACGCCTCTATTTTAAGGCTACCTGTAAGGGAAAAAAAAAAAAAAAAAGATTGAAGCATAGCTATTTTAACAAATAGGGGTAGGAGTGATTAATTACTTTTTACTGTCATTCAACAGTGTGTCACCCAGAGAGCAACCTCATTTCTCCAATTCCGCTATAAATTTAATAGTGGTCACATCATGGCCTACTTGGCTGAAAAGCATTGCTCCTGAAACCCTGATGGTACTTTTAAGTCCACTGATGTATGAACATAATTCTCTGTGTCTCTTAGCTCCACATACTCTGTCTCTCCCAGGGAGACACTTTAGTAGATCTATGTGGCACCATGTGGAAAGTTACAAGGGATGAGCTCTCTGATTCTTTCCTCTTTCATGTAACAAGATGAGAGAAAATTTAAAACCAATGGGTGTTATTCTATGGTGTAGATATTCTTTCCACTCTGTTAAGGGAGCATAAAAAGATATTTATTAAAATTGAAAACTATTAGTTATGAGACCACTGCAGTGTGAACATTTAGTTTGGTATCTAAAAAGGGATTGTAAAGATCCCATTGAAAAATTTGCAGGATAGGATGGTGGTTAGCCATTGTGCCTAAAGCCCATCCCTCTATTTGCAGTAACCCACAGGAAGAAATTTCTAAAAAGTAGGATCATCGCAAAGGCCTGCCAGACACCAGGTAGAATTTCCAAAAAACAAACCCTCAAGGAAGAACAGGTGATGAAAAGTAGATTATCACCTATATCTACTGCATGCCCAACTCAGAGACTCAAGTTCAAGGACTCATTTCTGGGGCTCGAAGTGCTATTTCATCCCCTAATTCCAGTATTAGTACTCTCTTTTTGTATGTATGCATAAATGTTAATCCCTTCAACATTTAGGAAATGGAAATGGACAAGTAATGGTTTATTTCACCTTGAGATATGAAGTTAATGAGAAGAAGAGGTGGTGAAAGAAAGAGCAGTGAACTCCGGAGGTTGAAGTTTCTTTGGTTTTTGGGTTTTTCTCCTTATAATTCTCCCAGCAAAGAAAGTTCTATATGTAAGTTCTAACAGTACCAAGGTGAGCTGCAAGGAGAACCAAGAAGAAGCTACCAACCCAGCCTCTAGTAAACATTTGGCTTGGACCAGGCTCCTGTGCAGTCAGACCTTAAGAAAGATTCTACATGGCGAAAAAAAAAAAAAAAAAAAAAGGAAGCATTAAACTCAGGTGGAATACTGAAGTCATGTTTTCCAAGAGAAAACCACTGGAAGTTTTAATGAGCAGTTCTACTGAATGTCCAACAGAGGTGTTAGGTACTAAGATTAAAGAAAAAAAAAAAATTCAGGAAAAGAATAATTTAGGACAATGAGCCTGATGTGGAGGAAAGAGGACTTTCCATTAAAAAAAAAAAAAATCAGTTTTAGCCCCTGTTAACTGGGAAAATCACTAGACTTCTCTTAGCATAAGTTTTTTTTTCTGTTTTAAAAAAATTATATAAGTTTCAGGAGGTTACCATTATAATTCAACATCTGTATACTACAAAGTGGTCACCAGAACAAATCTATCCATCCATCACCATGCAGTTGACTTTCTTCACCCATAGGTTTTAATACCTGTCAAATGGGAAAATTTGTTTTATCTACTTTGTGGAGATACTAAAAAGTTAGATGTAATTATATACATGAAAATGTCTTAGAAATTTAAAAAATTCATGACTAATTCATGGAGTCTTTAATATCTTTAATATCTTTAAAGATATTAGTCTTTAATATTAGTCTTTAATATCTTTCCTGTTTTAGAGATTGTCCTCTGTATTTCCGATTTGATACTATCACTTATTGATTCTTATTGCTTCTAGTTTAAAATTATGCTGCAATTTAATTTTTTATTTCTTTATAATTTCTTTATTTTCTTCAATTCCCTAATCTCACTGTTTCAAAATAACAAATGTATACTTCCTTTATAAATTATCTTTCCTATTTTGATTCAAGGGAACATCTTCAGAATTCAGTGCTAGGATGGGGAAAGAAATGCAGAACATGCCAAAACACCAGGCATCCATGACTGATCTCATAGAAATTAACAAGAAAAAGAGTAAGAGCATAAAAGACAAATGGTAAAGGATCTGAGCAGACAATCCATAAATAATGAAATATAAATGACTAACAAATATGCAAAAAAAGATCTAGTCTTACAAGCAACTAAGAAAAGCAGGTGGTAACATATTAAAGAATAATAAGAAGCCCACACTTTCTTATAGAGTTACTGGCAAAAAAGATGGAAGTAAAAGCTATGAATTCTTTTCCTGAGTAAAGCACACAAGCACACAACACACTTCGATATAAGAAAAACTAAAATAAAAGCCCAGGACCAGATGGCGTCACAGGTGAATTCTATCAAACATTTAGAGAAGAGCTAACACCTCTCCTTCGCAAACTCTTCTAAAATATAGCAGAGGGAGGAACACTCCCAAACTCATTCTATGAGGCCACCATCACACTGATACCAATACCAGACAAAGATGTCACAAAGAAAGAAAACTACAGGCCAATATCACTGATGAACATAGATGCAAAAATCCTCAACAAAATACTAGCAAACAGAATCCAACAGCACATTAAAAGGAACATACACCATGATCAAGTGGGGTTTATCCCAGGAATGCAAGGATTCTTCAATATACACAAATCAATCAATGTGATATACCATATTAACAAACTGAAGAAGAAAAACCATATGATCATCTCAATAGATGCAGAAAAAGCTTTCGACAAAATTCAACACCCATTTATGATAAAAACCCTCCAGAGAGTAGGCATAGAGGGAACTTACCTCAACATAATAAAGGCCATATATAACAAACCCATAGCCAACATCGTTCTCAAAGGTGAAACACTGAAACCATTTCCTCTAAGATCAGGAACAAGACAAGGTTGTCCACTCTCACCACTATTATTCAACATAGTATTGGAAGTTTTAGCCACAGCAATCAGAGAAAAAAAAAGAAATAAAAGGAATCCAAATCGGAAAAGCAGAAGTAAAACTGTCACTGTTTGCAGATGACATGATACTATACATAGAGAATCCTAAAGATGCTACCAGAAAACTACGAGAGCTAATCAATGAATTTGGTAAAGTAACAGGATACAAAATTAATGCACAGAACTCTCTTGCATTCCTATACACTAATGATGAAAAATCTGAAAGAGAAATTAAGGAAACACTCCCATTTACCATTGCAACAAAAAGAAAATACCCAGGAATAAACCTACCCAAGGAGACAAAAGACCTGTATGCAGAAAACTATACGACACTGATGAAAGAAATTAAAGATGATACAAACAGATGGAGATATACCATGTCCTTGGATTGGAAGAATCAACATTGTGAAAATGACTATACTACCCAAAGCAATCTACAGATTCAGTACAATCCCTATCAAACTACCACTGGCACTTTTCACAGAACTAGCACAAAAAATTTCACAACTTGTATGGAAACACAGAAGACCCCGAATAGCCAAAGCAATCTTGGGAATAAAAAATGGAGCTGTAGGAATCAGGCTCCTGGACTTCAGACTATACTACAAAGCTACAGTAATCAAGACAGTATGGTACTGGCACAAAAACAGAAATATAGATCAGTGGAACAGGATAGAAAGCCCAGAGATAAACCCACACACATATGGTCACCTTATCTTTGATAAAGGAGGCAAGAATATACAATGGAGAAAAGACAGCCTCTTCAATAAGTGGTGCTGGGAAAACTGGACAACTACAAGTAAAAGAATGAAATTAGAACACTCTGTAACATCATACACAAAGATAAACTCAAAATGGATTAAGGACCTAAATGTAAGGCCAGACACTATAAAACTCTTAGAGGAAAACATAGGCAGAACACTCTATGACATACATCACAGCAAGATCCTTTTTGACCCACCTCCTAGAGAAATGGAAATTAAAACAAAAATAAACAAATGGGACCTAATGAAACTTAAAAGCTTTGGCACAGCAAAGGAAAACATAAACAAGACGAAAAGACAACCCTCAAAATGGAAGAAAATATTTGCAAAAGAAGCAACGGACAATGGATTAATGTCCATAAATTACAAGCAGCTCATGCAGCTCAATATTGAAAAAACAAACAACCCAATCCAAAAATGCGCAGAAGATCTAAATAGACATTTCTCCAAAGAAGATATACAGATTGCCAACAAACACATGAAAGGATGCTCAACATCACTAATTATTAGAGAAAAGCAAATCAAAACTACAATGAGGTATCACCCCACACCAGTCAGAATGGCCATCATGAAAAAATCTACAAAGAATAAATGCTGGAGAGGGTGTGGAGAAAAGGGAACCCTCTTGCACTGTTGGTGGGAATGTAAATTGATACAGCCACTATGGAGAACAATATGGAGGTTCCTTAAAAACCTAAAAATAGAATTACCATATGACCCAGCAATCCCACTACTGGGCCTATACCCTGAGATAACCATAATTCAAAAACAGTCATGTACCAAAATGTTCATTACAGCTCTATTTACAATAGCCAGGACATGGAAGCAACCTAAGTGTCCATCCACAGATGAATGGATAAAGAAGATGTGGTAAATATATACAGTGGAATATTACTCAGCCATAAAAAGAAACGAAATTGAATTACTTGTAGTGAGGTGGATGGATCTAGAGTCAGTCATACAGAGTGAAGGAAGTCAGAAAGAGAAAAACAAATACTGTATGCTAACACATATATATGGAATCTAAAAAAAAAAAAAAAGGTTCTGAAGAACCTAGGGGCAGGACAGGAATAAAGACGCAGACGTAGAGAATGGACTTGAGGACATGGGGAGGGGGAAGTGTAAGCTGGGATGAAGTGAGAGAGTGGCATGGAATATATACACTACGAAATGTGAAATAGATAGGTAGTGGGAAGCAGCCACATAGCACAGGGAGATCCGCTGGGTGCTTTGTGAACACCTAGAGGGGTGGGATAGGGAGGGTGGGAGGGAGACACAAGAGGGAGGGGATATGGGGATATATGTATACGTATAGCTGATTCACTTTGTTATACAGCAGAAACTAACACAACATTGTAAAGCAATTATACTCCAATAAAGATGTTAAAAAAAAAAGAAAAACTAAAATAAATGAATTAAGTATTAACTAAAGATACTAGTTAAAAAAAAAATTACAGAGAAACAAAGCAAAAACCCAAAAACACTTAGGAAAGAAGGAGGGGGAAAAAAATAACAAAGCCAACATAAAAACCAAAATCAATGAATTAGGAAGCAGAATAGGAGAATTAATAAATTAATCTAAGACTGTGTTGCTTTTAAAAAAGCAAAATAATCAAACCTCCGCTATTCTAATTAAGAAACAAACAGAGAAAACAAAAGTATATAGTACTGAGAGTGAAAAGGGGAATGACACCACTGGTACAACAGGCATTTAAAATGTTCTAAGAATGTAATGTTCTTCACTGTAATGACATATTTTAGAGTCTGAATGAAACTGGTAATTTTCTAGGAAAATATAAACTAACAAAATTGATACAAAACACTGAAAACCTACACCATATGATAATCAAATAAGAAAAAAAAAGAGGTGAAATGAGCTGGGCTGAAATTTTTTTAAACTATTTATTTCCAAGTGTTCCAGAGTATTGAAAAGATGGGGATCTTTCCAATTTGTTTTATATAGCTAGCATAAGCCTGACACCAAAACGTGATGAACATAACTCAAAATAGATTATATATTTGGGAAAAAAATCTAATTATATATTTACTAAGTGAAAATAAATCAATATGAATTAGAACAGCCCAATTTTAAAATGAATAAAATTCATGAACAGTATACACATACAAATGGCCAATAAACGTGCGGTTGATTTAGTACTCAAATTAAGGTGAGGTGCCTTTGTTACTCATCTGATTAGCAAAGAATAAGTAGATTAAAACATTGTTAATACGTAGTGTGTGTGAGGATATAGAAAAAAAAGAACTTAAATACCTTGTTGGTAAAAGTGTAAAACTTTTCTGGAGACCACTTTCATGATGTATATTTTCTAAAATATGTTTTTTGGGTTCTAATATATATGCCTGACTCGGCAATTCCGATATGTGAGAGTACATTATAACAGATAGAATATGAAAATTTAGAAATGATCAGATGTGTGGGCAAAGATGTATATACAAGGCTGTTCAATGTACCTTATTTATGACATTAAGAACTTTCAGTGTCTCTGGAGAAATTTATCACTAGGAAAAACATTAAACGGGGATCTGGTAAAATTATGCAGCCATTTAAAAAATGGTATAAATCTATATTTATTAATGTCCAAGATACAGTCAAAGAAAGAAACATAATAGTATGGATAATGAATAATATCATTTTCATAAATGGAAGGAGAAAGACATAGATAGATGACAGAGAGATGATAGACAGAGAACTAGCTAATATAGATATATCCACACCAACATCTAACAGTGGTCATTTTTTAATAATAGAATTATGGGGGCTTCCCTGGTGGCGTAAGTGGTTGGGAGTCTGACTGCCAATGCAGGGGACGCGGTTCGAGCCCTGGTCTGGGAAGATCCCACATGCCGCGGAACAACTAGGCCTGTGAGCCACAACTACTGAGCCTGCGTGTCTGGAGCTTGTGCTCCACAACCGTGATAGTGAGAGGCCCGCGCACCGCGATGAAGAGCGGTCCCCGCTTGCCGCAACTAGAGAAAGCCCTCGCACAGAAACGAAGACCCAACACAGCCAAAAATAAAATGGATAAATAAATAAATAATAAAAATAAGGAATTCCTTTAAAAAAAATAATAGAATTATGAATTTTTTCTCTTTATAATTTCTTAATTATCTAATTTCTAACAGTTTAGTACAGTTCTTTTCATTATCTGTGTTAAAGAACCAATTCTCTTTGGTGTTGGTTTTGTCCCAATCTGTTGTGGAATGATACTTTATTAAACAGAGTAAAAATAAATTACTAGAAAAAAATGAAGTAAAAATATGACCTAAAAATACAAAAGCTAATTTTTATTATAATTCAACAAATATAATATTTCTCTATCAAACTGCTATGAAAGTTTCTAAATGCTTGCTCTGTTTCTGTGCTTATCTCATCATGGATCAGTAGCTCAGGAAGTGACACTGTAGCACTGGTGTAGTGATTAAACACGCAGACTCTAGGGCCAGACATCTAGGTATGAATCCAAATTACTGTGTAGCCTGAGATGACTACATAACTCTCTAAACTTCAGTTTCCTCATCTGTAAAATGAGTAATGAGTGCTATGCACTGAATGCGTATCCCCCCCCCCAAATTCATATGTAGAAACTTAATCGTATATGTGATGGTATTTGGAGGTGGGGCCTTTGGGAGGTGATTAGGTCTTGAAGGTGGAGCCCTCATGAAGAGAATTTGTTCCCTTATAAAGAAGACCCAACTGAGCTCTCTGGTCCTCTTTCTGCCATGGGAGGTTACCATGAGAAGTCGACAGTCTGCAACCTGAAAGAGCACCCTCACCAGAAGTGGACCACACTGCACCCTGATCTTGGACTTCCATGTCTCCAGAACCATGAGAAGTAAATGTTTATTTTTTAAGCCACCCAGTCTATGGTATTTTGTTATAGCAACCTGAACTGACTAAGACAATGGGCATGAAAACAGTGATTATCAAATGAGGTAATAGATGGAGTGCTCTTAGAACACTGCTTGTAACATAATAAGCACTATTTAAATGTTGGCAATTATCATCATTATAAAAAGAAGTAGAGTTAATAGTAGAGTTAATATTGGGAAACAAAGCCAATAATTTAGTAGACAATCTTGAGACATTCTCCCAGAATGCAGTGGTGAAATAAATCAGAAAGCCTAATAGACATGAAGAACAGAGATGGAAATGCAACTTAATTACTTTCTTAAGAAAGAAAACATGGCAGTTGGGATGGGAACAAAAATCAAAGATGTAAGTGAAGAAAACTTTTCTAAGTTAAAAAAAAAAAACCAAAAGACAAAACCTGGGTATGGAAACACAAAGACCTTACCTCTTTCCAGGCAAAACAGGTGAAAATAGAACACATCTGGATTCATGGTAGCAATAATTTTGAATTATTGAAAAATATATCACATGCTTGGGGAAAACAAAGAAATTTCAACACAGGAAGTTCTTTTAAATTATGTCTAGTTTAATCCAAAAAAGTATGATTTTTTTCCTCCTCTGCATGCTAAATATGAGAACGTAAGTGGAGAACTATGTATTTACAGAGAAACGGTTATGTCTCAAGAAACATACACTCAGCCACATTCCTTTACATGTATAAAGTCAGCAAAAATACATTCTCAGTAATGCCTGAGCTCAGAGAAGTTACCATCCACATAACCCCTCTTTGAAAAATTACTTGGAAGTGGGGCTCACAAACTGAAAGATGTTTAAGAAAAAATAAATAATGAAGTCATAATACAAAAGGACCTGCCACCTTCTCCCTGTGAATATAACTAAGTACAACCCTCATCTCATGGCAAATGTCCTTATATAAGAGACCACAATAATGAGAATCTGGAGAAACTGATGCATTCTTTCACAATGGCTGCCAAATAAAACTTCAGAGCAAACTTCATTATGAATTATTACACTTCATTATAAAAATCAGTCTATAATTTGACAAGAAAAAACCCAAGAAAATTATTTCCCTCAGATATGATTAATCTTCTCATCCCAAATCTCAGTTAAACATGATAATAATTGTGCTAAAACAAAAGGAGGGGGATAAAATGAAAGACACTTAAACCTTAACATGATTATTTTTTAATTAAACTTTACTTTGAGATAACTGTAGATTCTTATGGGGTTGTAGGAAATAATGCAGAGAGATTCCATGTACTCTTTATGCAGTTTTCTCCCACTGGTAAGCTCTTGCAAGACTAGTACCATCACCAAAATATTAAGATTCAGGCATTCCACCAATCTTAAAATGTCTCCAACTTTACTTGTACTCATGTGTGTGTGTGTGTGTGTATTTACTTCTGTGTATCTACCCACCAAAGTCAAAATACCTTACAGTTTACAGGTCTATCACTACAAGGATTCCTTCCTGTTGTCCTTTTATAACCACAACACCCATTCCATCCCTAACCCCACACAATCACTAATCTGTTCTCTATTTCTATAATTTTGTCATGTAATCATACAGTATATAACCTTTAGGGATGGGTTTTTTTTCACTCAGTATAATTCCCTAGAGATTCATTTAAGTTGTTGCACTATCACTCACTCATTCCTTCTTATAGATGAACAATACTTTACAGTATAGCTGTACCACCATTTGTTTAATCATTCACCATTGAAGGACATCTAGATTGCTTCCAATTTGGGGCTATTATGAATTAAATTGCTATAAACATTCACGTATGGATTTCTGTGTGAACATAAGTCTTCATTTCTCTGGGATAAGTGCCTAATGTGCACTTGTTGAGTTGTACAGTAGTTGCATGTTTAGTTTTTTAAGCACCTGCCATATTGTTTTCTCCACTGGCTGTACCATTTTACATTCCTATCAGCAATGTGTGAGTGATCCAACTCCTCACCATTCTCAGATTTTGGTGTTGTCACTATTTTTTATCTTAACCATTCTAACAGGTATGTGGTGATACCTCATTGTAGTTTTAATTTACATTTCTCTGATGACTAATGATGTCAAACAATAAACATGTCGAACATCTTTTTATGAGCTTATTTGCCATCTGCATGTCCTCCTCAGTGAAAAATCTGTTCATGTCTTTGCCCACTTTCAAATTGGAGTCTTTTTCTTTTTCTTAACTGTTGAGTTTTGATTCCATTATGGTAGAGAATATACTCTGAATTTCAGTATTTTTCAATTTGTTGATGTTTACTTTACTGCCCATGATATACTCTATATCAGTGACTTTTCCATGGGTGCTTGAGAAAAATATGTATTCTGCTGTTGTTAGGTGGAGTGTTTTACATATATGTCAATTACCATTGGTTGATTGTGTTGCTCAGATCTTTATGATCTTTGCTGATTTTCTTTCTAGTATTTCTATCATTTGCTGAGAGTGGGATATTGAAATATCCAACTATAATTATAACATGAGTATACTTTAAGACATTTTAGATTTTAATTGAAAACATAAAAAGAAGCAGATCATATGAAAAAGAAATGCAAAGATTATATACAATACATAATTTATTATAAAAACATGAAGAGGATGTTAGGAAATATGTAAAAAATTAATGGCAATTATACATGGTGATAGGGTTATGGGTAACTTACTCTCCATCTTTAGATTTTTTTATAATTTCCAAAGCAATATAAAAACCTTAAAAATTTCTGATTGGATGAATGATATATACTCTTATTTGTAGCTAATTGATAACTCAAATAATGCCACATTTTTCAAGATTTACTGTTCTCTCCTAGACCTTCAGGGATCACTTAAAATTATGTCCCAGGAATATGGTGGGCAAACACTCATCATACAATATTCTAATAAGGGAGAATCTATTAGCAATATCAATCTTATTAATGATGATACTAATTAAAGAAAAATGTGTGGCTGTATTTTTAAGAATGGGACCCATAATATAATATTTAATCTTGATTATTTCTGCTATTATTGGGCTTTATATTATTTTTATCTGTGTTTGTAAACAAAACTTGAAATTCCTTTTTGCCACAGTTTCTGAAAATAGGTTTGATATTTATTTCTTAAAAGAACTTTGAGATACCTTAGAAAAAGATTTTATAACTCTGAAGTATTGCCATCCTGTTTTCAGAACACTCTCAAATATATTTTGTAAAATATGTATTTTTTATTAAAATTTGAGCTTGTGATTCTAATTTACTACTGAAATTTCATTTTAATCTACCTCCTCATGAAAACAACAACAATACACATAAGAGTCTTCACTGCATTTTCCCTTAAATATTATGCTTTTAACTTGTCCATGCTTCATTCAAAAATATTTTAGGCTTCTTTTCAAAACAAAAAACTAACACATAATTTTGTTTCCTAATTCAAAGTCTTCTCACTGATATACTATATCAGGTAGTTTAAAAGTTCTTGTTGCCTTATCTCCATGAGTTATTTCACCAAAAATGTAAAGTGTATAGCTTTAGACAAATATAATTTGAACTAAGTCACCCTTCCTACATTCAAACAAATACATCTCACATTAAAGTTCATCTTCTACAGAATTAACTTCTCAGTCTCTACAAATGTCTGCATGAAAATTTTAAAATTCAGCAAAATATCTGGAATGTTCTTTATAATCCTGACACCAGTACTTTGTCTATATTTACTATAATTCTACCTTTAACTTCAACATATTTATAACAATTTGCAAAGCTTATTTCAAAGATGCCACATTTTGGCAAACAAATAAAGCAACCTTTGATAAAATCAGAAAGTACTCTATCTTAGAATACTTGACTGATAAACCAAGATCACCACAAATATACATAAGCCTACCCAGCAGGCTGCCTGTTTTCCCATTTTAATGTGAACTGAAAAATTATCCCTGTCTCTCCTTGCTGTCTTATAGTTTGGCTTCATAAATAAAGTATACTCTTTAGTGTGTTAAGATTGATCATTTTATTCCTTTTCTGGCCTTGAATCTCACAGAAGTAGAGAATATTGCAGACATTAGATCAGGCATTTATTCTTCACTTTATCTCAATGTTCATAGACCACGTCTTTAATATTATTTAATCTGAAGGTCAGCTTCCTCTTACCACGTAGGATCTGAGTGTCCTTGTAGACGCTACTCCCTGAATGGCCCACACATTCATCCCATAAAAAGTGTGCCTGAGAAAGGAGACATGCCTGCTCCACCGCAACAGAGAGGGACACAGAGGAGGAAGGGGCAAAGGACACATACAATGTGGGGCTTGTTTGTTTCTCTTTTGTTTCTTTAAGATTTTATGTGAAAAATCCATGAGATGTGAGCATTTAAGACTTGAAAAAAAATGCTGATTTAATTTAGAGGATAAAATTAATCAAGAGGTTCTAGAATTTTAATATGATGATATGCTGGCAAATAAAACTACGTAATTTCTACTCATTTTGTTTTCTACTGATTTGGGCTTTATAAAGAGCTATGTCATCCAAAAACCTTTTTATTTTCCCCCTGAAAAACTGTTGCTTTAGGTATCTCTGGGTCCTACAGGATCAGATTGGCCCTACAGGATCAGAGGAGAGGTGTGGTCTCAAGCCGTCATGTTCAAACTATAACACTTTCTCTTAAATGATATTTTAAGGTCTGTTTCCAACTATATTGACATTCGTGAGGTCAGACTCTCAGGAATAGTTACCAAATCAGTGTTAAATGCTTTGTCTCTTTTATTATCAATTTTATCAGGTAATCTTTATAAAGCAACCAGACAACATTGACTGAGGTCATTTACTTTGTATCTTCCACAAGAGTCTTTGCTTTTTTTCCCCCCAAATAATTGAGAACTGTACTCTGAGGGCCCTTATAAGAACATGAATAGAATTTGATTCTTTTCTAAAGGATAATTTGAGGGGAAAAACTTTTACATTTGATTGTGTGCATATAGTTGTTCAGGAAAAGGAATAATAGATTACATATCTAAAGAGCTCTTATAATTAGTAAGAAAAAGATTATGGAAATAGGCAAGGAATAGAAAACAGGAATTTACAGGGAATTAAAAATAGCCAAAATTTATTTAAAAGACCTATCTAATGCAAATTAAAATGTAAGGGCAGTAATTTTTGTCTGACAATTACTAGTAATTACTCAATAACTATATATTGACTGAAAGTATGTATTATAGTAACAAATTTCTCCCATCAAATTGGAAAAGACTTTTAAAAATGATATGAATCCTCAGACTTGACAGGATATCCAGGCAAAAGATAGTAGCACCAGGTAACTACCAATTCAAACTAGGGATGTTAAACATCTAGATTCTCCTTCAGCTCACAGTTGTTGGATAAACTAAGAAGAGAAATATATTTTCGAACAGAATATAGTCATTCTCAACCCATTTGCACTTTAAAAAATAATTGACAACAATGTTAATGTAAATGAGGTTGCAAGGCAACCTCAACTTACTCTATAAAAGAAAAATTAGGGGACTTTCCTGGTGGCATAGTGGTTAAGAATCCACCTGCCAATGCAGGGGACACAGGTTCGAGCCCTGGTCAGGTAAGATCCTACATGCCGCGGAGCAACCAAGCCCATGCACAACAGCTACTGAGCCTGTGCTCTAGAGCCCGCGAGTCACAACAGCTGAGCTCGCGTTCTGCAACTACTGAAGCCCGCACACCTAGAGCCCGTGCTCTGCAACAAGAGAAGCCACCACAATGAGAAGCCCACGCGCCACAACTAGAGAAAGCCCGTGAGCAGCAACGAAGACCCAACGCAGCCAAAAAAATTTAAAAACAGAAAAATTAGTTTAAATAATATCATTTAAATAAAAAGGATTTAGAATACAAGAAATTTTACACTAAGGTATATATAAATAGATATTAACTCCAAATATTACTATCCCTGGTAAGAAAAGCATAGAGGATATAGAAAAGAGCAAAGAAGCAGATAATCTGAATAAGGTCACTAAACAGGTGGAATTTCTCCTCCCCCATCAGCCTTGATTCTAAGACACAGGAGAAAACTCTGACGGAAAAGAAAGAAAGTGCCGATCTATCCTTGTCATATTATTGACACTTCTTAATGTTTGGGCTTCTCCTCCCAAAATTAATTATTTTCTTCCTCTACAGTTTATCTGTGGTGCCCAGAAACCACTGACTTCCTGGAATTTTTATTAAGAATTCCACATTCCTGCCATGTTTTTCAGATACTGTGGCCTCCGCCAATAAATTCTAATAAATTTTCACTTCTTTTCTTTCAGTAACATCCTAGAGAATATGATTCAGACGCAAATTAATCACCGATCATGTTAATGGCTCCTAGGAGTTTACTTCCGATACCCTTTATTATATTAAATCAACTTGATAGTGTGCTAGATCATTGCTCAGCTGGGTTTTCATAAAAGCACTGGTATTTAATATGATTTATACCTGGTTTTCTGCTAATATCTTTGCTTATTGTATGCTTTATTTTTAAAACAGACATTCTTAGCTAATGGCACCCCTTTAAAATATATCATACTTTAAAAATATTTCACAGGAAGCATTTTACAGTAAAATATGTTACTTATGGGCTTCCCTGGTGGCGCAGTGGTTGAGAATCTGCCTGCTAATGCAGGGGACACGGGTTTGCGCCCTGGTCTGGGAAGATCCCACATGCCGCGGAGCGACTAGGCCCGTGAGCCACAACTACTGAGCCTGCGCGTCTGGAGCCTGTGCTCCGCAACAAGAGAGGCCGCGATAGTGAGAGGCCCGCGCATCGCGATGAGGAGTGGCCCCCGCTTGCCACAACTAGAGAAAGCCCTCGCACAGAAACGAGGACCCAACACAGCCAAAAATAAATAAATAAATAAACAAATAAATAAATAAATAAATATGTTACTTATATTACAGTCACTTAATAGTGAACAGGAACAATTTATTTAATTTACAATCAAAATGTTAATATTTGACTTGTAGTTTGGAAAATGTACATGTACATATATATGTTTTGCTTGTTTAAAAGATCAATTATATGTCAAGATTATTAGAAAATTTAAAGCACTGTATTTTTTTAAAGCTTTGCAGCAAAGGGGCAGCTCTGGGAAAACCATTTGAAGCATCTGCTGAAGATGTAGCAAGTGTGGCAAGTTTCATTGAGACAAAGCTTGCTACATGCTATCTACGGATGAGGAAACCTGACCTTGCCCTGAATCATGCACACAGGTAAAATGAAGTGTTAATAGCTACAAATAAGTACTATCTGTGCAAGCAGCGGGTATTATGTGAGAGTTAACATATTAACATATGTTAATCATTATGTTATTATGATTAACTTAGATTCCATTTAAATTTAAAGACAAAACAAAAAACATTTCTTTACTACTCGATTTATGTTAAACTAAGCAATCATAGAGATCACAAAGGGCATCTCAAAACCTAATGGAAGAAAGAGAACCATAAATAATTATCCAGAAAGCTAGACAAAATAAAAAGGCAGATAACTGTAGTAGCAAATTACAGCAGGAAGAAAGGAGGGAACGAATAAGGTTAAGTAAGGGATGAGAAGGATTTCCAAAATTGCCCAAAATACAGAGAATGGTAGAAGGAAATTCCAACTGTGAAACATGAGTAAAGACTCGAAAGCTTATCGCTTATTTGGAGATAGCATAGCTGATTCAAAGGATGCTATGCAGGGGTAAGTGTGACAGCTGTCCAAAGGTGTGAAACACTTTTTAATCTATGTCCTTAAAGATTTCTTTTATATATTTCTATCCCTCTTCAGAACTCTGTTTTAGCTTGTGGCTTCCTAGAATCCTCAGGGTTACCCAGCCCTATCTTTTTTTTCTATAAAAATGTCCTGTTTCCTAAAGGCCTTGCTCTTATCATGGGTAATATTCAGTTTAATCTACAGCAAAGATAAAGTGATTATGTTATGTCTTTCAAATAACTCTTTTCTTAGAATTATGACGCCTCTACCCCTCCCTGCCTGGCTTAGAGTGATTGACCTAAATATTTAGTCTTGTTCATTTTCTGATCTCACACATCCTGGACTTCTTTTGGATACAAATAATAAAACTAATATCAACATGAAAACATAATGCCTGCCCTGTTAATAACCATGAGGAAACACAATTATCAATTATATTAATACTCATTACGTGAGCAGGAGGTCTGCCAACATGCTAAAAATCATTTACAACTCTACATCCACAATGATGTAAAAGTTCTGCCAAAGATTCTTCATGGCTCTAAGGAGACCTCAAGCTTGTAGGCTTAAGCTTGACATCAAGGACAACAAAACCACTTTGAAATTCATAAGATAACCTGCTTGAAAGAAATTTTCTTGCTTTAAGTAAACTGCAGAACCTAAACATAGATTCTCTTTGACACCAAAGAAAATTAGACTCTATAGTTTCTGGAAACACCTTATGCAACCATCATTTTCAAACCCAATATCAGGACATATGGTTATGTCAAAGAATTTCATTCCATTTCCATTTGAAAGGAAAAAGCCACTTGGGTGACTTGTGAGCTCCATGGAAAAAAATATTTAAAATTGGAAATAGCCCAGAAAATCTATAGGCATACATAAACAATACTGAATTGAGATACACTTGAAAGTAATTATTTATCACCTTCTCCACGGTTTTCACTACACATAAGAAGTGCCACCAAAATGGCCTGCATATTAAGGAAAATATCTCCTGGATATTAGAATGGTTTGATGGATTTTCAAATCATTTTTAATAATAAAAGGATTCTAAATGGTATGGTCATGTCAATATTTAATTCAGTGTTATAAAAATAAGTAATGAACATTAATCAAAATTGTACTGTAAGAAACAAGGATGCAAGGATTAGTTTCAATAGATTCACTATTTAGGCTTAGAAACTTTTATTTTAAAACTAAGCATGCTCTTTCAAGACCTTGAAAATTACTGAAGGGAGGATGTATAATGATGAATAGTAAACTAATCTTCCCCATTATGCTAGGATTAACTATATTATATTTATATCCTTTTTATTCTATTGTAAAATAACTTTTGCTTCTTCTTCTAAGTTGAACATTAAGAAATGGAAATCAATAGAGGTTAAACAGTCAATTCATACAATTAACAATGCACCAACTGAAATAAATCATTTTGCTACCCAGCAAAATGTCATATTGCAGAACTGCAGAAGACAGTGCATATGATTCTAATATTTAAATGTTTTTAAAGATCTCAGATTTTAAAGTAGAGCCTGAAACATAAATATATTTCTCAAAATAAATAAATTAATCAGGATACTCAGTCTATAAATAGCCTACAACCATTAGTTATACACTGAATGCAGAATTTTGCTTTTGTATTATTACCACATTGTGATGGTTGATACTAATCATGGATCAAAATTAAAATATTCCCTTTTTGCATTTATTTGCATTTGCTGAAGCATCCTTTCTTTAATTTTATGTAAATGTGAGGTCTACTGCATATCTTTAGGGGATTTGTTAACACAAAAATTAGCTTGAAAACCATCACATAGTTTTGCTTCTGATAAAAAGTAACTGCATATTGTTCTGTCATGTAGAAGACTACAAGAACCATAACTTTATGGTTTTAGGTTCAACAAAGATACATTTTGAAATTAGGCAAGTGTTGACATTTATAATATGATAATAAGTAATACAAAGGCTTCAGAAACAACTGTTAACAAGTTTTTCTTTTTTTAAATAACATATCCAAAGTGGCAAATATGGATATCATTTTTTTTTTTTTTACTTCAACCAAAAGTGATGCCTAGACTCATCAGTCAAACATATCAACTCTGTGCTCACTTCATCAAACTAGTATCATTGTTTATCAGTGGTGTCTTGAACATTCCTAAGACTGATTTCTAATTACTGCTATCTTATCAAGAATAGAAATCCTGCTATAACTCTTTTCCTATCATATAATTATATGTTTATATTTATAATTGTAAAGATTCTAATGATGCATATCAACTTTTTTGCATATTTCCCACCTTTATATTGCTGTTGTTTGCTTGTTTTTGCTGCAGAATTTTGATGCCACAAGGTGGCAGGCAAGATGAAGTCTAAAATAGCAAATATGTGGAAATGAGCCTCTTTTCAAAATTGTAATGGTGTCATCTACATTCATTCATTCATTCAGCAAATATTTATTGAATGCTCACCAAGAGCTTCTGCTAGGCAGTGGGGGTGGCAGTTGTAAACAGGAAATATGTGGTGTTTATGCACATTAGAAGAGGTAGCAAAGTTTAAAAAACAAACAAATACTAATAAATATGAGAAAAAAGAGAGTGTGATAAATGTAATGAAGGTAATGACATAATTTCAGGTTGCAGAGGCAGCATTGTATATTAAATCAGAGCATGGAGTCTGAATCTGACTGCTCAGGTTTTAATTCTGACTCCCCCACTCACCAGTTAGCCTGAGTTTAATTCTCTATAAAATTAGGTTATAATAATATTACCTACTTCATAAATACTATATCACAAGGTTTTGTGAAAATTAAACATAAACCCATGGATTCTTTATTCCAGCCATGATAGAGTTACTGGTACTGGGCCTGCCTTCCTGCTATAAATAAGTATAAAACTGGACAAAATATATGAGACGACTCTGTTTAGGCACTGGAAAATGGTCATAGCAGGACTTTGATCCTTGAGAGAAGGACAGTATACATGGTGAGCCCCACAATTTTCTTAGCTTTTTGCTGGGGTTGTTTTCCTGCCCTTACTTGGGGAGTTGGCGATCACGTTAAATGTTAAACTGAAATCTCAATGGGCTGAGGAAGCAGAGATTAGAATACCAGGCTGCCAAAAAAGCTGTAATTTACAGGGCAGGTGACCAAAGGAGAAATAGCTATGTGAGGGGGTTGGGGTTAGAAGACTGCATGAGGATTTGCTGCAGGTTCTTGGCCAATATAAGAAGTGAGACGTCATGTAGCAGAGACTGCCTGCTATGGGACTAAGTGCTAAGTGAAAATACCAGAGGACCTGCAGTGATGGGAGATCCTGAAGTACCAGTGTGAAGAGACCTCACTGAGTACCTAAGGCATTCAGCTCAAATCCCAGAAAGACCATGCTTTAAGAGTTAGTACCATGACCTCCAAAATGGACCACTCCTTAGGATTAAACTCAAAGGCAAAACAGACCTGCCTTAATAGAGACTAAAACCATGCATGACCTGAACAAGAGTATTTTCCATTTAATTGCCTGATAGGAAAAATATTCAACAACTTTGCAGGGATGATGTCATAATCTCAATTCCTTACAAAATTTCATCCAAAATGTCCAGCATAAAACTAAAAATTTCTGTACATTCAAAGAAATAGGGAGATGAGACTCATATTTAAGAAAATAAACAGTCCATACAATCATACCCCAAGATGGCTCAGATGTTAGAATTGGTAGAAAAAGATTTTAAAGAAGCTACAAAAAATAGATCCAAGGATCCTGAGGCAAAGATGATCATAACAAGTGAAGAGATGAGAATCTCAACAGAAAAATAGAAACTATAGAAAAAAACCAAATGGAGATTTTAGCATGGATTAATGAAATATCTAAAATAAAAATATACTGATTGACCTTGACATCAGATTGAAGACTAAGTACTAAAGAAAGGATTAGTGAACATGAAGACAAATCAGTAGAAATTACCCCATATAAACACAGAGGAAAAAAAGATATTTTAAAAAATTAACCAATGCTTCAGCGACCTATTCTCAGAAACAGTAACAGGCAATCTAGCATACATGTAACTGTCCCAAAGGGAAAAGAAAGAGAGAAAAGGGCATAAAAGTAATTACTAGAAATTTTCCATATTTGATTTTAAAAAAAGTAAAATCTAGTTAGCCCCAACTAAAATAAATACAAAGAGAACCACATCTAGAAACAGCATAAGCAAACTTTTGAAAAATCAAGACAGAGAGAAAATATTAAAGGCAGATAAAAGAAAACAACATGTAACACACAGGGACAATGATACAAATAACAGGTGACTTTTAATCAGAAATAATGGAGACCAAAGTACCATGGAAAAAGAAGTTTAAAGTGCTGAAAGAAAAATGATGTCAAACAAGAATTCAACAACAACACAAAAATTCTTCAAAATGAGAGTGAGATAAATACATTTTTAAATAACTAAAGTTAAAAATTAATCTTGAGCAGATGTGCACTTTGAGAAATGATAAATAAGATATTTCAAGCTGAAGTAAATGACAGTAGAGTAAAATTTGCATCTACAAAAAGGAATGAAGAGCATCAGAAATGGTAAATAAGTGAGTAAACATAAAACACTATATTTCTTCTCAAAATTTATTTAAGAATGAATGACTAAATATTATGACATAGTATGAGTGTGTTTCGTGTTTGGTAATTGTAATTGTTGTTGCTTTTGTTGTGGTCATCCATTTACAATGCTTGGTGTCAGTCTATTTATCTCTTGTAAAAATAAAATACAGTGTGTGTGTGTGTGTGTGTGTGTGTGTGTGAAAATAAATAAATAAATAAAAAATACAATGCAAAGACAAAGAAAAAAAAGAATGAATGACTAAGGAAAAAATAGTGTTCTATCATATTATCTAAGGTAAAAATAATAAATAATAAGATTATATATTTTGATGTGCAATATTTGAGTACAATATCACAAAAACCTGTGGGAGGAGGCACAACTGGAATTTTACTACTAAAGTTTTTACATGAGGTAGTACAATATTAACTCTAAGTAGCCTGTGTTAAATTAAAAATGCATGTTATAATCCCTAGAGTAATCATTAAAAATATTATGAGTATAGCTAGAAAGCCAATTATGGACTTAAAATTATATATACTAAAGAATATTTAATTAACTGAAGTCAAGAAAGGAGGAAGAGAAGAACAAATAATGGATGGGATACTGGAATATAATAGCAAGACAACAGGTTTGAACAAAATCATTAATAATTACATTAAACATACTACACTAATTGACTAAACAATCCAATTATAAGGCAGATATCGTCAGTCTGGATTAAATCACAAGATTCAACTATGTTCTATCTACAAAAAGACATAGTTTGAAAGTAAAAGGAAGGAAAATGACATACCATACAGTAAACATAAAAATCTGTTTTTCTGTCAGGCTTGGCTATGTTACTATCAGACAAAGTAGGTCTCAAGAAAAGGAGTATTGCTTTTCGCCAAACGCTGCCAATATGGTGTTCAGGCACTTCGTGGAGGTTGGCCGGGTGGCCTACGTCTCCTTTGGGCCTCATGCCAGGAGGCTGGTCGCGATTGTAGATGTTATTGATCAGAACAGAGCTTTGGTGGATGGACCTTGCACTCAAGTAAGGAGACAGGCTATGCCTTTCAAATGCATGCAGCTCACTGACTTCATCCTCAAGTTCCCACACAGTGCCCGCCAGAAGTATGTCCGAGAAGCCTGGGAGAAGGCAGATATCAATGCAAAGTGGGCAGCCACAAGGTGGGCCAAGAAGATTGAAGCCAGAGAAAAGAAAGCCAAGATGACAGATTTTGATCGTTATAAAGTCATGAAGGCAAGAAAAATGAGGAACAGACTAATCTAGCTTGAAGTTAAGAAACTTCAAAATGCAGCTCTCCTGAAGGCTTCTCCCAAGAAAGCACTTGCTGCTAAGGGGGCAGCTACGGCAGCTGCTGCGAAGGTTCCAGCAAAAAAGATGACCGCTACAGGTAAGAAGGCTCCAGCCCAGAAGGTTCCTGCCCAGAAAGCTGCAGGCCAGAAGGCAGCACCTCCTCCAAAGGCTCAGAAAGCTCCAGCCCAGAAAGCACCTGCTCAAAAGGCATCTGGCAAGAAAGCATGAGAGCATAAGAGGCTGTTATAAACAGAATAAAGGTTCTTTTTGACATGCTGGCAAGAAAAAAAAAAAAAAAGAAGAAGAAAAGGAGTATTACCAAGGATAAAAATAAGGCTCAACAAAATTTTGAAAATTTGAAATCTGACAGAGCTTGTTCTCTGACTATAATGCAATTAAATTAGAAATCATTAAGATATCTAGAAAAACCCCTCCAAATACTTGGAAATTAAGCAATACATATCTAAATAACCCATCAGTCAAAATATAAAAAAATAAAATAACAAAGGCATGGATTTGAATTTCTGCTTCATCACTTACTAGCTTTGACTTTCACAAGTAACTTAACTTCACTTTGCCTCAGTTTTCTCATCTTTAAATCTAAGTAAACTGGTTAAAATCACTCCTAAATCTTAAAATATATCAGATTTGTATTTTGTTTCAATCCCACCACCAATAACGAATGCAGATTATTTTCAATGGTAATAACAGCAATAAACTCTATATATGCATAGAGGACACTATTATTTTTAAAATACCCTTTAGATGTGAAAAGATGTTCAACATCCCTACTTATTGGAGAAATGCAAATCAAAACTACAGTGAGATACCACTTACACCAGTCACAATGGCCATCATTAATAAGTCTACAAATAACAAATGCTGGAGAGGGTGCGGAGAAAAGGGATCCCTCCTACATTCCCATTAGTGGGAATGGGAATGTGCTGCAGCCACTATGGAAAACAATATGGAGGTTCCTCAGAAAACTAAAAATAGAATCACCATATGATGCATCAATCCCACTCCTAGGCATATATCTGGACAAAACTGTAATTCAAAAAGATACATGCACCCCTATGTTCATAGCAGCATTATTCACAATAGCCAAGACATGGAAACAACCTAAATGTCCATCAAGAGACGAATGAATAAAGAAGATGTGGTACATATATGCAATGGAATCCTACTCAGCCATAAAAAAAAAGAACAAAATAATGCCATTTGCAGCAACATGGATGCAACTAGAGATTATCATACTAAGTGAAGTAAGTCAGAAAGAGAAAGACAAATACCATATGATATCACTTATATGTGGAATCTAAAATATGACACAAATGAACTTATCTACAAAACAGAAACAGACTCACAGACATAGAGAACAGACTTGTGGTTGCCAAGGGGAAGGCGGGGTGGGGGAAGGATCAACTGGGAGTTTGGGGTTAGTAGATACAAACTATTACATATAGAATGCATAAAAAACAAGGTCTTACTGTATAGCACAGGGAACTATATCCAATAGCCTGGGATAAACCATAACGGAAAAGAATATAAAAAAAAGAGTGTATATATGTGTATAACTGAGTCACTTTGCTATACAGAAATTAACACAACATTGTAAATCAACTATACTTCAATAAAAAAAATAAGATAAAATAAAATACCCTTTTTGAACCCAAGATATACTCAATAAAGTAGACAATTTGGAAACTTCTATGAAAATACAACTTTGGGGGGCATCATTATTTATAACTTTGAGGATAATTAAAATGTTCAGAGGTGATATGAGCTTAAAGCATTACAGAGATTCATGAGTTTTAGAATAAACTGGTTCATAATAGAAGTAACAGAAATTTTGAAAATTTCTTGCAGATCTCATGAAATGAGATATTTTAAATACAACATGCTCCTCTTTACCATAACTGAATGTTCAAAATTTGGCCAGGAGTGACATCAGAGATATGGCAGAACAGGAGGTTCCCAGCTTGTATCATCCCCTGGCAACAATAACTTGGCAGCCATTCACAGACAAAAAGTGTCTTTGTGGGAGCTTTGGAATCCAGGTAGGACACTGTGAAACCTCAGGGGGGCCCACGACCAAGGAAGTCTGTTTTAATAAAGCAGGCCCAAACAAGGGGGATGGCACCCCTATAGTGTCCCTAGCAAGACTCAGAAACAGTTCTGACCCTGTGGATTTGGCTATAGCCCCATTTGACCTTGGTCCTGCCACCAGCACAAGATGCCAGGGAACCTAGGAGAAGTCATGCCTGTCTATGCCTCAGTAATAAACCCACAGCTATGGACACTTAAGTAACTCATGATCTGACTCCATCCCCTTTCAGCCACCATCCATAAGCAGTCCTACCAGCCCAGGGACCTGGCTGGAGACATACTTATTTGCATCCCCAGAGATCCTGAAATGTCCCTGTGACACAGCTCTAGCCCCTCCCCACTGCAGTCAGGGAACAGTTCTACCCACCTAGGGATCTGGTGGGAGACATGACCATCCATGCCGTCAGAGCTATGACTTCAGATCTCATTTCCAGTTGTGTACCCTGAAGCAATCTTGGGCCTCAGTTCCAGCTCCTATCAGCCATAGTCCAGAGCCAGCCAGTCTGTCCAGGGACCCACCCAGTGGCCCAGTAGAAGCCCTTCCAAGGACTCAAAGAGAGGCATATCTTTCCACATACCTGATAACAGGACCACTGTCTGCAGAGCCTGAAGTGGAACCTTGTACCAGCACCAGCCCTACTAATCAAGGTTCTAGAGGCAGTTCTGTCCATCCAGGGACCAAGTAGGATCCACACCAGCCCAAGTCCCTGGTAACAGGCTCACCAAACACAGAGCCCACTGTGAACACAGCAACAGCCAAGTAATCTAGCTCTAATCCATCTCAGCTGTAATTCTGCAGGTAATCCCATCAGCCTGGGCAACCAACAGAAGCCAACATTGGAGCACCTAAATATTTAAGGCAAATATTAACAGACTGAAGGAATAAATAGACAGAAATACAATAATAGTAGGGAACTTCAATACCCCACTCTCAATAATGGATACATTATCCAGACAGAAAATCAATAAGGAAAAAACAGACTTGAATAACACTATAGACTAAATTGATATAATTGACATATACAGAACATTCCATCCAACAGCACAAGAATACACATTTTTTCCAACCACACACAGAACATTCTCCAGGATAGATCATATGTTGGCCCACAAAGCAAGTCTTAACAAATTAATGAAGATTGAAATCATATCAAGTATCCCTTTCCAACCACAATGATATAAAACTAGGAATAATAATAGGAGGAATATTGAAAAATTCAGAAATACATGTAAATTAAACAACATACTCTGGAAAATCCAATAAAAAAGAAATCAGAAGATATCTTGAGACAAACAAAAATGAAAACAACATACCAAAAACTTATGTAATGCAGCAAAAGCAGTTCTAAGAGGGAAATTTATAGCAGTAAACAACTACATTAAGAAAAAAGGAAGATGTCAAATAAGCAACCTAACTTTACACCTCAAGGAACTTGAAAAAGAAGAACAAACTAAGCCCAAATTTAGCAGAAGGAAGGAAAGAATAAAGATTAGAGCAAAACGAATGAAAAAGAGACTAGAAAAACAATGTAAAAAATCAACAAAACTAGAAGATGTTTTGCAAAGATAAATAAAATTGACAAAATTTTAGCTAGACTAACCAAAAAAAAAGAGAGAGGACTCAAAATTATAAATGAATGAGAAGACATTACAGCTTATATCACAGAAATACAAAGGATCATAAGAGACTACTATGAAATATTATACACCAACAAACTGGATAGCCTAGAAGATATGGACAAATTCCTAGAAACATACAACCTGCCATGAAAAACATCATGAAGAAATAGAAAATCTGAACAGACTAATAATAAGTATGCATTTTGAAGCAGCAATAAAAAGCCTCCCAACAAAGAAAAGACTAGGACCAGATGACTTCACTAGTGAATTATACCAAACATTTAAGTAATTAACACCAGTCCTTCTCAAACTCTTTCAAAAGTAGAAGAGGAGGAAATACTTCCAAACTAATTTTACAAGGCCAGCATTACTCTAATACCAAAGACAAATAAGGACACTACAAGAAAGGAAAATTACAGGTCAATATCCTTAATGAAAATAGATGCAAAAGTCATGAACAAAATACTAGCAAAGCAAATTCAACAGCACATTGAAAGGATCACACATCATAATCAAGTGAGATTTATTCTTGGCATGCAAGGTTCCCAGGACATACACAAATTAACAAACATGATATATCACCTTAAGAAAATAAAAGATAAAAATTATATGATCATCTGAATAGATGCAGGAAAAAAGCATTTGACAAAATTTAACATTCTTTCATGATTAAAAACTCTCAACAAATTAGGTATAAAAGGAATGTACCTCAACATAATAAAGACAACATATGACCATCATACTCAACAGTAAAAAGCTGAAAGTTCTTCCTCTAAGATCAGGAATAAGATAAGGATTCTGACTCTTGCCATTTTTAATTCCACATAGTACTGGAAGTCCTATACAGAGTAATTAGGCAAGAAAAATAAATAAAAGCCATGTAAATAAGAAAGGAAGAAGCAAAACTGTCTCTATTTGCAGATGATATGATCTTATAAATAGAAAGCCTTAAAGCCTCTGCAAAGAAACTGTTAGAACTAATAAATGAATTCAGCAAAGTTGCAGGATACAAAATTAATATACAAAAATTATTTGCATTTCTATACACAACAGTGACTATCCAAAAAAGAAATTAAGAAAACAATCTTATTTATAGTAGCATCAAAAATAATAAAATAATACTTAGGAATAAATTTAACTAAGGAGATGAAATACCGGTACACTGAAAACTGTAAGACATTGATGAAAGATGGAAGAAAACACAAATAAATAGAAAGGTATCCTGTATTCATGGATTGGAAGAATAAATATTGTTAAAATTCCATACTACCCAAAGAAATCTATAGATTTAGTGTAGATTTATACACTAAATATAAAAAAGTTCAATGGCATTTTTCAAAGAAGTAGAAAAAAATCAGTCAAAATTCATGTGGAACCACAAAAAAACTGAATAGCCAAAGCAATCTTGAGAAAGAAGAACAGAGCTGAAGGCATCAACTTCCTGACTTCAAACTATATTACAAAGCTATCAAACCAGAATGGTACTGGAAAAGAATAAAGAGCCCAGAAGTAAATCCACATGTATATGGTCAATGAGTCTAAGACAAGGATGTCAAGAATACAAAATGGGAAAAGGATAGTCTCTTTAATAAATGACATTGAAAAAACTGGATATCCACATGCAAAAGAATGAAATTAGACCCTTACATTATACCATATACAAAAATCAACTCAAAATGGATTAAAGACTTAAACTAAGAGCTGAAACTATAAAACTCCTAGAAGAAATCATAGGGGAAAATCTCTTTGACATTGGTCTTGGCAGTGATGTTTTGGATATGACACAAAAGCACAAGCAACAAAAGCAAAAATAAACGAGTGGGGCTATGTCAAACTAAAAACTTATGCACAGCAAAGGAAATAACAAAATGAAAAGGTAACCTATGAAATAAAAGAAAATATTTGCAAACCATATATTAGGGGTTGCAAACCATGGCAAGGGGTTAGATATCCAAAATATAGAGGGAAGAGATATGGGGATATATGTATATGTATAGCTGATTCACTTTGTTATAAAGCAGAAACTAACACACCATTGTAAAGCAATTATACTCCAATAAAGATGGTAAAAAATTTGAAAAAAAAAATATATATACATAAGGAACTCTTACAACTCAATAGCAAAAAAAACCCCTGATTTTAAAAATGGGCAAAAGATTGGAACAGACATTTTTCCAAAGAAGACATAAAAATGGCCAACAGATATATGAGCATCACTAATCATCAGGGAAATGCATATCAAAACAATGAACTACCACCTCAGACCTGTTAGAACAGCTATTATCAAAAAGGCAAGATAACAAGTATTAGCAACGATGTGGAAAAAGGGAACCCTTGTGCACTGTTGATGGAAATGTAAACTATTATAGCCAAAATGTAAAACAATATGGAGGTTCCTCGAAAAATGTTAAAGGAACTACAATATGACCCAGCAATCCCACTGCTGGATATACAGCCAAAGAAACAAAGTCAGTATCTTGAAAAAACATCTGCACTCCCGTGTTCACTACAACATTATTCACAATACCCAAGATGTAAAACAATCTAAGTGTCTGTTGACAGATGAATGGATAAAGAAAATGTGAAACAGATACATACACACACACAATATTATTCAGCCATAAAAAAGTAGGGAATCCTGCAATTTGTGACAATATGAATGAACCCGGAGGACATTAAACTAAGTAAAATAAGCCAGACACAGAAAGACAAACACTGTATGATCTCACTTATATCTGGAATCTAAAAAGTCTAACTCAGAGAACCAGAGAGTAAACTATTTGTTGCTAGGGCCTGAAGGTGGGGAAAATGTGGAGATATTCGTCAAAGGGCATAAACTTTCAGCATGGTGACTATAGTTAATAATACTGTATTGTATACTTGAAATTTGATAAGAAAGATGCTGAGAGTTCTCACCACACTGGGGAAAAAAAAAAAAAAAGGTAACTATGTGAGATGTGAGGTGATAGGTGTGTTAAGTGATTGCAGTAGTCATTTCACAATGTATACATGTAACAAACTATTACATTTTACACCTTAAATACATACAGTTTTTGGCAAGTATGCCTCAATAAAACTTAGGGGAAAATTAAAATTAAAATAGCTAAGCTAAAAAAAAAAAGTGGCCATTAAATTCAACAAGTCAATAGCATTCAATGAAACAAAATTCTCACAATCTTAGGTGAACTTAAAACCACAATACTAATAGTAAAACAAAAGAGGACATTGCTGGAGCCAGTTTCTTGATATGAAAAAATGTTTAGGTTACTAAGTATCAGTGTTGATACTGCTTATAGGGGGATAATAATAGGAAACACAAAAGAAAAAGATGTGATCTTACCTGAAGTATACATAACCCTGGGTACCTTAAAAGATGTGATCTTACCTGAAGTATACATAACCCTGGTGCTTTGCTTTGAGAAAACATATGGGTGACTATTTTGATGACACTGCCATTCATAAAAAACATTACATTACCCATGCTGTTTTTCTAAACTCTTAAGGAAAGGGCTTCAGTTTAAATATCCCTGCTCTTCCTAGTCCTATCCTCTGTGATCCCTAAATTACAGGTTGTTACTTTCAGTTGAATGAAATAAGCATAGTCTGTATGTGTTTGTGTGCCTGTGTATGCTTGTATGTTTGCATGAGCTTGCAAGTGTGGAGAAAACAAGGGGAAATCATGGCATGCCATTTTAAGGATATCTGGTTGGACTTTTAGCAAGTAGGCACTTTGCCTCTTTGAGAAGTTAGGCATATTAAAACACTGTATGAATCATTAGTACATTTACATCTCTTTCTATTTTACCCCCATAAAAATATATTTACCTATAAAAAAGATGCTCTCACTGAAGATTGTATTAAACACTCCAAGTTTTCCTTTCAACCCTAAAAAGGAATATAAAGCATGCCAATTTCTATGGAAAGGCAAAGATTGTGTTCACTGTACCATACTGCAGGGAACAGGTACAATACCTCTCTGCAGTGCAAAGCTGACCATGTTAAACAACTGTTCTCAAGCAGGAACAAGAACAAGCATTTATTGAACACCTGCCAGGTAGCAGGTGTGAATTAGGCATTTCATATGCCATCTCAGTTAATCCTTCCAAATAACTTCCTGAGAAAGTTTCCTTACTACCATTTACAGATGAAGGAACTACATCCCAGCAAATCTATGACATCACAGTAATTTTTCTTTCTCCTAGATATTCTGGCTGTCATCACATTTCATCCTAAATTATGAAAATCATAGCATCTTTAAAATTTGAAGGGGTTCCCATACAGACGGTGGTGGCAGTGGGATGTGGTGGGCATTTTCCCTGTAATTAGAAAATCTAGGTGCAACTACCATTTCACTGGTTGTTTTGGAAAAGCCTTGAATTCCTCGTGTATGATTTATGGATAATAATGCTTAGCTTGGCAAGTTAACTGTACAATATTGATGCAACATAGCTTTTAAATCACAAGACTCTAATATACATTACCAGTTTTCACCCTTCCTTTACCCGAAGCCTGCCCCTTCTTTGTGATCATCACATGAATCAATAAAAATAGCCTTGTAAGGTAAATACATGGCCTTAGTTCTGAAAGAAATAAATAATAAGAAAAAAGATAATGAAGATTAAAGCAAATAAATTCCAGAAAACAATTAAACATGGCCATATATTACCCAAGGAATATAAATGGCTAAATGTCCCAGTCATTATGTGCTTATCTTAGTAAGAACCCAAGAAATAGGACACTGATGGCTCAGATATCTTATTAGAAATTTATTTTCTACAGAAGGATGAGGAGAAGGGGAGGAGGAGGAGGAAAGGAGGAGAAGGAGGGGAAGGGAAGAGGGGAAGAGAGGAAGAGAGGAATGGGAGGAGGAACAGGAAGAGATAACAATGACCATGTCTGATACGAGAGGAAAATTTGAACACGTAGCAAAGGCAAAAAAACTAGCAAACAAACAAAAAAACACAAAACATACTGACCCCTTCTTAAGTTTTCAGTGATAGGCAGGTTCTGAAGCTGGATCAGATTCCTTGAGTTGCCTGCCCAAGTTGCAAAGATGTGATAAAAGGATCATACTCTGTTTATATTACAGAGTAATATAAACAAATATAGTAATGTAAATATGTAAACATATTTACAACCTTTCATGGCTATATTTGTAACACTTTTCATTATAACAGAGCCTGCAATAGATTAATTAAAACAACCCCACCTACAGCATTCCTCTATTGCCTCCATGACCCTTTGCCATTCCTCCCATGGCTCCTCACTGGGACATGTCACCTCCTACCCTTACATCCAAGTTGACAGCATTTTACTTTACAATCATCTTGCTTGGTGTCTTATTTCTTATCCTAGCTTCCACTCTTTTTCTTCTAACAATTTAGGCTAGTCTTAACTCTGAGGTCAGTTATCTATTCAGCTTTTATCTTTCCTTTCCATTTACTCATTGAGATAAAAATGGTTCATAAATGAAGAAGCAGTATATTAGCGTACGGGAGTGGTATCTGATGCAACAATGCATCTGTCAATCAGGACCTCTATAAAACTTAAATCTACCAGTTATTGTTGGTTTGTTCCCTTGTTTTTGATTTCCATATGGTTCTTGGAAGACAGAACAGAGAATGCTAATGCACAGTTCCCATGCTGAGTACTGCCTTCAGGAAATGTTGTTCATTTTGGTCCTCGAGGCTGGCAAGAAGGCTGCACAGACACTCCTTGTGGGTGGGTCTATTCTTACATTATTTTAAGAGGATTCTTTTATATTTGTTTCCCACTTTCTAATACACCAGCTTTTTTTTTTAACATCTTTATTGGAGTATAATTGCTTACAGTGTTGTGTTAGTTTCTGCTGTATAACAAAGAAAATCAGCTATATGTATACATATATCCCCATATCCCCTCCCTATCCCACCCCTCTAGGTGGTCACAACCTACTGGGAAGCAGTTACATAGCACAAGGAGATCAGCTCGGTGCTTTGTACACCAGCTTTAAAATCCATTCTCATGGGTTGAACAAGTCACTTAGCCTTTCTGCAATTTCTTCCTCTATAAATTCTCACTGGGATATTAAAAGCATTGATGTACTTAAAATTGTGAAATGTTCTAAAATTTGTAATTGGTGTGGCCTGGGGTAAGTACACATAATGAGAAAGATGAAATATGTTTGTTTCTACTTCCTGAAAGGTCAACTGAGTTTTTTAAATGTTCTAGATTTTCAAGGGCTAATTCTGTAACTACAAGTAAAGAAAAATAGAGGAGCTGCAAGTTTCCTTGTAATGTAGTGAAACAAGCTTCAGAAACCAAAGGCCTGGATTTGAATCTCTGCACATCATTCAGTAACCTTGACTTTCACAAGTCATTTAACTTATCTTTGACTCAGTTTCTGTACCTCTGAACAAGGGATAATAACAGTATCTTCCTCTACACTTGTAAAGGGGGTGAAAGGATATTATAGATATGAAAGTGTTTTGCAGGGGGGGGCACAGGGTGGAATGAATTGTGAGATTGGGATTGACATATATACACTATCAATACTATGTATAAAATAGATAACTAATGATAACATACTGTAGAGCACAGGGAACTCTACCCAATGCTCTGTAGTAACCTAAACGGGAAGGAAATCCAAAAAAAGAGGTGATATATGTATATATATAGCTGATTCACTTTGCTCTACAGCAGAAATTAACAAAACATTTTACAGCAACTATACCCCAATAAGAATTAATTAAAAAAAGAAAGTGTTTTGCAAATGGAAAATGTTTGTGCAAATCTTTTTTTTTCTTTTATTTACTAAATCAGAGTTTCTAAAAGTATTCCATCTGTCCTGCAAGATGTTCCACGAAAAGAAAAGGACTGCTGTCTAGAAGTTCATGAAATAGGAAACCCTAATCCTTTCTTAGATATTTATCAAGCACGTTAGCACATTAAGTCTGTGAGAAGTCCTACAGTCGAAAAAGTGATTTATTTTTTTTATTTTAACGTTTTTACTGGAGTATAATTGCTTTATAATGGTGTGATAGTTTCTGCTTTATAACAAAGTGAATCAGTTATACATATACATATATCCCCATATCTCCTCCCTCTTGCATCTCCCTCCCTCCCACCCTCCCTATCCCACCCTTCTAGCTGGTCAAAAAGCACCGAGCTGATCTCCCTGTGCTATGCAACTGCTTCCCACTACCTATCTACTTTACATTTGGTAGTGTATATATGTCCATGCCACTCTCTCACTTCGTCCCAGCTTACCCTTCCCCCTCCCTGTGTCCTCAAGTCCATTCTCTTGTAGGTCTGCGTCTTTATTCTGGTCTTGCCCCTAGGTCCTTCATGACCATTTTTTTTTTTTTTTTTTTTTTTTTTTTAGATTCCATATATATGGGTTAGCATACGGTATTTGTTTTCCTCTTTCTGACTTACTTCACTCTGTATGTCAGACACTAGGTCCATCCACCTCACTACAAATAACTCACTTTCGTTTCTTTTTATGGCTGAGTAATATTCCACTGTATATATGTGCCACATCTTCTTTATCCATTCATCTGTCGATGGACACTTAGGTTGCTTCCATGTCCTGGCTACTGTAAATACAGCTGCCATGAACATTGTGGTACATGACTCTTTATGAATTATGGTTTTCTCAGGGTATATGCCCAGTAGTGCCCAGTAGTGGGATTACTGGGTCATATAATAGTTCTATTTCTAGTTTTTTAAGGAACCTCCATACTATTCTCCATAGTGGCTGTATCAATTTACATTCCCACCAACAGTGTAGGAGGGTTCCCTTTTCTCCACACCCTCTCCAGCATTTATTGTTTGTAGATATTTTAATGATGGCCATTCTGACCAGTGTGAGATGATATCACACTGTAGTTTTGATTTGCGTTTCTCTAATGATTAACGATGTTGAGTATTCTTTCATCTGTTTCTTGTCAATCTGTATATCTTCTTTGGAGAAATGTCTATTTAGGTCTTCTGCCCATTTGTGCAATGGGTTGTTTGTTTTTTGGATATTGAGCTGCATGAGCTGCTTATATGTTTTGCAGATTAATCCTTTGTCAGTTGCTTCATTTGCAAATAATTTCTCCCATTCTGAGGATTGCTTTTTCGTCTTGTTTATGGTTTCCTTTCCTGTGCAAAAGCTTTTAAGTTTCATTAGGTCCCATTTGTTTATTTTTGTTTTTATTTCCATTTCTCTAGTAGGTGGGTCAAAAAGGATCTTGCTGTGATTTATGTCATGCAGTGTTCTGCCTATGTTTTCCTCTAAGAGTTTGATAGTGTCTGGCCTTAACATTTAGGTCTTTAATCCATCTTGAGTTTATTTTTGTGTATGGTGTTAGGGAGTGTTCTAATTTCATTGTTTTACATGTAGCTGTCCAGTTTTCCCAGCACGGCTTGTTGAAGAGGCTGTCTTTCCTCCACTGTATATTCTTGTCTCCTTTATCAAAGATAAGGTGACCCTATGTGCGTGAATTTATCTCTGGGCTTTCTATCCTGTTCCATTGATCTATATTTCTGTTTTTGTGCCACTACCATACTGTCTTGATTACTGTAGCTTTGTAGTATAGTCTGAAGTCACAGAACCTGATTCCTACAGCTCCGTTTTACTTTCTCAAGATTGTTTTGGTTATTCGGGGTCTTTTGTGTTTCCATACAAATTGTGAAATGTTCTCGTCTACTTCTGTAAAAAATGACAGTGGTAGTTTGACAGGAATTGCATTATATCTGTAGATTGCTTTGGGTAGTATAGTCATTTTCACAATGTTGATTCTTCCCATCCCAGAACATGGTATATTTCTCCATCTATCTGTATCATCTTTAATTTCTTTCATCAGTGTCTTATAATTTTCTGCATAGAGGTCTTTTGTCTCCTTAGGTAGGTTTATTCCTAGGTATTTTATTCTTTTTGTTGCAGTGGTAAATGGGAGAGTTTTCTTAATTTCACTTTCAGATTTTTCATCATTAGTGCATAGGAATGCAAGAGATTTCTCTGCATTAATTTTGTATCCTGCTCTTTACCAAATTCATTGATTAGCTCTAGTAGTTTTCTGGTAGCATCCTTAGGATTCTCTATGTATAGTACCATGTCATCTGCAAAGAGTGACAGCTTTACTTCTTCTTTTCCGATTTGGATTCCTTTTATTTCTTTTTCTTCTCTGATTGCTGTGGCTAAAAATTCCAAGACTATGTTGAATAATAATGGTGAGGGGGGCAACCTTGTTTTGTTCTTGATCTTAGTGGAGATGGTTTCAGTGTTTCACCATTGAGGATGGTGTTGGCTGTGGGTTTGTCATATATGGCCTTTATTCTGTTGAGGTCAGTTCCCTCTATGCCTACTTTCTGGAGGGTTTTTATCATAAATGGCTGTTGAATTTTGTGGAAAGCTTTCTCTGCATCTATTGAGATGATCATATGGTTTTTCTCCTTTGATTTGTTAATATGGTGTATCACATTGATTGATTTGCGTATATTGAAGAATCCTTGCATTCCTGGGATAAACCCCACTTGATCATGGTGTATGATCCTTTTAATGGGCTGTTGGATTCTGTTTGCTAGTGTTTTGTTGAGGATTTTTGCATCTATGTTCATCAGTGATATTGGCCTGTAGTTTTCTTTCTTTGTGACATCTTTGTCTGGTTTTGGTATCAGGGTGATGGTGGCCTCATAGAATGAGTTTGGGAGTGTTCCTCCCTCTGCTATATTTTGGAAGAGTTTGAGAAGGATAGGTGTTAGCTCTTCTCTAAATGTTTGATAGAATTCGCCTGTGAAGCCATCTGGTCCTGGGCTTTTGTTTGTTGGAAGATTTTTAATCACAGTTTCAATTTCAGTGCTTGTGATTGCTATGTTCTTATTTTCTATTTCTTCCTGGTTCAGTCTCAAAAGGTTGTGCATTTCTAAGAATTTGTCCATTTCTTCCAGGTTGTCCATTTGATTGGCATGTAGTTGCTTGTAGTAATCGCTCATGATCCTTTGTATTTCTGCAGTGTCAGTTCTTACTTCTCCTTTTTCATTTCTAATTCTATTGATTTGAGTCTTCTCCCTTTTTTTTCTTGATAAGTCTGGCTAATGGTTAATCAATTTTGTTTATCTTCTCAAAGAACCAGCTTTTAGTTTTATTAATCTTTGCTATCGTTTCCTTCATTTCTTTTTCATTTATTTCTGATCTGACCTTTATGACTTCTTTCCTTCTGCTAACTTTGGGGTTTTTTGTTCTTCTTTCTCTAATTGCTTTAGGTGTAAGGTTAGGCTGTTTATTTGAGATGTTTCCTGTTTCTTAAAGTAGCACTGTATTGCTATAAACTTCCCTCTTAGAATTGCTTTTGCTGCATCCCATAGGTTTGGGTCGTCGTGTTTTCATTGTCATTTGTTTCTAGGTATTTTTTGATTTCCTCTTTGATTTCTTCAGTGATCTCTTGGTTATTAAGGAGTGTATTGTTTAGCCTCCATGTGTTTGTATTTTTTACAGATTTTTCCCTGTAACTGATATCTAGTCTTATAGCATTGCGGTCAGAAAAGATACTTGATAACGATTTCAGTATTCTTAAATTTACCAAGGCTTCACTTATGACCCAAGATATGATCTATCCTGGAGAATGTTCCATGAGCAGTTGAGAAGAAAGTGTATTCTGCTGCTTTTGGATGGAATGTCATATAAACATCAATTAAGTCCATCTTGTTTAATGTATCATTTAAAGCTTGTGTTTCCTTATTTATTTTCATTTTGGATGATCTGTGCATTGGTGACAGCAGGGTGTTAAAGTTCCCTACTATGATTTTGTTACTGTCGATTTCTCCTTTTATGGCTGTTAGCATTTGCCTTATGCATTGGGGTGCTCCTATGTTGGGTGCATAAATATTTAAAATTGTTATATCTTCTTCTTGGATTGATCCCTTGATCATTATGTAGTGCCCTTCTTTGTCTCTTGTAATA
This sequence comes from Balaenoptera physalus, assembly GCF_965194825.1. Classification (NCBI taxonomy): domain Eukaryota; kingdom Metazoa; phylum Chordata; class Mammalia; order Artiodactyla; family Balaenopteridae; genus Balaenoptera; species Balaenoptera physalus. The sequence goes on along the minus strand of NC_138891.1, from coordinate 52,831,092 downwards.
GTCTTTGTTTTAAAGCCTATTTTGTCTGATATGAGAATTGCTACTCCAGCTTTCTTTTGATTTCCATTTGCATGGAATATCTTTTTCCATCCCCTCACTTTCAATCTGTATGTGTCCCTATGTCTGAAGTGGGTCTCGTATAGACAGCATATATACGGGTCTTGTTTTTGTATCCATTCAGCCGTCCACGTCTTTTGGTTGGAACATTTAATCCATTAATATTTAAGGTAATTATCGATATGTATGTTCCTATTACCATTTTCTTAATTGTTTTGGGTTTATTATTGTTGGTCTTTTCCTTCTCTTGTGTTTCCTGCCTAGAGACGTTCCTTTAGCACTTGTTGTAAAGCTGGCTTGGTGGTCCTCAATTCTCTTAGCTTTTGCTTTTCTGTAAAGTTTTTAATTTCTCCATCAAATCTGAATGAGATCCTTGCTGGGTAGAGTAATCTTGGTTGTAGGTTTTTCTCCTTCATCACTTTAAATATGTCCTGCCACTCCGTTCTGGCTTGCAGAGTTTCTGCTGAAAGTTCAGCTGTTAACCTTATGGGGATTCCCTTATGTGTTATTTGTTGTTTTTCCCTTGCTGCTTTTCATATTTGTTCTTTGTGTTTAATTTTTGATAGTTTGATTAATATGTGTCTTGGCATGTTTCTCCTTGGATTTATCCTGTATGGGACTCTCTGTGCTTCCTGGACTTGATTAACTATATCCTTTCCCAAATTAGGGAAATTCTCAACTATAATCTCTTCAAATATTTTCTCAGTCCCTTTCTTTTTCTCTTCTTCTTCTGGGACCCCTCTAATTCGAATGTTGGTGCATTTAATATTGTCCCAGAGGTCTCTGAGACTGTCCACAATTCTTTTCATTCTTTTTTCTTTATTCTGCTCTGCAATAGTTATTTCCACTATTTTATCCTCCAGGTCACTTATCCATTCTTCTGCCTCAGTTATTCTGCTACTGATCCCTTCTAGAGTATTTTTAATTTCATTTATTGTGTTTTTCATCATTGCTTGGTTCCTCTTTAGTTCTTACACATCCTTGTTAAATGTTTCTTGCATTTTGTCTAGTCTATTTCCAAGATTTTGGATCATCTTTACTATCATTATTCTGAATTCTTTTTCAGGTAGACTGCCTATTTCCTCTTCATTTGTTAGGTCTGGTGTGTTTTTACCTTGCTCCTTCATCTGCTGTGTGTTTCTTTGTCTTCTCATTTTGCTTAACTTACTGTGTTTGGGGTCTCCTTTTCGCAGGCTGCTGGTTCATAGTTCCCGTTGTTTTTGGTGTCTGCCCCCAGTGCGTAAGGTTGGTTCAGTGGGTTGTGTAGGCTTCCTGGTGGAGGGGACTAGTGCCTGTGTTCTGGTGGATGAGGCTGGATCTTGTCTTTCTGGTGGGCAGGTCCACGTCTGGTGGTCTGTTTTGTGGTGTCTGTGACCTTATTATGATTTTAGGCAGCCTCTCTGCTAATGGGTGGGGTTGTGTTCCTGTCTTGCTAGTTGTTTGGCATAGGGTGTCCAGCACTGTAGCTTGCTGGTCATTGAGTGGAGCTGGGTCTTGGCGTTGAGATGGAGATCTCTGGGAGATTTTCGCCATTTGATACTACATAGGGCTGGGAGGTCCCTCATGGACCAACGTCCTCAACTTGGCTCTCCCACATCAGAGGTACAGCCCTGTCACCTGGCTGGAGCACCAAGAGGCTGTCATCCACATGGCTCAGAAGAAAAGGGAGAAAAAAAGAAAGAAAGAAAGAAAAAGATAAAATAAAATAAAATAAACGTTATTAGAATAAAAAACAAAAAATAATTATTAAAAAAATTTTTTTAAGTAATTAAAAAAAAAGAAAGAAGAGAACAACCAAAAAAATCCACCAATGATAACAAGCACTGAAAACTATACTAAAAAAACATGGACAGAGAGAACCCTAGGACAAATGGTGAAAGTGAAGCTATACAGACAAAATCACACACAGACGCATACTCATACACACTCACAAAAAGAGAAAAAGGGAAAAATATATATATATATATCTTTGCTCCCAAAGTCCACCTCCTCAATTTGGGGTGATTCTTGGTCTATTCAGGTATTCCACAGATGCAGGGTACATCAAGTTAACTGTGGAGATTTAATCTGCTGCTCCTGTGGCTGCTGGGAGAGATTTCCCTTTCTCTTCTTTGTTCGCCCAGCTCCTGGGATTCAGCTTTAGATTTGGCCCTGCCTCTGTGTGTAGGTCGCCTGAGGGCATCTGTTCTTTGCCCAGACAGGACGGGGTTAAAGGAGCAGCTGATTCGGGGGCTCTGGCTCACTCAGGCCAGGGGGAGGGAGGCGTACGGAGTGCGGGGCGAGCCTGCGGTGGCAGAGGTCGGCGTGACGTTGCACCAGCCTGAGGCACGCCATGTGTCCCCCTGGGGAAGTTGTCCCTGGATCACGGGACCCTGGTAGTGGCGGGCTGCACAGGTTCCCGGGACGGGAGGTGTGGGGAGTGACCTGTGCTTGCACACAGGCTTCTTGGTGGCGGCAGCAGCAGCCTTAGCGTCTCATGCCCGTCTCTGGGGTCCGCGCTGATAGCCACGGCTCGTGCTCGTCTCTGCAGCTCCCTTAAGCAGCGCTCTTAATCCCCTCTCCTCACGCACCAAGAAACAAAGAGGCAAGAAAAAGTCTCTTGCCTCTTCGGCAACTCCAGACTTTTTCCCGGACTCCCTCCCAGCTAGCTGTGGCGCACTAGCCCCCTTCAGGCTGTGTTCACGCCGCCAACCCCAGTCCTCTCCCTGCGATCCGACCGAAGCCGGAGCCTCAGCTCCCAGCCCCCGCCTGCCCCAGCGGGTGAGCAAACAAGCCTCTCGGGCTGGTGAGTGCTGGTTGGCACCGATCCTGTGTGCTGGAATCTCTCCACTTTGCCCTGCGCACCCCTGTTGCTGTGCTGTCCTCCGTGGCTCCGAAGCTTCCCCCCTCCGCCACCAGTAGTCTCCGCCCGCGAAGGGGCTTCCGCGTGTGTGGAAACCTTTCCTCCTTCACAGCTCCCTCCCACTAGTGCAGGTCCATTCCCTTATCTTTTGTCTCTGTTTTTTCTTTTTCTTTTGCCCCACCCAGGTACGTGGGGAGTTTCTTGCCTTTTGGGAGGTCTGAGGTCTTCTGCCAGCGTTCAATAGCTGTTCTGTAGGAGTTGTTCCACGTGTAGATGTATTTCTGATGTATTTGTGGGGAGGAAGGTGATCTCCACGTCTTACTCTTCCACCATCTTGAAGCTCCTCCTGTTTGTGCAAATCTTAACCTTAAAGTCACCATTGTGTTTTATTTTCAAACACATCACGTGACCAACCTAAAATTTTGCAAGATTCTAGAATTCACAAACTTCTTTTCATAAGCACATTTGCTCTAGTTAACAGTGTTCATCAACAAAGTGAAAACTATTATGATAGTCCTCATGGGGTTGTTTTTACCCTCCTAATTTGTTGCCTTTACGTGCAAAAGATTTCCACACAAGTCATTGAAAAATGGACTAGTTTAAGACCAATACTAAAAGTGAGGAAGTCTAGGGAAATACAAGCTCCTGGTGAATATTAGATGTCCAAAAAATGTTAGAAATAATTAACTTCGAGGGATAATGGAGGACTATCCACATTTCCAAATTCAACCAACACCATTTTAAGGGATTAAAGCTTATTCCTACTGATTCTGCTTCCCATAGACTAAAATGTAAAATTGACATTTGGGTCTTATTCTCAAAGCAACTTCCTTCAATGTTTTCTCACACTCTCAGTCCAAAAGGTCTTTCTGGGGATCCTTGGGGAAGTCACAAAATAGGCCATTACATATAGGGCTACAAGTAGCAAGAGAGAAACCTGGAACAGGCCAGTTTCTGTTGGAGAAAAACATAGCCTAGATGCCTACCCTTATTCATTTCACAGCTCTTGCCAGCCTGTGTTTGATATTTAAAATTTTCTCTTTACTTCTTTGGATTCCAGATAGAAATCTCATGTTGGGTGAGCCTGACTTGCTCTCACTCTCACAGTTTACCTTAAAAGAGCTGACTACCTTACAAATAAAAGTACAACTCTCCTATCCATCTTACTTTTCACAACTGGCGAATGTGTATTTCATGGATATGGATATTTTCATGGATATTCCATTAATATTTTATATCACTGACAACAGAGTACTAGCCTCAACAAGCATTTTGCAGAATCTGAGATTGTACTGTTACTGCTGTATTTACCCAAACCCATTCTCATTTCCTCTTTTGTTGCTATGGCAAGAATTCCTCATGTTCATCCTGTGACCTTTCCTGATTTTTCACAGAAGTCTGAAGAGCAGACATATGTTAAGTTACAACCGTTAAAGAAGAGATGACCCTTAGTGGCGTTGCCTATGCTCTGCTCACAGATCAGAGCTGTGACATATACATTTCTTAAGAATCTTATTCGCTGGAGGAAATGCAGACCATGTGTCTTTCCTAGGACACCTGAGGCAAAATAATTTGGTAATTAGATATACATGGTCTTATGATATTAACAATTATTAAGCTTTTAATAGGAAAGATGACTTTCCCACAGAAGACAGTTAATTTCACAGCAGTATTTGGTTTTTTTAGTGTTTCACAATAAGAGATTAGGAGAAGAAAGAAATCTAATAATATAACTTTACCATGTATTTAACCTCATTCTTTTTGATTTTTTAGACTTTTCTCATAAACTTTCCTTATAGAACCTGTTCAATACATACAGGCTCTGAGAAAGCAGTTTTTGGTTTTTGCTGAAAGAAAATAATATGAGAATAACATTGATAAATCACATATACAGACCCCCAAAAAGAAAGGGGAAAGGTATTTGGTTTTAAGACAGAGGGCAAAAGGATAGTGTGATATAATGCAAATTATTAAACAAGTATGTCCCATGTGCCTCTTTATCTTCTTTCTTGTAGTTAAAGCCTTCATGCAAATTTTACTTGTACAGTGGTCCTCAAACTGGTCTTCTGACCCCATTATATTTTTAAACACTAGTGAGGATCCCAGAGATTTTTTTTGCTTTATGTAAGTTATATTTAGAAAGGTTTATCATATTAAAAAATAAAATTTTAATTATAAACTTAAAAATATATAGTTACTAATTTAATAACAATAAACCCATTATATGCTAACATAAAATGCATACTTTATTAAAAATAAGTATATTTTTAAATGCTCACAGGAGTAGCGTTGTTCTACATTTTTGCAAATCTCTTTACTATATGGCATCATAAAAGAAAACTGGGTTCTTATATCTGATTCTGCATTCAATCTGTTACAGTATGGTTGAACTACATGAAGGAATCCAGTCTGACACAAGATGTATTGTTAGAAAAGGAAAGAGAATGTTAATAGACTTCTCAAATAATCCTGAATATTCTTCTTTGATACTACACCAAGACTTGACAAGCAGTAGTTTCTTAAAAATTAATTGCAATGAGGATTCTGAAACCATACCAATCAACTTGTACTCTGCTTCATTAAAAGCCATTGGTCTTCCTTACACTTTGAATGGATTGTTTACCCATGCATGAGTTAGTAACATCATACATTGGTTATTTGGGAAATAATGCATCACTTGCAGATTTCTATTACGCAATAGTAAATTTCAAAAAAATCTCACATGTTAATATCACCAGTATCATCAGAAAAGTCTTTAAGCATTGGGTGGCTGTCAAGCTCACAGTGACAGATATAAGTTTTCTGAAATTCTAATTTTTGCTTGAAAGCTCAAACTTTTAGTACTGGCAATAAATACTGTCAGTTGTGTTCCTTTAAGTGACAGGAACACTCATTTCATTTTCAAGAAATGTCTGCCAAATTCCAAGTCTGATAATCATAGTTTGCTAGTTGTTCTTCCAAGTAAAACATGATGTTCCATGGAAACAGCAGCTAGGTCAGCTCACAGATGCAAACAATGGCATGAGTGCACAAGTGCTTTTCCTCAAGGCAGCCATCATAGCTTGTTATGCTGGACAGAAGGGTTTTCTGCATATGTCCCATCTCATCACACCAAATATTAAAAAGACACATACTCAAGGGTTGAGATTTGTAATTTTGGGGGCGGCAAGTGCATACAATGGTGAAGAATACACTCAATTTCTACTACAACCGTTTGC